>NC_081300.1:59665757-59968787 GCF_030435805.1 Mustela lutreola | reverse complement strand
CTGTGGAACTAGAGGATATTATGTTAAGTGATATAAGTCAGTTAGAGAAAGATAATTATCATATGATCTCTCAAATATGAGGAATTTGAGAGGCAGGGCAGGGGGCGGTTTGTGGAGGGCAGGGAGGGAACCAAATGAAACAAGATGGGATGGGGGAGGGAGACAAACCATAAGAGACTCTTAATCTCAGGAAACAAACTGAGGGTTGCTGGGGGGGGGGGTGTGAAGGGGGAGGGGTAGGGGGGATTTGGGGAGGGACATGGGGGAGGGTATGTGCTATGGTGAATGCTGTGAATTGTGTAAGACTGATGATTCACAGACCTGTACCCCTGAAGCAAATAAGACATTATATGTTAATAATTAAAAAAAAAAAAAACTCTTTTCTTTGTTTAGGCCATAGTGCCACACCAACAGTACAGATTCTCTTACTATAAATACATGTCTCAAGGACAGTAAAATCCCATTACTGAGGCCATGGTTAGGTCTCTCTGTCACTAAAGCATTTGTGTGAAGATAAACTTTCACTGTCCCCTCAGACTTGGATCAGCCCTTTGTGGGTGAGGGGAAGGGGACTCGTCGGTGCAGTGGAGGGAACAACACCTGGTGTGGGTATCACTTAATCTCTTAACATTTGGGTTGAGTTTTAGTCCCTTTGGGCTAAGTTGGGTTCAATTTTACAACTTTTAAAACAAGGAGCTGAATAAAGAGATTACTAAGAATGCCTTTATCCTAATCTTCCATTTGATGGGTGAGATGTCCCCTCTCACTGACCTGCTGAACACTACCACCTAAACCCTGGTGATTTGAAGCAGTCTTGAACTTCTTGTAAAATGGATGAGAGACTAAGAACACAGGTGGGAGCCAGGTGCCCCCTGATGGAGACACACAGCACCTGGTGTTGGTGCCCCATAGCTGTCATGTCTGTGTGTCCTGACATAAGCTGACTGACACTAGTTCTGAACAGCACGCTGTAGCTGGTTATTAGTAGAGCCAAAGTTCTACTATAAAAACTGCTTTAGGTTTAAAAATGACCCCCTTTAACTTATGCCAGATTTAAAGTTTTTAAAAGGAGAGTAAAATGTGGGATGCCTGGGTGGCTCCGTTGGTTGGGTGTCTGCCTTCAAGCTCAGGTCATGATCCCAGGATCCTGGGATTGAGTCCTGTGCTGGGAATCCCTTCTCAGCAGGGAGCCTGCTTTCCCTCTGCCTGATGTCCTCCTGCTTGTGCTTTCCCTCTCTCTGACAAATGGATAAATAAAATAAAAAAGAAGATAATAAATAAATAAATAAAATTTTTAAAAAGGAGAGTAAAATGTCAAAGGAAGTGTTCCTGTAACTCTTCTTCTACTCTCGTAACTGCAAATATTTAGAGTGATGCTAATTTTCCACTGGGAACATTGATGCTGCCTCTCTGTCCCTGTCTTCCTCACTGCCGCACATTTGGACGGGTCTCGTTCTGATCACTCTAGATGAATGCTTTCCCCACCCCGTCAGACTGAATCCCTCCCAGCGGAAGCTTGTGATTACCCAGGAAAACTGGAGGTCAACACAGCCGGCCCAGGACCTCGCTGTGATGTTATCGCTTGGTGTTGGACAGTGGATCCTGCTGTCCCTTTCTTTGTTCTCTTTCTTCGGAGGAGATGTCACCTCCCACCCTTAGGCACAGCACATCAAGACAAGCTTGTGTGGGAGAGTTTCTAGCAATATACAACTTTGCTCTACTCAGTTCTGCCTCGAATTGTGGAGTAAGGCGTTTCCCTTCAAACTGTTTCTGGCATGAATAGATGGGTTGAAAGAGAGTGAGGTGACAAAGTCTTTCCTATTGACTCCTTCAAAGTAATGCAGGCTTCCCTTTCCTCCTTTGTAAATGGCACCACGGGAGTACAGAGAGTTCTCAATGGACGAGGTTTTAACTTAAAATTTTGTGACTTTATGATTGTGTGAAAATGGTATCATTCAGCAGCAACTGAACTTCAAATTTTGAGTTTGATATACGGTATGCACTGTCCTGAGGCTGGGTGGCGGCAGGGAGCCATGGCTCCCAGGCAGCCTCATGACCATGAGACATGCAGACACACAGCCGTTCTGTTTGTCACTCTGAGGGCAGTGTTCAGTCAGTTGCGTATGATATCCAGCACTTTATTGTAACATAGACTTGAGGGTTGATGTTTTTGCCTGACTGTAGGCTTATGTGAGTGTTGTGAAAATATTTGAGGTAGATGATGCTAAGATAAGCTGTTCGGTAGGTTAAAGTGTATTAAATGCATTTTCTACTTAGGAGGTTTTCAATTTATGATGTGTTTATTCAGATGTAAGCCACGGAAGATATGTCCCGATGTCAGGGGTGCAGTGCAGATTGAAAATGCGGATTTCTGGGGTGTCTGGGTGGCTCAGTTGTTGAGCGTCTGCCTTTGGCTCGGGTCATGATCCCAGGGTCCTGGAATCCCCAGGGTCCCAGGGTCCCCACATCAGGTTCCCTGCTTGGTGGGAAACCTGCTTCTCCCTTTGCCCCTCCCCCTCCTTGTGTTCCTTCTCTCTCTGTGTCTCTCTCTGTCAAATAAATAAAATCTTTTAAAAATGCAGATTTCTGGGGCGCCTGGGTGGCTCAGTGGGTTAAAGCCTCTGCCCTCGGCTCAGGTCGTGATCCCGGGGTCCTGGGATCGAGCCCCACATCGGGCTCTCTGCTCAGCGGGGAGCCTGCTTCCTCCTCTCTCTTTCTGCCTGCCTCTCTGCCTACTTGTAATCTCTGCCTGTCAAATAAAAATAAAAAAAAAAAAATAAATAAAAATGCAGATTTCTGTCCCCCAACTGCATAGCCTGGCAGGTGTGTGCTTAGTAGGGGTTATGGGGTTTCCGGTGACTGCCATTGCCACTGCTGAGACTTCTGCTGTGCATTTTAGGTTTTTAGAGAAGGGCTCCAAATAGCCCTGGCTCACAGGTGCTGCCTCCCTGTGTAGCTCTGAGAATTAGAGAGGCCAGGGTAATGACTTCTCCCAGTTTTCCCATCTTTTAATGTTGCTAAGAATACCTAATTCATACATGAAAATTAAATACTCTGTGTAAACCATTCAGCCGCATAAGGTATACTTATTTAACTAGTGCAGAACTAGTTAGTACAAAGTGACAGCCAGATCGAATAGCTGGGTTTTATTGTTGTTTTTCTTCTCGTGTTCCTAAAGATCTTGGAAGCTCAGTTCCTGGACTGCCATGCATTGTTTCCAGTTAACCTAGAGGCAGAAATTCCTACTGTTTGTAGATTTCAGGTCTATTCCTAAAATTGTAAGCAAGATGATTTTTTATCACAGCATAGACTTTCTGTGAAAATAAGACATTATTGTGAAAATCGATTTTAGGCCTGGAAAGGGCAAGTTGAAGTTTTCTCCTAATCTTCTCTTTTGCATGCCTGGATTGTCCCTTCAGGCAGATGGGTTCACCTAACCGCTCCTGATTATAATCAATTGAATAAATAGTCTGTATCCTTGTGCTAACGGGCTTCCATTCTAAAGTGTCCCTCGCCCTTCTAAAGTCCCGTACTTAGTGTTGCTGAAATTACTGTTCGTTACAGATGGAAAATTCTTGGGTGGGGGGAAGAGATATCAATCACTGAAGGGAAAATAAGGGTTAGGGAGGTATTAGCATGGGATGGGTTGATATCCTTGAAGATTTGGGAAATACTACTTCAAGAATTGATTCAAAATGATTCCTAGCAAGTAGACAAGTGTATCAAATTTGCTGTGATGTAGGAATAGTGTCAGTGAGCCTCAGACACTGCTGGGAGATGGGTACACACTGTGTCTCCAGTTCAAGGTTGTAGGATATGTAGGCACCACTCAGCCCCCTGCCTGCCTGAGCTGTGCTTTTTGTACTGTGATTCTCAGGCAAGCAACTAGGAGGTTTCACTTTCCAGTCTCCATGATCTTCCTGATTGCCTCCCCTCTCCTCCCCTAGGGAGCATCTACATTTTGGCCAAACATTAGGAACTTAATATTTAATGTTAAAAGAGAAACTGTTTAGAAAGTCTAGGAACCTCTCATGTGCCTCGTGGCAATTATGAGATCCCTGGGCCCCCCTTAAACAAAGAGCTTTGTTCTTTTAAAGCAATTACCAGAAGTAAAAAAGCAATAATGCCAGTAAAACTTTTAAAAGACACGTCTGCAGAAAGATTTGAGTTCAGGCTGTCTGTGGGTAGCTGGAGAGCTAGCTGTAACCCCGGAAGAGCCTGTCATCAAGCATGTCTTTAAATTCCGCGCCCATCATTCTTTGAATGCCTGTCTGTGGTTGGTGGAGTTGTTAGCGCTAAGCTAACAACCCCCCTGGATGGAATGGAAGACGTTGCCTCAGCAGTGTAGTACAAAGACGAAATAACCACATCTTGAAGTTATTTGTTGACTGCTTTGCCAGCATCTTTGGTAGCAAGTTATAATTAGATCAGATTAATTATTGGATTAGATTAGATTAGTGATTCATTCAACTAAAAATGGCTAAGCATCGCGAAATAATTTTGCTCATGAATTGCCCTTTATTTATTGGGGGAAATCTCAGATCCTGAAATTCACAGGATCTGCACCATCTGTTTCCATGCTGCCTTGGTAGCTTCCCCTACACCGGGTACTTCCAGCGAGCGGTACCTGCGGAAGCTCCACCTCTCCTCCCCTTGCTGTGCTGGTCCTTCAGCCTGGAGGGCCTTGTGGATGCCTGTGGGTGTCTGCTGGCCACGCCTCCATCGCTGTGTATAAGTCCACCATGGAGCAAAGAGTTGGGGGGTCCTTCCAGAAGGCAGCCCATCCTTGTCTCCAAAGCCTGCTCATCGGACTTTTTTTCTCCTGGAGAAGTCTTCCCAGGACTCGGCTCCTCTTCCAGGCTCTGTTCTCTCTGCGAAGGCTTGTTCCTGCCTCCCTCCCCATGCTCCACGCTAACTTCAAAACACCCTTCTTCAGGCTTCTTTTTTCTCCCCTTTTCCCGCTCACCTGAGACAGGTTCCAGGCTAGACGCATAGTCTTTGACAAGAATCCCTTTTGGATAAGAACAGGAAGTCTCTCTTTCTCCTCTTATTTTTATTGATGTGATCAGATCTATGTATGTGTCTGAGGGTAGGTGTTTTAACAGGTATTAGAATTGTGCAAGTCCTCTGAAAATTTCTTTTTACCCATCCAAATACATAATTCATTTACCTTAAATAGAAAATGAGATACCTTACTTATATCTCTATATTTTGCTCTCTTCAGATAATATAAAGACCTTGTTATGTTAGTACCTATAGATTAACTTAGTTCTTTTCCAATTTTGTACATAATAGTATATTGTGAATGCGTTGCTGAATATAACGCTTTCGCTACTGGTAGAACCACTGGAGCTGATGCATATATTCTATCAAAATATTTTAATCATTTAAAAATGATTCCACAGTTATATAAAAAGTACTTTCTGTAGAAAAGCAAAATCTTTTTTTAAAAAAAGATTTTATTTATTTACTTGACAGAGAGAGACACAGTGAGAGAAGGAACATAAGCAGGGGAAGTGGGAGAGGGAAAAGCAGGGAGCCCAATGTGGGGCTCGATCCCAGGATCCTGGGATCATGACCTGAGCTGAAGGCAGACGCTTAACAATTGAGCCACCCAGGCAGCCTGAAAGTCAAAATCTTAATTAAAAAAAAAAAAAAAAAAAAGAGCTCTACCATGTGAAGGGTACCAGTCCCAGGAAGACATGGAGTAGCTTTGTCCTATAAAATAATCAAGTCTCATTTCCAGTGTGTTTTTATTCAGTTTCAACTGAATACAAACTGTGTACCAAGCACTGCCAGGCACTGGGGACAAACGCAGATGAATGAGTCTCCTCCCCGAGGGGGTGGGGGGGTACTGGACAACCTAGACCTCTAGTTAATACAAGGCAGGGAGACAAGCACTACGGTTTTCTAAAGAAGGAATGATTGCTTTCAGCTAGTGGACCAGTCATGGGGACAGACCTCAGACCAGAGGGGTGACATCAGAACCTGGGGAGATCCAGTCCCCAAACCAGAGCCCTGCTTTGGCTGGAGGAGGGTGTCCACTTCATATTCCTGAGGCAACATTCTCTCATCTGGAGTAGACATGTTTAAGGAAAATCAAGGGGGAACAGTAGGTTCACAGTATCGCGGAAGGATTTGACCAAAGTTAGATATTTCAAATTGTCTTTAAACGATGTAAAAAGAATGTCCCGAGAACATATGTTTGCCTAGATATTGAGGATGGTCCTTGCCCGCTTTCTGAGCTTCAGTGTTTTTCTCTGTAAAATGCTGACGATAAGTTCTCCTTCATGCTGTTTTTGTGAGAGTTAAGACAAATCTAAGCAATAGGCTTAGCAACATGCCTCAATCTGACCCCATTTGGTACTCAGCAACATTAACTCTTATTACAGGAGTATAGACAATATAGGGATATATTATATTATTATTCTGTTGCTATGACAGTAAGAATAAGAAATGCGACTCAAACATTCTTTGTGCTCACTACTAAGTTGTAAAGCCAGTAAAGTAACCAGGTGTCCTGATACCACATTCCAGGCTTGAGCTGACATGCTGTGCTTCCTTCTGGCAAGTGCTCTCCAAAAGGGCATTGCACCACATCTTACTCCCCTGGAAAGCCACTGGATAGTTATTTATTAGAACTATACAGAAAGAAATTGTAGTCTAAAAAAGTAGGTTTCTTTCAAAATGTACATCTCAAATATTCATTTTTAATGTAAGAATCCCAAATATATTATCAAATGGGTAGAACTGGATGTTTTAAGGAAACATTAAATGTTTAACTAAATATCTCCAAAATTAAAAATCCCTTCACTTTATACATCATTTATGTATTTCCATGTTTCTGCAAGTATCTTCTTTATGCAATTTTAAAATTAAATTCCCTTTAAAAAACTACAAGAATGACACATGTCTAGAAGGAGAGAAACAGTTCATAAGATCAGCCAGACAACCCCCTTCCTCCACCCACATCAAGGTAACAGTCAAGATTGTGTTCTTCTAGACTTCCCTTCTAGCTCAGAGGTAGTTTTTAATTGTTTTTACAAGAATGGAATATATATACATATACATATATATATATATATATGTTTTTACAAGAATAGAATATAAAGTATTCTGTTATTTTAATAAATAATAAAGTAGTCTGTTATTTTTACTAGCAAAAAATAGGTTTATTTGAGAATAACAAGGAATTGCAATTCAGGGCAATCGAGCTACAGCAAAGACCAGAAGCTAGTCCAACAAACAAAGCAGAACATTATTTTATGGAAAAGAAGGAGGAGGTTGGGAGGGCATGTTTGAAGGAAAGTCCACTGGAGAGAAGCAAGAGTTCAGGGTGATGGTGGTTTCTCACTGGCTGAGTTGCAGGGGTAGCTGATTTCTTGTAGGAGATGCAGTGTCCTTCTTTCCATCTTTCCCCAGGTTTGGGATCTGAAATTGATGATTCTTCCCTGTTGATGATTCCTCTGTTAGAGTCCGTAACTGACATGAAGTGTAGGTATCCATTTTCCATTCCCCTCTTCTAGCTTCCCTGGTCCACTTTTGTGAGGTTTCCCTTTAATACTTTTCATTGTATATACATTTCAGAATTTTCTTTTTAACTTGCCATCACAATACTGTAATAAGCATTTCTGATTTATGGTACATAGTGGTATTTTGTTTCCATTGGATAGATTTCTAAAAATGGACTGAAGGTTATGCATAGTTTTTTTGCTTTGTTTTGTTTTGTTTTTCTGAAAATCATACTCTGGCAAATGGCTTAGCAGAACAAATTATGGTCTCTCATGATATTGTGCAACTACATGGTTTTTAACATTGTTTTAATTAAGAACTATTTCTATTTTCCTATTCCATTATTTCTCACTTCACATTAACTTGTGTACCCTTGTTTATATCTTCCTAACTTTTGTATTCATGATTTTTTGGCTCTAATGACTTCATATCCTTTCTTTAGGAAATGGTGCAGTAAAGGTTGATGATTCCTCAACTATTAGGCAGAATGGGTAAGGAAGCTAATGGACCCTTTGTGAAGAATAGAGAATAGAATAGAATGGCTGGATTTGCTGAAGAGATCGAGAAGATGAACCCCACAATGCTATTTCAGTAACCCAAAGTACTTGATCATGCTCTAGTTTGAGCTGGAGACTGTCAACACTTTAGGCTACGTTTTATTGATAGAAAAGAGTGTCAGTCTCCAATATGTAAGCAGAATTGAAATTAGAGAAAGGTTTAATACATTTTGACTTTTCAGTTGTCACACTTGTAGGACATTAGAGAGTTGGTTTCCTTTCTGACATCTTCCAGATATTTCTTTGTCTCCAAATTGAGCCACTGAGGGCTTCAAAGAGGCTCATTCAAAATGTGTATCTGACTGACAATATGGATAAAAGCTCTTGTTTTCTTCTTCTGTTATCAAATCTTGTAGTTATTTAAAAAAAAAAACTGCATAGTTAAATACTGGAAAAAACTGTTTGTTTGCTTAGTAGCATTTGTTTGCTTCTTAGAATGTCCATATTACACTGATTTCATCATTTCTGAGGGCAACTAAAACCTGACCAAATGTAATTTCACTGCCCAGATCTTGGAAGACGATGTGGAATTGGAATGTTGAGTCTTTGCCTTTGGTTTCCGAGGTCCATTCCCCAAAAACAATATGGTGAAAATAAAGTTGTATACTTCTTTTTTCCAGAAAACCCTGGGTATGTATTATACAAAATATAGTCTTGGTATAAGATCCTCATGTTTCAGGAGACAGCTCAGTCATCTCTTTATAATGACATCAACAAATGTCGTAAGCTAGCTGTTTGACCTTGGGGGCTAATAGTTGCTCCCCAGGGTGCTTGAAACCTCTCTGGTTGCATGGGAGATGGGGCTGTAGTCTACGGAGGACAAGGGTCAAGTCCTTAATACACATGAATGAAGGTCCTGATGACTTATCCTGAAGGGGTCCATGAGACACTGAAAGTTAAGATCAGCATCAGGAAAAATATTGTGACTTAGGAGAGCTTCTATAAGACAGAAAAGTGAAATTCTTTTAAGTCAGTATAGATGAGAGGCAATACTTAAAAAGGTGCTAGATTGAAGTAACACAAGGTACCTTCAGAAAATAATAGGAATACCCATCAAAAATGGGGAAGCACTGAATAATTTCTTCCCAGTGAGGCCACAGGGACCTTGGAATTACGTATGTCTGGCCACACTAACAGTGTTGTCTTAATCATCTGCAGTACTTGGGAAAGTGCAGATTCCTGGGTTCTCACCTGGACCTAGTGAATCGGGGTCTCTGGAGGAGGATCTCACCTAACTTAATTTTTTAACAAGCTATCCAGGTGACTTTTAAACATAGCCAAATCTTTTGAAAATGTATTATGTGGCAGATATTGTTTTAAGTGGTTTGCATTCATTATCTGAGCTTAGAATGTAACATGTGTTGTCACCCCCACTTTCTAGCTGAGGCAGCTGAGACAGCTGAGGTTTGGAACATTGAACTTGACCATGGTCATGCAGTGGGTGATGGAGTGAGGACAGGACACATGCAAACCAACTTTCCAATCTGCGTTCCTGAGCACCATTTAACTTTCATGTCCATTATACTTCGGAAACCACTAAATAAACAAATTCTCTGCATGTCAGTTTCCTCATCTGTAAAGTGGATATAAACTTATTTAAGAAGTAAAGTCTATAGTATTAAATCCTGAGATGAAGGGAAGACCAGCAGCACTGATTTTTTAGACTATGAAGACTTATCTGTGTTAATGCAACTTTCTAAATTTGTTGTTTGCATTTACAGACAAACTTTAAACATGGGAATGTGTGGGAATAGTGATAATGAAGGCAATTATTATTTTATATTATTATATAGCATGCTTTCTTTTTTCATAGCTTTATTGAGGTAATAGGTAAATACAATTTTATAAATTTGATGTGTACCACATGATGACTTGAAATAGGTAAATATTGTGAGATGATGACCACAGTGAAGTTAGTTAACACACTCATCACCTCCACAGGTGCCACTGTTTTTTGTTTGTTTGTTTGTTTGTTTGTTTTTGTAGTGAGAACATTTAGAGTCTACTCTTTTAGCAAGTTTCAAGTATGCAGCAAGATATTGTTAACTATAGTAAGCATTCTGTACATTAGATTCCCAGATCTTATTCATCTTGCCTTGCTGAAAGTATATACCTTTGGCCAACATCTCCTCCACCTCAGCACCTTCACCCCAGTCCCTGACAACAGCCACTCTACTCTCTGTATTTATGAGTTTGACTTTTTGAAGATTAATATAGTATTTATTTTTCTCTGTCAGACTTATTTCATTCAACCCAATGCTCTCAAGTTTCACCCGTTTGTTGCAGGTGATCAGAGTTTCCTGTTCATTGCAGCATTATTCACAACAGCCAAGACACAGAAACAACCTGAGGGTCCCTCGATGTATGAATGGATGAAGAAGATGTGGTCTATATACTCAATGGAATAGTATTCAGCCATGAAGGAAGGAAATGTTGCCATTTGCAACAATCATAGTTGCATTACGCATTACTTTGCATAAGGGCATTATGCAAAGTAAGTAAGTCAGACAGAGAAGAAAATGGATGGCATGCTTTCTGAGCTAGCTCCTGGGCTGAGTGATTTCACCGTGGTTAAAAGATCTGGATCCTTTCCTATCTGGAAATTTCTATTTTCCTTTAAAAAAAAAAAACGTTTCTCTTTTAAAAAAATTTTTAACCTGATAAAGATGAGATATTCTGTTCTTGAGGTCAAGTGTTTAAAGGTCATCCAGCCCAAACACAAGCAACTGAATAACCAAAAATAAATGATTCACACCTTTGTCTGTATGAGCAACTTTGACTAGTGACCTACTCCCCTTTGGAAAATACATGTTGCTTGTGGGTCTCTCCTTTTTGTCCTGGCAAAGATAACTTGCCAGGTGACTGGTGTCCTGACTTTTCCTTTTTCAGATGATAAAGAAAATTATTGTGTTTTATAATTAAAATCTTTTTTTAAAAAGTGACTAAGTATCTTTTAAAATTTAAGAGCAGAAACTTAATTCAAAAATACACTTACAAATTTATTGTCTGTTGCTGAGGCTAAATATGACAATATGACCTTTTATCCTTTTATTAGTTATTTGGCTGAAGAATTTGAATCCCTGTCAAGACTGTTCTTTCCAGTACCATGGGGTGACTCATATGAGGTTGAGAGAGGGTAACTTTGGGTTATGACTGCCCTGGGGCACAGCTGTGACCTACATTTTTTAGGTTAGTTGTCTGTGCAGCTGACTCTCACTAATTTATCCTCATGAGGCATTAGGATGATGTGAATTGATTGAATCCACAAACTGACTTTTGTTGGGAGTTTCAGTATCTTCCTAGAAAAATGCTTCTAGTATGACCAATATGTAGGTGGAATAAGCAGTCCCTCTTGTCCGTATTTGGAGGACAAGCTGTCTGTGCCAGAAGAGATGGAAATATTTTGGGACATTGGTGAAGTCAGGTTGGTTGAAAGAGGAGGAAGGGGTAAGAGAATCTGCTAGACTGATAACTCAAGAACAAATTACCCATTCCTGAATAATCCAGTTCATGTCATGGAAGTCTGCCAGAAAAGAGTAAAAACACTGACTGATATTTATTCAAAAATATTTATGAAGCACCTGCTATGTGCCAGGTCTTGGGATAGGCATTGTGGATTCAGTACAGAAAACAATAAGACCACTCACGGTTCCTACTTCCCTGGAGCTCAAGGTCTCAGGACAAATATAAAAGAACAGCTTTGTAGATACTTCTAAAGAAGGGCAAGGGAAGCCATAAATGAAGAGTGCAAGAACCTGACCTAGAAGGTGGTTCAGGAGAGATTTTCTTGTTAGAGTTTGTTCCAGCTGAGACCCAAAGGAGAAAAAGGATTTAACTTGTCAAAGGATGGGGAATGCATTGTAGGTAGAGGGAAAATATATTCTGAGGCTTGGTGGTAGTGCAGGTGGCACGGATGGGGAAAAGAATAGTATGACTGGAGAACTGAATGTAGATGGACAACCTGGGGGTGTGGCGATTGGTGGGGCAGCTAGTGCTTGGGCATCCTGGGGATGCTCTTTTCCCTTGGGCATACACCTTCGGGTATAGCTTGGACATCTTTGGGGACATGGTAGAAATGAAGCTAATGATTTTGGTAGGGGCAGATCAGGAAAAGCCTGGTCAACTTTGAAAAGGGGCTAAAGTCAGGTAAGGTGATATAAGGCAGATTTGCATTTGACAAAGAACTTTCTACCCACCATGTGAAGAAAAAATGTAGGAAGGCAGGCTACATGTGTGGAGACAAGCTGGAAGGTGGTAGCATAGGCAGCTAGTAGGCATGGCTTTTGGGTTGAGGGTAGTAGCGGGGGTGGAGGCTGAGACCTGGGAAGGAGAACCCCTTCTTTGTGTTGGAGATAATCACCTATGGAAAGTGAGAGAGAAGGTTGCATATTGGCTCCCAGATTTTGAGCTTCTCCAGATACTTAGATGGTGGTTTTATTCACTCATTTTGGAACCACTGGAATAGGATGAGGTTTTTTTTTTTTTTTTCTGGAAAGATTATGAATTTATATGTATATAATATTAACTTTGAATAGTTTTGATATTATAACAGAGACAGCTGAAGGCAATTGGTCATATTGATTTGAATCTCAAAAAAGCCACTGAAATTGGACTTAGGAATTAAGGAGTCATTGTATAGCCATGGGGACTGAGAGGGTGTGAAATGAATGAACTGTAACTGAACTTTGAGAAAGTGCAGCATTTAATGACTGGGTGGAGGAGGATGAGCCAGCAAAGAAGATTGAGAGGAAAATGTAAGAGGAAAACCAAGAGAATATAGTTTTCCTGGAAACCAAAAGAAGGTGGTGTTTCAAGAAGGAGAGAATAATACTCAAAGGTGCCAAGTGCTGCAGATGGTCAAATAAAATAAGGACTGATCAGATTCCACTGGATTTAACATCATGGAGATTCTTGGTAACCTCAGGAAGATTAACTTCAGAAATTAAAGTAAAATCCAAGTGCACAGACACTTTTTGCCCAATACAAGATACAACAATAGCTTCCGAGCACTCAGTGTAAGTTTAAATCAGAAATAAATACTGACCTGTGGCCTGGCAGTTTCCATAAAGAGTTATGCCATGTGAATATTTGTGGAGAGATTCAAAGCATTTTGGACAAACCCTAGTGTTGGGAAGAAAGGTCATACGTCTAAGTGGGGGAGAAAAAGAGTTATCTAAAGATGTGCTAATCTTTGAACTTTTTTTATCTGACTGTAACTAACTCACCTTTATCAAGTCCACTTATTGTCTGAGTGTCAGCTCCTGCATATCAGAGGCTTCAGGTTATGAAATAATTGCTAGAGCCCCATAAGTACCAGTGGGGGTTCTCTCCCATGGGGACAGAAGGGCAATGAGCAGAAGTTCCATTGTGCTGCTGGGTCTACACTATATTGGGGAGTAATTTATTCAGCTTCTCTGTGTTTCAGTTTTTCACTTGAAAACTGGGCTGCTTTCAAGTTGTTTTCTCCCCACTAAGTCATTTGTAGTTTTAAAATTGCAACAATTAAGTCAATCAAGGTGAACATCTAATTTTGTCTGCTCAATTAAGCTAGTTAGGCATTTGATGTAATATCTTCATCACTGGATGAGCAAATTCTTTATACATTTTTCTAAAGTCATAAGATTTTGCCTTTCTGCTAGCCTTTTAATTTTCCTTGCATGTGTAAGTGAGCTTTGTTCTCCCTCTCTGGTGGGTGAGAGCGTGTTTACTCTTGAGGCCATGAGTAATCGTGGTCTCTCTGTAACACCAAGGCCCAGATTTTCAGGAATAAACACAACTGGGAACAGATGATTCCTTGGTTTCATAAAACCTCTAAGGAACATTAGATAATGTTCACGATAGAAGTAAAACTCAATTATCCTCTATGCCAGTAGTTTTTATGTCTCATAAGAGATCCACTAGAGGGATCACTGGGTATTTAGAAGATGTTTGGAAACAATGCATTGATGGACTTGTCTTCAACAGAAAGTCATTAATGTTTATGACTTTTGGTGAGTCTATCAAAACCACTTAGTCCTGCCATTGTTGCATTTTGGACTTAATTTTTTAAAAAGTACAAGAAGGAACTAATTTTGCAACAAAGAGAAAGATACTCTTGTGTACTGAAAGCTCCCTGAATTCTGGAAGGCTAGGAACTTTAAGAATTATGCCTCAGTGAGAGAAATAATTAGAAAGGCAGTTTTAGTCACTTTGTATATATAGTGTCAGTGGAACGATAAAAAAAAATACATGGTGGTTTAAACTGACTTTAAATATGATGGAAAAATATTAAATTTAATTTGAATAGAATATTTGACTTTTTACCAAATTTATATTGAAATCTTGGGAAACAATGTAAACTGTTAAAGGTTGATCCACCAACTAAAATCTTCTGCACAGCAAAGGAAATTATCAGCAAAATGAAAAGACAACCTATTGTATGGAAGAAAATATTTATAAATCATATATCTGAGAAGGGAATTATATTCTAAGGTATAAAAAGAGCTCATACAACGTGATAGTAAAAAATAAACAAAAAACCCCCATAAATATATACAGAACATTCCACCCTAAGACAACAGAATACTCATTCTTCTCAAGTGCACATGGAACTTTCTCTAGAATAGATCACATACTGGGTCACAAATCAGGGCTCAACCAATACCAAAAGACTGAGATTATTCCCTGCATATTCTCAGACCATATTCCCAATGCTTTGAAACTGGAACTCAACCACAAGAAAAAGTTTTGGAGGAATTCAAACACTTGAAAGCTAAAGACCACCTTTCTTAAGAATGTTTGGATCAACTGGGAAATCAAATTCATGGAAACCAATGGGAATGAAGACACTTCAGTCCCAAACCTATGGGATACAGCAAAGGCTATCCTAAGGGGGAAATATATAGCCATCCAAGCCTCCCTCAAAAAAATTTGAAAAATCCAGAATACACTGGCTCTCTTTATACCTTAAAGAACTGAAGAACCCACAACAATTAAGCTAACCCCACACACAAGAAGGGAAATAATCAAGATTAGAGCAGAGATCAATGAGATAGAAACTAGAGATACATTAGAACACATCAACAAAACCAGAAGCTGTTTTTTGAAAGAATCAATAAAATCAATAAACCATTGGCCGAACTAATCTGAAAGAAAAGAGAGAGGACCCAAATTACAAAATTAAGAATGAAAAGGGAGAGATCATGACTAACACCAAGGAAATAGAAACAGCCATCAGAAATTATTATCAACAGTAATATGCCAGTAAGTTAAGCAACCTAGACAAAATGGATGCATTCCTGGAAATCTATAAACTTCCAAAACTGAATCATGAAGACATTGACAACCTGAATAGATCAATATCTAGTAAAGAGATTGAAGCAGTGATCAAAAGCCTCCCAAAAAATGAGAGCCCAGGACCTGACAGATTCCCTGGAGAATTCTACCAAATGTTCAAAGAAGAAATAATACCTCCCAATCCCATCTTGTTTCATTTATTCTTTAAGTGACTCTTAATCTCACAAAACAAACTGAGGGTTGGTGGGGGGAGGGGATTTGGGAGAAGGGGGTGGGATTATGGACATTGGGGAGGGTATGTGCTTTGGTGAGTGCTGTGAAGTGTGTAAACCTGGTGATTCACACACCTGTACCCCTGGGGATAAAAATATATGTTTATAAAAAATAAAAAATTAATTAAAAAAAAGAAATAATACCTATTCTCCTAAAGCTATTTCAAAAAAATAGAAACATAAGGAAAACTTCTAGACTCTTTTTATGAAGCCAGCATTACCCTGATCCCCAAACCAGGCAAAGACCCCACCAAAAAGGAGAATTTCAGACAAATATCCCTAATGAATATGGATGCTAAGATTCTCAATGAGATCCTAGTTAATAGGATGCAACAGTACATTAAAAAGATTATCCACCATGACCAGGTGGGATTTATCCATGGGATGCAAGGGTGGTTCAGCATTCACAAATCAATTGATGTGATAAAACAAATCAATAAGGGAAGAGAGAAGAACCACATGATCCTCTCAATTGATGCAGAAAAAGCATTTGAATTGGGGGAAATTGGAGGGGGAGATGAACCATGAGAGACTGTAAACTCTGAAAAACTAACTAAGGGTTTTGGAGGGGAGGGAGGTAGGAGGTTGGTTAAGCCTGGTGGTGGGTATTGTGGAGGGCATGTATTGCATGGAGCATTGGGTGTGGTGCATATACAACAAACTCTGGAACATTGAAAAGAAATTAAAAAAATAAATAAAAATTTTAAAAAAAGAAAAAGCATTTGACAGATACAGCATCCATTCCTGATTAAAACAATTCAAAGTATAGGGATAGAGGGAACATTCTTCAACTTCATAAAATATATCTATGAAAAACCCACAGCGAATATCATCCTCAATTGGGGAAAAGCTAATAGCCTTCCCTTTGAGATCAGGACCACGACAAGGATGCCCACTCTCACCACTCTTGTTCAACATAGTACTAGAAGTCCTAGCAATAGAAATTAGACAACAAAAAGAAATAAAATGTATTCAAGTTGGCAATGAAGAAGTCAAACTCTCTCTCTTTGCAGATGACATGATACTTTATATGGAAAACCCAAAGACTCCACCCCCAAGCTACAGAACTCAAACAGCAATTCAGTAATGTGGCAGGATACAAAATCAATGTACATAAATCAGTTGCTTTCTTATAGACTAACAATGAAAATATAGAAAGGGAAATTAGAGAGTTGATTCCATTTACTATAGTTTCAAGAACCACAAGATACCTGGGAATAAACCCAACAAAAGAGGTAAAGGATCTGTACTCAAGGAGCTACAGAACACTCATGAAAGAAATTGAAGAAGACACAAAAAGACGGAAGACCATTCCATGCTCATGGATCAGAAGAATAAACATTGTTAAAATGTCTATACTGCCTAGAGCAATTTATACTTTCAATGCCATCCCAATCAAAATTTCACTGGCATTTTTCAAAGAGCTGGAACAAACAATTCCTAAAATTTGTATGGAACCAGAAGAAACCTTAACCTCTTCGACATGTGCCACAGCAACTTCTTTCAAGATATGTCTCCAAAGGCAAAGGAAACAAAAGTGAAAGTGAACTTTTGGGACTTCATCAAGATCAAAAGCTTTTGCACAGCAAAGGAAACAGTCAACAAAACAAAGAGGCAACCCATGTAATGGGAGAAGATACTCGCAAATGACTCTACAAACAAAGGGCTGATATCCAAGACCTATAAAGAACTCCTAAAACTCAAAACACACAAAACAGATCATCATGTCAAAAAATGGGCAGAAGGCATGAATAGACATTTCTCCAAAGATGACATACAATTGGCTAACCAGACACATGAAAAAAATGTTCATCATCATTAGCAATCAGGGAGATTAAAATCAAAACCACATTGAGAGACCACCTTACACCAGTTAGGATGGCCAAAATTAACAAGACAGTCAACAACATGTGTTGGAGAGGATGTTGTGAAAGGAGGTAGGAATCCAGGTTGGTGCAGCCACTTTGGAAAACAGTGTGGAGATTTCTTAAGAAATTAAAAATAGAGCTACCCTATGACCCTGCAATTGCATGACTGGGTATTTACCCCAAAGATACAGAGGTAGTGAAAAGAAGGTCCACCTGTTCCCCAATGTTCATAGCAGCAATGGCGACAGCCACCAAATTGTGGAAAGAACCAAGATGCCCTTCAACCGATGAATGGATAAAGAAGATATGGTCCATATATACAATGGGGTATTATGCCTCCATTAGAAAGGATGAATACCCAAGTTTTGTATCAACATGGACGGGACTGGAAGAGATTGTGCTGAGTGAAATAAGTCAAGCAGAGAGAGTCAATTATCATATGGTTTCACTTACTTGTGGAGCATAAGGAATAACACAGAGGACATTGGGAGATGGAGAGAAGTGAGTTGGGGGAAATCAGAGTGGGAGATGAACCATGAGAGACTGTGGACTCTGAGAAACGAACTGAGGGTTTTGGAGGGGAGAGGGGTTAGGGATTGGGTGAGCCTGGTGGTGGGAGTTATGGAGGGCACATATTGCATGGAACACTGGGTGTGGTGCATAAACAATGAATTCTGGAACACTGAAAAGAAATAAAACAAACAAACAAACAATCTGATTAAAAAATAGACAATTGTCTGAATATATTTTTTTCAGAGAAGATATACAGATGGCCAACAGATAAATGAAAAGAGTCTCAGCATCACTAATCATAAAGGAAATGCAAGTCAAAACAACAGGAGCTATTGCCCCACCCCTGATAGAATGGCTATTACTAACAAGATAAGGTATAACAAGTATTGGTGAATGTGGAGAAGAGGGAGCCGTTGTGCACCATGGTGGGTATGTAAATTGGTGCAGCCCCATGGAAAGCAGTAGGGAAGTTTCTCAAAAAATTACATGAAAAAATGTTCATCATCACTAGCCATCAGGGAGATTCAAATTAAAACCACATTGAGATATCACCTTAACCAGTTAGAATGGCCAAAATTAACAAGACAGGAAACAACATGTGTTGGAGGGGATGTGGACAAAGGGGAACCCTCTTCCACTGTTGGTGGGAATGCAAGTTGGTGCAGCCACTTTGGAGAACAGTGTGGAGATTCCTCAAGAAATTAAAAATAGAACTTCCCTATGACCCTGCAATTGCATTCTTGGGTATTTACCCCAAAGATACAGATGTTGTGAAAAGAAGGGCCATCTTTACCCCAATGTTTATAGCAGCAATGGCCACAGTCGCCAAACTGTGGAGAGAACCAAGATGCTCTTCAACGGATGAATGGATAAGGAAAATGTGGTCCATATACACTATGGAGTATTATGCCTCCATCAGAAAGGATGAATACCCAACTTTTGTAGCAACATGGACGGGACTGGAAGAGATTATGCTGAGTGAAATAAGTCAAGTAGAGAGAATCAATTATCATATGGTTTCACTTATTTGTGGAGCATAACAAATGTCATGGAGGACAAGGGGTCTTAGAGAGGAGAAGGGAGTTGGGGGAAATTGGAAGGGGAGGTGAACTATGAGAGACTATGGACTCTGAAAAACAACCTGAGGGGTTTGAAGTGACGGGGGGCTGGGAGGTTGGGGTACCTGGTGGTGGGTATTATAGAGGGCACGGATTGCATGGAGCACTGGATGTGGTGCAAAAATAATGAATACTGTTATGCTGAAAATAAATAAAAAATAAATTAAAAAAATAATAAAATAAAATAAAAGAAGAAATACCATATGATCCAGCAATTCTACTTCTGGGTTCTTATCTGAAGAAATCAAAAACACTAATTCAAAAAGATATATGCACCCCCATGTTTACTGCAACATTATTTGCAATAGCCACATATGGACACAACCTAAGTGTCCATCAATGGATGAATGGATAAAAAAGATGTCACACACACACACACACACACACACACACACACACAGGAATATTATTCAGCCATAGAAAGAAGGAAATCCTGCCATTTGCCACAATATGGATGGACATTGAGGGTGTTATGCTAAGTGAAATAAGTCAAATTGAGAAAGACAAATATTATATGACATCACTCTGTAGAATCTAAAAACGAAGAACAAACAAATAAATAAAACAAACTCATAGACATAGAGAACAAACTGGTGATTGCCAGAGGTCAGGAATTGGGGGTAGGTGATATAGATGAAAGGAGTCAAAAGGTACAAACTTCCAGTTATTATATCCCAGTTATAATAAATATGTCCTGGGGCTGTAAGGTACAGTATGTGACTACAGTTAACAACACTGTATTGCATATTTGAAAATTACTAAGAGAGTAAATCTTAAAAGCTCTCATCACAAGAAAAAAATGTGTAAATATGTATGGTGACAGATGTTAACCAGACTTATTATGGTGATTATTTCATAATAAATATTATTTCATAATAAATGTCATGACAAATATAAAATCATTATGTTGTACACCTGAAACTTGTATCATGTTACATGTCAATTACACCTCAATTTAAAAAAAATTGATCCACTGAAATATATTTAATACATAGTCTAGCCACATACAGAAAAAAAAAATATTTAGAGCAGCACTGATTACCTTTCTGCACATCACGGGTACCTTTGAGAATCTGACGCAAGCTAAGTGTCTTCTCTCAAGACAAAGACACACACCCACAAAATCCAGGTATGCTGCCCTAAAACTGATGGGGAAAAGTTGAACATTAACTTAGCATTGGGTGTAGTTCGGGCTTATAATGTGTTTGAGCAGAAGGGGTCATCTATTACAATGCTCTAGATTTGAGTAGATGCCAACCCACATAATCTTGTGTTTTTTAATGTGAAACAGAAAGACAAGTAAAGACCAGGGGTCAGCATAATAAGAGACAGAAATGGGTGACTTAGAGAGGGAAAGAGCTGAGCCAGAGAAACTGTGTCGTGGGAAGGCTAGAGCCAGTCAAGAGGAAGTCATGGGTATCTGTTCCTGAGTGGTGTTCACTGTGACTTTGTTATGCTGTGTGCAATAGAATTCACAATTTAAAACGGATCATCTTTGGCTTCTCTGTAGTGTTTAAGTATACTTATATGTCACAATTTCTTTGGTCAGTGTTTAAGTAAAAGACATTTGTCTCCATAGTATTTTTTGTTCATAGGTTTTGGAATATCCACCTAACTTGGGTGAAACTCCTATATGATCTTTCCAGCTGGACATTGGAAAGTAAAGGGGAAATGGTTACATCTTAGATGCAAAAATCCACTCAATGTTACATACATCAGGTTCTACAATAGAGAACACAGAATTATAAAATTTCAAAACCAGAGATCTCAATAATCATCTAAACTTATTTTATAGATAAAAAATAATTCCAAAAATCTAAAATAGCATATATGTTTTACCATGATCATAATAATTTGTGCTAACAAGTACATATAAGTGCTTATTATACATTAGGTACTGTGATAAGCATTTTATTTGTATGAGCTTTCATAATAATATCTATTGCTATACATAATTTACAAATGGGAAAATGTATCTTATCTAACCAGTAGTGGAACTGGGACTCAAAAAGAAGGTGTGGGACTGCAAAACTCACACTCAGAGTACTACACACACCTGTTCCCAAGGCCAGTACTAGCAGATAAACTTGGAGGTGAAGCATTATCAGGTATACAGATGCATCCTTAGATCACAGCATGGAAGGGTCATGCACATCTGTATCTATGCAGAGCCCATTGGAATGTCAAATGTTAAAAT
This sequence comes from Mustela lutreola, assembly GCF_030435805.1. Lineage (NCBI taxonomy): Eukaryota > Metazoa > Chordata > Mammalia > Carnivora > Mustelidae > Mustela > Mustela lutreola. The sequence goes on along the minus strand of NC_081300.1, from coordinate 59,947,475 downwards.
CCCTTCAAAACTGTTGTGAACTAAGTCTAAGAACAAGAACTGGAATTTGGCACACAACCCATGTTGTCATAACCCTCCAATGTTATTTATTTATTTATTTATATGAAAGAGAAAATGGGGGGCACAGAGGGAGGGAGGAAGCAGACACCCCACTGAGCGTGAAGCCCAACGAGAGATGAGTCCCAGGATCTTGAGAACATGACCTGAGCCAAAACTAAGAGATGGTTACTCAACAGATTAAGATGTCCCCATAGCCCTCCAATGTTTATGGAAGTATTTTGAAAGCACTTTCTCTCCAAAACAATTTTAAAAGATTACTCTAACTAGCAGATCAACAATTTGAGCTTCATGCTGGCTTACTTAAAATATTTAGATCACAGTCAGATATTCAGTTCTCTATTAAAATATTTTCCAGAAGGATATTATTTTTGTCAAGCAGATTCATAAGTAGATAATGGTAAAATATCTGATACATAGGTTTATTCATCAGATAGAATTTTTCGTGTTCCCTCTGGATAAGCAGAGTTCTTGTAGGATAATGTTCAGAAATGGAAACATCCATTTGCATAAAGATCATTTACTCATTTAAGAGGAATTTGAATTCCTACTATGTGCCAGACTTTCTGTTTGTTGTTGTGGATACAAAGAGCACAAAGCAGAACTTGCCTAACCTATACACTGGAGATTGTTTAAAAATGTTATTGAGGAAGAATTTCCACGATAGTTCCCTAGAAATAGTATGTTTAGAGATTTCCCATTCTTTGCTATTTTTCTTTAATAGCCCTGAGAGCTTGAAACAATTACATTGAAGGCCTAGGCTGTTACCCTACAATTATAGAATGCTAGATTTGGAAGCATATCATACATGCTTTCTTTGCTCTACAAATAAAGAAATTGAGGCCAGGAAGTGAAGTGAGCTGGAAGAGGTCACAGAACTAGGTAGAGCAATAGTGGAAACTGAGTTGTCTGAATTCTTTTTTTTTTTTTTTAAAGATTTTATTTATTTATTTGACAGAGAGAAATTACAAGTAAGCAGAGAGGCAGGCAGAGAGAGGAGGAAGCAGGCTCCCTGCTGAGCAGAGAGCCCGATGCGGGACTCGATCCCAGGACCCTGAGATCATGACCTGAGCCGAAGGCAGCAGCTTTACCCACTGAGCCACCCAGGCGCCCGAGTTGTCTGAATTCTATTTTGTCTTTATTTTACTACACTACTGAAAGTTTCACTGTCAGGGGATAAAACTATTTAATCCATTTCATATCTATAAGTAATTATTAATATTAATGCTTGGAAACTTTGTCAACACTTCCTATAGAGGGAAGACTGAAAGCTGCAATCCTAATAGGCACATTGAATAGCCACTGAAAGGAATGAAATTGGATTGGAACTTATGGGCTGTTCCACAAAATAGTCTTAGACAGATGAGTGATTGAGAAAGTGAGAGTTAAGACAACTGAAGAAGGGGAGTTAAAGCATTGAGAAAGGGAGAGTTAAAACAATTGAAGAAGATATTTGCAAATAATATATTAGATATAGAGGTAGTATAAAAGATCTATAAAGAACTTAACAAACTCAAACTTCTAAAAAATTCAATAATCCAGTCAAGAAATTGGCAGAAGACATGAACAGACATTTCTCCAAAGAAGACCCATGAATGGCCAACAGACACATCCCTAGGCTTCAAGGAAATACAAATAAAAACCACAGGAGATACCACCTTACAATAGTCAGAATGGCTAAAATTAACAAGTCAAGAAACAACAAATGTTGGCAAGGATGAGGAGAAAGGGAAACTCTCTTACACCACTGGTGGGAATGCAAGCTGGTATAGCCACTCTGGAAAAAGGTATGGAGGTTCCTCAAGAAGTTAAAAACAGAGCTATCTTTTGACCCAGGAATTACAGTACTAGGTATTTACCCCAAAGATATAAATGTAGAGATACAAAGGGGCACATGCACCTTAATGTTCATAGCAGCAATGTCCACAATAGCCAAACTGTGGAAAGAGCCAAGATGTCCACTGACAGATGAATGGATAAAGAAGATGTGGTTTATATACACAATAGAATATTACTCAGCCATGAGAAGGAATGAATACCCACCATTTGCATTGACATGAATGGAACTGGAGGGCATTATGCTGAGTGAAATAAGTCAATCAGAGAAAGACAATTATCACATGGTTTCTCTCATATGTGGACTATAAGAAATAGAGCAGAGGATCACAAGGTAAGGGAGGAAAAACTGAAGAGGAAGTCATGAGAGAGGGAGAAAAACCAAGAGAGACACTTAACCATAGGGGAAAAAACTGAGGGCATTAAGGAGGGCATTTAATGCCCAGTTAGGGCATTAAGGAGGTCATGTGATGTGATGAGCACTGGGTGTGATCCACTGACAAATTATTAAATACTACATCTGAAACTAATGATGTACTATATGTTGGCTAATTGAATTTTTTTAAAAAATTAAAAATAAAGCAATTGTTAAGTTGTTGTTACTATTACATTAGATTGAGGATAGTTAATTGGCTGAAGGTAGAGAGCTAAATAATCATTTGGGTGATTTCATTCTTTTGCAGCTTCATGACAAGGTAGTCCAGAGACTTTGCTGGAAGGGAGGCATGTACATGGCATAAAATTGCTGCTCCTTCCCTCTCCCCTAATGGTCTTGAGCTGCATCTGGGAAGCCCAGACACGTAATGACTGCAGAAATTGCCACATCAAAACATTTTTTATTACAGATTAACTTTTGAGCAGGATTTTGGAACCAGCCCAGTTCTCCACTGACTTATCAAATACCTGGGAGATGGGTCTTAAAAGCAGTAGCATAAATCGAAGGGCTTGGGCATTGAGATGAGTGTGTCCATTGGGGAGGACAGTGACAGGTAATTTGAGATTAAGCATTTGTTGGATCATAATATTGTATGTCTGAAACTAATAAAACACTTTATGTGTTATATATAAACTGATGTACAATTATAACACTGATGTATAATTAATTCTACACCAACAAAAATTTAAAAGAGAGGAATACAAAACCACAAACATGGTCATTCAATTTAATTAAAAAACTCTCAATTTTGCACTAAAACAAAGAGATTGAGCATTTCCTGTGCACTTTGCTAATACAGTGTGATGAGAAATGTGCCTGGGAGGAAGATTCAGTTTGAGTGTGGGATACAAAAATTAGGAAAAAAATTGAGTTTTTAAAAAATTTTATTTATTTATTTGACAGACAGAGCTCACAAGTAGGCAGAGAAGCAGGCAGAGAGAGAGGATGGGAAGCAGGCTCCCTGCTGAGCTGAGAGCCCAATGCAGGGCTCGATCCCAGGACCCTGGGATCATGATTTGAGCTGAAGGCAGAGGCTTTAACCCACTGAACCACCCAGGGGCCCCAGAAATTGAGTTTTAAAGGGAGTATTTGTTGATTTAGGAAGCTAAACACACAGGTCAAATCGTCCACTCTGAAAATTAAAAAACTCAAATCTCCAATGTTAATTTTTAAAAAACTCAAATCTCCAATGTTTATTTTTAACTTAAATTGTGTTTTATTTGAGAGAGAGAGTGAAACCAGAAGCAGGGGGCGTGGCAAGCGAAAAACAGGTTCCCTGATGTGGGACTAGATACCAGGACCCAGGGATCATGACCTGAGCTGAAGGCAGACTCTTAACTGGCTAAGCCATCCAGGGCACCCCCAAATATTGTTTATTTTCTATCCATAGTTGTAAGGTGTGATTAAAGATATTTGCAACATATTTGAATAGCCCACCAGGATGCTGAAGGTCAGAAGGTGTGTCATATATGGACTAACTGAAGAAAAAGACAGTGTTCAGTCTAGATCTCCACTAACAGGAGAGGTGGTGACCAGCAGAGAAAGAACTCAGTGTGCACTGTATCACTCCAGACAAAAGAACAGGAAGCAATGGACCTATGGAGGGAGAAAGATTTGCTCCAGCCTAAGAAAGGATCTTCTGACCTGAAGATGTGCAAGCTCTCCTCGCCGCCCCTCCCGCCTTGCCTCCCATCCCAACTGGCTTTCCTCGGGCAGAGGCTGGAGGATGTCCACAGGGATCTGAAGAGGCATGTCGTCCACCATACGGGAGATCAGGACACGTGTCTGCTGGAGACCCTTCTTATCCTAGGATTTTATTACTTGCAGTCCTCACAGATGAATTTTTCTGCTTTCTGCTCTGGTTTCCTTCTGGTTTTCAGTTACTGTCATCATGACCATGACTAGTTGAGATGGAAAGCTGCCTTTCCTTAGCCTTGGCCCCTTCCCTGCAACCCTGATGTAGGGCAGCCTGGGGCACAGGACAGGACATGTAGGAGAGAGTCTGACTTGAATTTCTGCTGTTAAATTGCCGCCCCCCCCCCCCCCCGCCACATGTCACTTCACCTTTCCGAGCATTAGATTTCTCTGCATAAAATTTCCACAGTAATATGTAACCTTAAAATGTCTGTGTTATCTCAAGCGTCTCACTGGGCACCTAGCCCAAAGAAGGCCCCCATAAATGTTCCCTTCTCTTTTTTGAGGCCTCTTGAATTTTCTTCCTAATTATAGTCACTATAGGCTCACACATCCTGGTTGGGAACTTCAACTCCACTCTGGTGCTGCCTTTTGCCAAAATTAGGTATCAGAGATTTGCTGCCAGAAAAAGTCAGGAGAAAGAGAGTCCGAGAGGTAAAGCATTGCATGGTCTGATGTCTCATCATAAACCAAATGCATTGTCTTTCTCACTAAGTTGCCTCCTTCTTTTCTGACTTATCTTGTGACATGGTCATATCTGCATCACCTGTTAATGGTCCCATCTCTGGGCCCAGTCCTCTAAAGGGGCTGGAGAGGAGAGCTGGTGTCCCTGGGAGTACTGCCGGTCTTTACATGGGAGGTGTTGCCTGCAGGTTGGGATATGGTTTCAGGAATGGGTGCAGACAGGGGAGTCAGGGCCCAGTATGGCCCTGTCAGACCTCAAGGTCCTTATGAGAAGGGCCTCCAGTCCTGTGGTCCCCCTCATGCCCTGCACATGCCTGGCACGTCGGCTGGGAAGGACATGGAAAGCTGTAACTTCAGTAAAGTTCAGGGAATGTGACTTTCAGCTGAAACCACATCCTTCTTTAATATGCTTCGCCCTTCCTTTAGGTTCCTCTCACGCCCCCACAGCCTCTCACCAGAGTGCTCCATTAACACACACCTTGCACGAAAATTCCATCTCAGGTTCTGCTTCTAGGAAACTTACTCTAAGATGCTTCCACAATCTGTTCCTTGAATGTCCTGCACATCTTTCATCCCATACGTTGAAAGGGATCCCATCTTATGTGACACATGTGTAACTACAAACCCACTTAATGTCCCCCCCCCCCCCACCAAAGAGAAAACAAACCAAATTCAATCCCATAACTCATCTAGAGATAATGTTCTGGAGCCACTCCTCATAGAGCCCCTTATCTCTGGGTGGTATTTTCCCTCTATCTCTCTCTTGAGCAACTTTTCATGTACCCAGGAGGAAAGGGGAACTATGCCCCAAGACAGTGCCATACGTTTAGGAGACTAGAGGCTCATACTCAAAAGACCAACAGCTCTCGTAAACATTCACTTGTTGACTAATTCTTTTGGTACAAAAGTAATTCCTTGGTCTGCCAAAAATACTGCCACAGATTCTGTCCTCTGAGAGAATTTTACTTGCTCCTTTTCCTTCCAGAGTTTCAGGAAGGAAAGGATTTCTCTGTGGAGGAGGGGGACAGGGACCTTAGTCCATTTTCAAACTGTTACCAACATTGTCCATACTTGTGCTTAAAGGTTTCAAGTGGATGTTAATTTGAGGCATCTTTCTTGCACTACCATTCTTGTAACTCCTTAGTCAGCTGTCTGCTAGTTCCATTTTTGAGAACTATATTTGCCAAAGACTAATGTCAGGAATATTGCTGAGACATGATTTGTGAATCTCCTGTCCTCAAAAACTCCCAGGGCTGGGTCATACCTGTGGGAATTCCAGGGCTCCATCTATTTCCATGTTTTCTCATAGCATCCTCAGGGCGTGAGTGGGATATGATGGATTGGAGTTCTGGCATGGGCTTCAGGGAGACTTTCTCCACAAATCTGCTTTGGAGTCTTACCAAAATATTTCATTAGAGACAAACGAGCATTGCAAAGGGGGACATCATTTTTGCTTGGTGAGGGAGAAGGTACATCATGATGGATTTGCTGGAATTTCTGGCTCTCTTTTTTAAAAAGGATTTTATTTATTTATTTAACAGAAAGAGAGAGATCACAAGTAGAGAGAGGCAGGCAGAGAGAGATGGGGAAGCAGGCTCCCTGCCAAGCAGAGAGCCCGATGCAGGGCTTGATCTCAGGACCCTGAGATCATGACCTGAGCTGAAGGCAGAGGCTTTAACCCCCTGAGCCACTCAGGCACCTGAATTTCTGACTCTTTCTGTGTATTCTCATTCCACTTGCCAGCAAGCCTCAGTTTCTCTGTCAGTACATAATCTGCACACACACACACACACACACACACACACACACACACACGAATCTGGCCACTGCAGTTTGGTCTAGCTAATAATGGATTTTATGATCTGGAGCCCTGTAATCTCCTGGGTACTCTCTATTCTCTCTCTCTGCCATTGCTTTCCACTGAGCAGCTCTAGGCTGGAGTTTACATTTCCTTTTGCTTCGCTGAAAGCCATGAGGAATCACTCACACAATCTGATATTCTGGCATTTCAACAATGAATTCTTCTAGAGCCTCACAGACTGATGAAATAGAGGGTCTGAATCCTAAGAAACAAGAGTTACTGCTACCATCATATATGCATTGCCAGCTCTCCAACCCAAAGCAACAGATTTCTTGCTGTACCTCATCCACCTTGACTTAGTCCTGCATTTTCTCTGCAACCCCATTCCCAATATTAATTTTCTTCCACATTTAAGTGGATTTTAGCAAGTGATGGAAATCCTTGAAACCTAGGGAAGGCTAAAACAAGATTCAGTAGAATCCTTAGGAACTGTAGAATAGGAATCAAGCCAGGTTTTCTTATTGTTGCTGGTAAACCAACAACCCTAAAACTTGTGACATAAAACAGCCATCTTGTATGTGCATGGATTCTGTGGGTGAGGAATCCACATAGAGATGCCTTGTCTCTACTCCACAATGCCAGAAGTTTCAGCTGGAAGATTCAGAGGCTGAGAATGTATTGGCATTCTCAGCTCTAAGCTAAGAGCTCCAAGCCGAGAGCTCCAAGCTCAATCTGGAGCTTGGAGTCCTGCAGCTATCCTTATGGTTGAAACTGGTTGTCAACAGAGCCTTACCTGGGGCTGTTGTGGAACATCTACAAAACTTCTTCTTTTTTTTTTTATTTTATTTTTTTAAAAGATTTTATTTATTTATTTAACAGACAGAGATCACAAGTAGGCAAAGAGGCAGGCGGGGTGGAGGTGGGGAGAAGCAGGCTCCCTGCTGAGCATAGAGCCCAATGTGGGACTTGATCCCAGGACTCTGGGATCATGACCTGAGCCAAAGGCAGCGTCTTAACCCACTGAGCCACCCAGGTGCCCCACTGAGCCACCCAGACGCCCTTTACATGACTTCTCCATGTGACTTGGGTTTCCTCACAACATGGTAGTCAGACTTCTCATGTAGTGGCTCAGGACTTCGAAGGAGTGATGCAGCCCGGAAGGCAGGAGCTGAACCACCTTTTGTGTCCTAGCTTCAGAAGTCACATGCCACTGATGCTGTTGCATTCTGTTGGTCACCCGTGAGTCACAAGTCCCACCAGACTCAAGAGGGAAGAATTAGACTCCATGTCCTGATAGGGAAGTAGGTGGCAACGTGGAATGGGAGACACTGTTTTGGTTGTCTTTGGAAAATACAACATGTGGCCTCTCAGTGCTATCTGCAAAACCATTAGGTACCTGAGAACTTTCTTTCTTTGCATCTATTTAAATCTTCTCTCTTTTTGCATTCTGACTCTGCTTTTCAGTCTACATGTTGGGCAGGGGGAAAGAAGGATATGGTATTCCATTGTCCTCAATATCATGTGATTGAGTTGGGGACAACAATCCCTCATAAGTTTTTTTGAGAATTAGCAAGATACTTTATATAAAACAGAGAGCAGCACAGGCTAAATGAAAGTTGTATAGCTCTGGTTATAAACTAATTTCCCAAACTTGGGTCTGGTGTCCTCACTGATTTAGTCAGCTGTGACTGGGACTAGGGTTAGGAGCCTGACCATGAGCTCACATGTTGTCCTTTCAACAAGGCAGACATTTTGAAAGGCCTGTTATATTTATTACATCATTTTTCCTCCCTCAATTTATTTTGAAACTGTACTGTCAGACTCAGAATTTCTATTCACCCATTAAAAGTGTACACCCTCTTAGAATTCCCCAAGTGCCCTTTGCAATTAGCAAAGCCTATGTAAATAGTTAATGAAACTCATCAGACTTACTACAGAGATGGCAATGTTGCTTTAGCAAAGTACTTTGTGGGCATCAATTTATTTTTATTTCTCATACCATTGTTATTTGAGCCAGGCCTAGGATGAATCTCGAGGTTGGAATACTTGCCTCAGTTTTTTTTTTTTTTTTTTTGCATGTTTTCAATATCCATTCCAAATATGATACATGCGTACACACACACACACACACATACACACACACACACACACCATGGATTCAGTGCCCAGGATCTTCAGACTGTGTGCTTTCCAAGGCTTTGTCTTGGTTTGTTCTTCCTGGGCAATGTCTATTATCTACTAGATGTGCTTAAACAAGCTGTTAATCCAACCCAGCTCTGAGTAGGCTATAACATCAAAGCTAACATCAGAGACCTTTCAGTTGTTCACAATCACAACTGAATAAAAATTCTATGGGGGCAGAGATTGCTGTTTGGTTTATTTATTGTTGTAACACCAGCATCTAGAATAGTGCATGGTCTACGGTTAGTGGACACTGATGAGTATTTGCTCAGTGTGAGACATGTAGACAGTTTAATTTATTAGTCTTCCAAAGAATACTGGCATTTTTGTGTTCAGGGAGTAAAAACTTGAAAAAATGTTGAAATAGATTCCTAAGGATAAATTTTAAGGTGGAGGTATTGCTGGGTCTGTGTCTCCTTCAGTATTTCTTAAAGAATAAGGTGATGTTTTTATCCCTGAATCCCACTTTGCACATATCTCCCTTAATTTTTTCTGTTCATATTCTTGAATACCACCTGTTCAAGTCCAGCAAGATAAAGTAGTGTTCAGGGTTTGGCAGTTTGTGCATTTGTGGCCAGTGACTCACCTGGGCACTTATTCGTATGACTTGGTAGTCTTGGGTTTGGCTTGAATTGTGAGATGGAATAGTTTCTGTAATTGGTAACCTAACATTCATTCCCCATTTGGTCTCTTTGATTTTTTTTTCCCCCTCCAGTGGAGACATGAGTTAGGAACAGAAATGAAAAGATATGCTTTCATAAGATTTTGTAAAGCTTTAGATATGCACAATGTTGGTTTGGGGTTTAGGTGACAAAGCTCTGTACAGAACTGGGAGAATTTTGCTCATTGCTTTCCAGACCCAAAACTGCTCTGGCCCACCCAAATAGCCTCTCTGGAGGTTGGGTCTCTGCTTTTGTGGCTGGGTTGATGAACTGCTGAACTGACGTCACTGAGCTCCAGCGGTGTGTAAGCTATGGTTTCTGAGACAAGGACTGGCATAACCTATGACTCCCTTAGGACCACGAATGTTTGACTCTTTATGTATATACTTAGATTACACAAATAAAAGCTAGAAAGAGATTTTCTAACATCAGCAAAATTGCTGATGTTATTAATAATAAAACTATCAAAGAATTCTATTGTGTTTCATGCTAATATTTGTTGTATTATTCTGCATTTACATGGTCAAATTAATTTTTTTGTGATCACTTGTATCTTGACAGCAACAGTTTCCAACATTTTTTTCCATAAATCCCTAGTTCTATGTGATGCTCCCTCAAAAATAATCCTGCAGATGAATACGTTTTGGGGGTAAACTTCATATATTACCCTGTTGGAGCATTTTAATGTGTGCTAGTATATTAAATCCCCAAGAAATCTTTGGTAAGAAAACAGCGCTCTTAGTTAACCCCCAGTATCCAAAACTTAGGTGACCAGAGGCATTCCCCCGCCATGTTTTTTCCTTCCTAAAACCATCTACTATCTGGAGGGAGCTAATAGATACAGAATAGCTGTGGAGAAACACTGTCTTAGGGAAACTAGTTGTTTGTAGACTTCAAAACAAGTCTTGGACCTCTGTTTCGGTGGTTAGAAGCACTTCTAAGGAAGTGTCACTCTTCCCACGGCCACTGCAGCTGTTGTCATTCATTTATTATGTCTGCTGGGTTCAGGGGGCAGGGCCAGGTCTTTCTGAGTATTTTCTGGAATCCTTACAATATCCCAACCAAGAGAGTATTAAGTATCTATTTTATCAAAGAAGAAACTGAAATACATGGAGGTTAAATAATTTTCACAAAGTCCAAGTGAACCAAGTCTGTCTGCCTAACACACTTTGACTGTGTGACGTTGTCTTTCAAACAATGCTCTTTTTTTTTTTTTTTTTCCAGCCCAAGGTCACCCTCAGGCAGTCAACCAATAAATACACAAAGTTTTTTCTCATTGTTCAAGATGACTAGCTTTTCTCTCTCCTTGTCCCTTACCGCAACTCCTTGCTCAGTACTGTTTACATGTGCAGCAGTAACGTGAGCAAGAAGGTACCTATAAGGGATGGATTATGCATAGACTCCTTAAATAATGGATTACAGGCGGGACACTAAGAGGTTATATGTTCAGTTGCTGATATAGCAAGAGAAAAGTGGGTAATGTTGGATCAGGAAAGAAGATAACATATGCTTCTTTCTGTGAATTTGCTGAATACCAGCTCTGCCAAAATTGCCTCTTTGTTCTCTTGACTGTTTCCTCCCCACCGCTGCTGATTCTGGCTCCAAACACGTCGTTCCACCATCTGAGGAGGAAGTCATTCTGAGAGTCCTGTCAGTGGTTTAGGGAAGGCTACTTCCTTTAGGGCTGCAGTAAAAGCACAGATTGGACAGCCAGAGGCAATTAATGGCCTCCTATCAGTTTTCTAGGTGCCAGTGTATTTGGAAAATGCAATTTAAACAATTATACTGTACAAATCTAACTGTGAAACTCTGTTCATTTATTTTAAAATAATTTTCTATGTGTTTTAGAAAAAAGTTATTATGCTTTCTTTAGAACTATTGTATAGAAGGCAATTGTATTTTTATCAGGACTAATTCATATTTATTATATAAAATATTTCTAAGTGTTATATAAAATATATTACATATTTTATATTTCTTTTTGCATTATTATATATTCCCATAATGCTATTTTGTGACCTGGAGAATTAATTTATTTTATCTGAAAAAAAATGTGTCCTCATCTCTTTTGGGGCTCTACTGGATGATGTTAAGCATCTCTTATTGATCAAAAGTTCTATGACTTGATGATGTTGATAGTTTATGATTGATGAGGGAATACTCATGTGTATATAGAGACATTCTTCTCTTCTTGCTCATGTTACTATGAGTTGCATTAGTAATTATTATGTAGATGTGTGGGTGAGCCTCAAGGAGTAGGTGATATCCAATTGGTTGATCTACAGAATGTAGACATAGAATGAGTTCTCAATGGCCACCGTCAAGTATTTGGTATTAGGTATTACCTAATATTAGGTATTGTCAGATTTAGTTCACTGACAAAGAGGCCGAGGTTAAAAAAATACTACCAAAATGTATTCCAAAAAGCATCATTAGAGATATTTGAAGTGCTCTCTTTAGTGTTTATGAAGTTACCAAATGCCAAATAATGCTCTAATTTCTCAGAAGCTTAAAAGATATTCAACTTCAATAAAAACCAATAACATAATTGAGAACTAAACTACAAGTCACCTAAAGAGCACTACATTTTAATTTTAAAATGAATTTGGTTTGTTACTGCCTTTGAACCCATCTTCAAATTGGCTAAGCCTGACTAAAGTACATCACAAATTATAATGTTGGAAAGAGTAGCAAGTCAAGAGGGAAGCACTGTATTTATGGAAGACTTCCAGAAGTCAAAGCCAATTCTCAACTTAAATAATAAGAAAGAAATTCAGTACAGCTATGAGCTTAGTTTTTATTTTGATTACCTTCTGAACCTGCTCTCTGAAGTCTTCATATTACTAATAAGGTCTAGTTTAGAAAAAGAATTCTCCTACAGCAGTGTAATGGTCTATGAAATCTGTGTTGAAGGTAGCATGGACAACAGAACTCCTCCAGTTAGTTGAGCTACTTTTTCTTAGAAGGTTAGAATCTTCTGGAGGCCATGGATGAATACATAGCAGCCAAGCTATTTTTCTGAAAAGCCTGGGCATTCTCCTTCTACCTCTCCTGGCATATGGTTACCATTTGATGCTATGTGCTGTAGGCCTTGAGGTAATTCCATCACATGATGCAAATAGAATCAAATGTGTTAATCCGTTTGCGTCACCCAAACAGAAATAAAAAAGATAGGTATAGGAAAATTTATTTTAATCATATAATCTTTTCTTCTATGCTTAAAAAACAAATCTATATAAATCCCATAGGCATTTAATTGAAAATGATTAACCAGATAACAGATATTTGCTTCCTATTTTGGAAGAGTGAAGCCACATAGAAATTTCTTATTTTCTAGGAGCTGGATTTATTTGGCCTCATTTTATATTTTATTTTATTTTTTAAAAGATTTTATTTATGTATTTATTTGAGAGAGAAAGCATGAGTGGGAGAAGGGGAGGGAGGGAGATTATTAAAAGGAGGGGGAGAGGGAGGAGGGAAAGAATGTCAAGCAGACTCAACGCTGAGCATGGAGCCCAATGGGGCTCCATCTCATGACCCTGAGAACGTGACCTGAGCCAAAACCAAGAGTAGGACATTTAACCTATGAGCCACCCAGGCACCCTAAGGGTCCTCATTTCAGATGTTTCTTTGGATTTGGATACCTTCTCTGAGACATGGGGTTATGTGTGTGCTTGTGTGCATGTAGTGTGCTAGGCACTCCACTATTTCTCTTGATGAATTTTGGGAAGGCATGAAAAGAATTGACTATGTTCTCTTACCTTACATTTTGTTAAAGAAGACTATGCACAAAGAAGAACAAGCCAGCCCAAGTCCTCAGTAATGTGTACTTAGCCTGTTTCTTCTTCAGGATGTCAGCAGTTTCTTTCCTTTCCTGAGGGAGCTAAGGAGCACTCACAAATCATTGGATCCAGAGAGATTTATGCTTTTAAAGTAACATTCTTTTATCTTGCTAGTTATTTGTCTGATTTAAGATATACAAGCAATATTAGGTCATCTCTTAAAGTAAGGGCTTGACTATTGCAGGTTTAGAAAAGCACTAAAATATTGCACAATCTTAAACATGTTGACACAATATGTATTTTACAGGTAGGGACTAGCATTGGAATACAGTTTATTAAAAATTTATTTTAGAATAACACATATGTGCATGAAAATACAACTTAATTTATGATTCCCAAAGTAAATGCTGTTTTCAAATATGGTTAAATATTTCACTGCAAAATATAAATGCCTTCATTCAATAATTGCTAAGACTCCTTCCTGACAGCTCAAAAATTCCAAGGCTTCTTTAGTTTCCTTCACAGTTCATAGGTGATTTGGGGACAATGATGTTACTTGCAGTTTTTCTCTATGTACTTTTCTCTGTGTGCAGTGTTCATGTGAATTTGAAGATGAGATGGCTTTGGTGTCTGTCATCCCAGTGGAGTTCCTGGGAACACAGGATGTAGCTCCTCTGTGGATTCTGTCAGTGCTCGTGTCCTGCCAACAATCATAACAGATTTGCCCACATGGTCTTCATGGTGACGGAAAGAACTGAGGAGAAGCAATGAATCTGCTTAGCTGCTTCCTGTATTCAGCTGTGTTGATGACTTACGGACTAAATTGAATGATTTCCACAGTTTACCCAACTCCTCTTCATTCCTTTATGAGTGTCATGGAAAAATTCTTCTAATACATTGTGTTTTGTTTTTCAATTCTATGCTTTCTGGGAAGTATGTAAGAATACTGTTTTCTCTTACCCACTCAGGTTTCATTTACATTTTCTTTATTTATTTAAATTCAAGTTAGTTGGGGCGCCTGGGTGGCTCAGTGAGTTAAAGCCTCTGCCTTCGGCTTAGGTCATGATCCTGGGGTCCTGGGATGGAGCCCCGCATCGGGCTCTCTGCTCAGCAGGGTGCCTGCTTCCTCCCCTCTCTCTGCCTACCTTTCTGCCCACTTGTGATCTCTGTCTGTCGAATAAATAAATAAAATCTTTAAAAAAAAATTCAAGTTAGTTAACATAGAGTGAAGTATTGGTTTCAGGAGTAGAATTTAGTAATTCATCACTAAACACACAACACCCAGTGCTCATCACAACAAGTGCCCTCCTTAGGGCCCATCATCTATTTAGCTAATTCCCCTACCCAATTCCCCTCCAGCCACCCTGTTTGTTCTCTATAGTTGAGTCTCTTACAGTTTGCCTCCTTCTTTGTTTTTATCTTTATTTTTCCTTCTTTTCCCCTATGTTCATGTACTTTGTTCTTAAATTCCATGTATAAGTGAGATAATATGATATTTATCTTTCTCTGAATGACTTATTTCGCTTAGCATAATACCCTCTAGTTCCATCCATATTGTTGCAAATGGCGAGATTTCATTCTTTTTTATGGCTGATATATATATATATATATATATAGAGAGAGAGAGAGAGAGAGAGAGAGAGAGAGTCATAACTTATTTATTTATTCATCTGTCAATGGAAGTTTAAGCTCTTTCCATAATTTGGCTATTGGTGATAGTGCTTCTATAAACATTGGGGTGCATGTATCACTTTGAATCAGCACTTTTGTATCCTTTGGATAAATACCTGCTAGTGCAATTGTTGGGCTGTAGGGTAGCTCTATTTTTAACTTTTTGAGAAACTCCATCCTGTTTTTCAGAGTGGTTGCACATGTTGGCATTCCCACCAACAGTGCAAAAGCATTCCCCTTTCTCTGCACCCTCACCAACATCTGTTGTTTCCTGAGCCTTTGATTTTAGCCATTCTGACTACTGTGAGGTGGTCTCTCATTGTGATTTTGATTTGTATTTCCCTGATGCCAAGTGATGTTGAATATTTTTTCATGTGTCTTTTAGCCATTTGGATGTCTTCTTTGGAGAATTGTCTGTTCATGGTTTTTGTCCATTTCTTAATTGGATTAGTTATTTTTGGGACATTGATGAGTTCTAATAGATTCAGGATACTAATCCTTTATCCAGTATGTCATTTGCAAATATTTCCTCCCAATCCATTGGTTACCTTTCAGTTCTGTTGATTGTTTCCTTCCCTGTGCAGAGGCCTTTTATCTTGATGAGGTCCCAATACTTCATTTTTGTTTTTGTTTCCCTTGCCTCTGGAAATGTGTCTAGCAAGAAGTTGCCATAGCTGATATCAAAGAGGTTGATGCCTGTTTTCTCCTCCAGGATTTTTATGATTTTCTGTGTTAAATTTAGGTTTTTCAATCACTTTGAATTTATTTTTGTGTATGGTGTAAGAAAGTGGTCCAGTTTCATTCTTCTGCATGAAGCTGTCCAGTTTCCCCAACAGGCTTTGTTGAAGAGACTGTCTTTTTTCCACTGGATATTATTTCCTGTTTTATTGAAGATCAGTTGGCTATATAGTTGTGGGTCCATTTCTGTGTTCTCTATTCTGTCCCTTTGATCTATGTCTGTTTCTGTGCCAGTGTCATACTGTCTTGATGATTACAGCTTTGCAACGCAGCTTGTCTGGGATTGTGATGACCCCTGCTTTGCTTTTTTTTTTTTTTTTTTTCAACATTATTTTGGCTAGTCAGGGACTTTTCTGGTTCCATACACATATTAGGTTTGTTTGTTCTAGTTCTGTGAAAAATGCCGGTGTTACCTTCAACGGACGAATGGATAAGGAAAATGTGGTCCATATACACTATGGAGTATTATGCCTCCATCAGAAAGGATGAATACCCAACTTTTGTAGCAACATGGATGGGACTGGAAGAGATTATGCTGAGTGAAATAAGTCAAGCAGAGAGAGTCAATTATCATATGGTTTCACTTATTTGTGGAGCATAACAAATAGCATGGAGGACATGGGGAGATAGAGAGGAGAAGGGAGTTGGGGGAAATTGGAAGGGGAGGTGAAACATGAGAGACTATGGACTCTGAAAAACAATCTGAGGCGTTTTAAGTGGTGGGAGGGTGGTAGGTTGGGGTACCTGGTGGTGGGTATTATAGAGGGCACGGATTGCATGGAGCACTGGGTGTGGTGCAAAAATAATGAATACTGTTATGCTGAAAATAAATAAAAAATAAATTTTAAAAATGCTGGTGTTATTTTGATCAGAATTTCATTGAATGTATAGATTGCTTTGGGTAGTATAGTATAGTATAACATTTGTTCTTCCAATCCAAGAGCATGGAATGTTTTTCCATTTTTTTTAGTCTTCTTCTATTTCTTTTCTAAGTGCTCTATAACTTTCAGTGTACCCGACTTTTACCTCTTTAACCAAAGAGGTTAATTACTAGGTATCTTATAATTCTTGGTGTAATTATAAATGAGATCAATTCCCTGATTTCTTTTTCTGCTGCTTCTTTATTGGTGTATAGAAATGCAGCAGATTTCTGTACATTGATTTTATATCCTCTTACTTTGCTGAATTCATGTATCAGTTCTAGCAATTTTTTGGTGGCCTGTCTTGGGTTTGCTATATAGAGTATCATGTTATCTGTGAAGTATTAAAGTTTTACTTCTTTCATGCTGATTTGGATGCCTTATATTTCTTTTTTGCTGTCTGTTGCTGAGGCTAGGATTTCCAGTACTATGTTGAACAACAGTGGTGATTGTGAACATCCCTGTTATTTCCCTGACCTTAGGGGAAAATCTCTCAGTGTATCCCCGTTGAAGATGATATTAGCTGTGGGTCTTTTGTGTATGGCCTTTATGATGTTGAGCTATGTTCCTTCTATCCCTACTTTCTTGAGGGTTTTCTTTTTATCAAGAAAAGATGCTGTACTTTGTCCAGTGGTTTTTCTGCATCTTTTGAGAAGATCATATGGTTCTTACCATTTCTTTTCTTACTGTTGTGTATCATGTTGATTGATTTGTGGATATTGAACCACCCCTGCAGTCCAGGAATAAATCCCAGTTGATGGTGGTGAATGATTCTTTTAATGTACTGTTGGATTTGATTTTGTTAGTGTTTTGTGGAAAATTTTTGGATCCGTGTTCATCAGGGATATTTACCTGTAATTCTCTTTTTTTAATGGGGTCTTTGTCTGGTTTTGGAATCAAGGCAGTGCTGGCTTTATAGAATGAGTTTGTAAGTTTTCCTTCTATTTCCATTTTTTTGGAACAGTTTGAGAATAGGTATTAACTCTTCTTTAAATGTTTGGTGGAATTCCCTGGGAAGCCAACTTACCCTAGACTTTGTTTGTTGGGAGATTTTTGATTACTGCTTTAATTTCTTTGCTGGTTATGGGTCTGTTCAAATTTTCTATTTCTCTCTGTTTCAGTTTTGGTAGTTTATGTTTCTAGGAATTTATCCATTTCTTCCTAATTGCCCAATTCATTGGCATACCATTGCTCATGTTATTCTCTTATAATTGTTTGTATTTCTTCAGTGTTGGTTGTGATTTCTCCTCTTTAATTCATGATTTTATTTATTTGGGTCCTTTCTCTTTTCTTTTTGATAAGTCTGCCTTGGGTTTTATCAATTTTGTTAATTCTTTCAAACAAACAACTCCTAGTTTCGTTAATCTCTTCTACTGTTTTTTAAATTTCTGTATCATTTATTTCTGCTCTAATTGTGATTATCTCCCTCCTTCTGCTGGTTTTACACTTTATTTGCTGTTCTTTTTCCAGTTTCTTTAGGTGTAAGCTTAGATTGTGTATTTGAGACTTTTCTTGCTTCTTGAGGAAGGCCTGTATTGCTATGTACTTCCTCCTATGACTGCCTCTGCTGCATCCCAAAGGTTTTAGACTGTTGTATTTTCATTTTCATTTGCTTCTATATATTCTTTAATTTTTTCTTTAATTTTCTAGTTAACCCATTCATTCTTTAGTAGGATGTTCTTTAATCTCCATCTATTTGTGATTTTCCAATTTTTTTCTTGTGGTTGACTTCAAATTTTGGAGCATTATGGACTGAAAAATACGCCTCCTATAATCTCAATCTTTATGTATTGGTTGAGGCCTGATTTCTGGCCCAGTATGTGATCTATTCTGAAGAATGTTCCACGTGCATTCAAAAAGAATGGCTATTCTGTTGCTATGGGATGAAATGCTCTGAATATATCTGTTAAGTCCATCTGGTCCAATGCACCATTCAAAGCCATTGTTTATTTGATGATCTTTTGCTTAGATGAGTTGTCCACGGCTGTGAGTGGAGTGGGGTGTTAATGTCTCCTACTTTTACTGTCTTATTATCACTGAGTTTCTTTAAGTTTGTTATTAATTGGTTCATATATTTGGCTGCTCCCAAGTTGGGGGTATAAATATTTGCAATTATTAGATCTTCTTGTATATAGACCTCTTTATTATGATATAGTGCCCTTCTTTATCTCTTATGATAGTCTTTGGTTTAAAATCTAGTTTTTCTGGTATAAGTATGGTTACTCTAGCTTTCTTTTGATGTCCATTAGCATGATAGATGGTTTTTCACTCTCTTACATTCAATCTGGAAGTGTCTTTGGGTCTAAAATGTATCTCCAGTAAGCAGCTTATCAATAGGTCTTTTTTTTTTTTTTATTCATTCTGATACCCTATATCTTTTGACTGGAGCATTTAGTCTATTTATACTCAGACTAATTATTAATAGATATGAATTTAGTGCCATTGTATTACCTGTAAAGTCACTGGTCCTGTAGATTGTCTCTTTTCCATTCTAGTCTTTGTTGCTTTTAGTCCTTCTTTCCCACTCAGAGTCCCCTTTAATATTTCTTGTAGAGTTGGTTTAGTGTTCATGAAGTCCTTTAGTGTTTGCCTGCCTTGGAAGTTCTTTAACTTTCCTTATATTCTGAAATACACCCTTGCTGGATATAATATTCTTGGCTGCATATTTTTAACATTTAGCATATTGACTATATCATGCCACTTTCTTCTGGCCTGCCAAGTTTCTATGGATAGATCTGTTATGAACTTGTAGGTTAAGGGCCTTTGTCCCTAGCTGCTTTCAGATTTCTCTCTTTGTCTTTGTATTTTTCAAGTTTTACTATGATATGTGTTGGTTTTGGCCTGTTTTTGTTAATTTCACAGGGTGTTCTCTGTGTCTCTTGAACTTGAATGCCTATTTCCTTCCCCAGATTAGGAAAGTTCTTGGCTATAATTTGTTCAAATAAACCTTCCTCCCCTTTCCATTCTTCTCCTGGGACTCCTTTGATATGGATATTATTGTGCTTTGTGGAATTATTGAGTTCCTTAAGTCTATAGTCCTGATCTAATAGTTCTCTTTCAGTCTCGTCTTTTTTAGATTTTATTTATTTATTTATTTGACAGAGAGATCACAAGTAGGCAGAGAGGCAGGCAGACAGAGAGGGGGAAGCAGGCTCCGTGTTGAGCAGAAAGCCCAATGTGGGGCTTGATCCCAGGATCCTGAGATCATGACCTGAGCGAAAGGTAGAGGCTTGACCCACTGAGACACCGTGCACCCATCTTTCCCTCTTCTTTTTAACTTCACTATTTTCTATAATTTTATCTTCTATATAACCTATCTTCTTCTTTGCTTCTTTCATCCTTGTTGTGATTACACCCTGCCAGTTTTGTCTTTCAGTTATAGCATTTTTTATTTTGGCTTGACTAGTTTTTAGGTCTTTCATTTCTGCAGCAAGGGTTTCTATGGTGTCTCCCATGCTTCTTTCAAGCCTGACTTGTATTCTTATGACTGTTTTTCTAAATTCTTTTTTTTTAATATAATTTTTTATTTTTTATAAACATATATTTTTATCCCCAGGGGTACAGGTCTGTGAATCACCAGGTTTACACACTTCACAGCACTCACCAAAACACATACCCTCCCCAATGTCCATAATCCCACCCCCTTCTCCCAAACCCCCTCCCCCCAGCAACCCTCAGTTTGTTTTGTGAGATTAAGAGTCACTTATGGTTTGTCTCCCTCCCAATCCCATCTTCTTTCATTTATTCTTCTCGTACCCACTTAAGCCCCCATGTTGCATCACCACTTCCTCATATCAGGGAGATCATATGATAGTTGTCTTTCTCCGCTTGACTTATTTTGCTAAGCATGATACGCTCTAGTTCCATCCATGTTGTCGCAAATGGCAAGATTTCATTTCTTTTGATGGCTGCATAGTATTCCATTGTGTATATATACCACATCTTCTTGATCCATTCATCTGTTGATGGACATCTAGGTTCTTTCCATAGTTTGGCTATTGTGGACATTGCTGCTATAAACATTCGAGTACACGTGCCCCTTTGGATCACTACGTTTGTATCTTTAGGGTAAATACCCAATAGTGCAATTGCTGGGTCATAGGGCAGTTCTATTTTCAACATTTTGAGGAACCTCCATGCTGTTTTCCAGAGAGGTTGCACCAGCTTGCATTCCCACCAACAGTGTAGGAGGGTTCCCCTTTCTCCGCATCCTCGCCAGCATCTGTCATTTCCTGACTTGTTGATTTTAGCCATTCTGACTGGTGTGAGGTGATATCGCATTGTGGTTTTGATTTGTATTTCCCTGATGCCAAGTGATATGGAGCACTTTTTCATGTGTCTGTTGGCCATCTGGATGTCTTCTTTGCAGAAATGTCTGTTCATGTCCTCTGCCCATTTCTTGATTGGATTATTTGTTCTTTGGGTGTTGAGTTTGCTAAGTTCTTTATAGATTCTGGACACTAGTCCTTTATCTGATATGTCGTTTGCAAATATCTTCTCCCATTCTGTCAGTTGTCTTTTGATTTTGTTAACTGTTTCCTTTGCTGTGCAAAAGCTTTTGATCTTGATGAAATCCCAATAGTTCATTTTTGCCCTTGCTTCCCTTGCCTTTGGCGTTGTTCCTAGGAAGATGTTGCTGCGGCAGAGGTCGAAGAGGTTGCTGCCTGTGTTCTCCTCAAGGATTTTGATGGATTCCTTTCGCACATTGAGGTCCTTCATCCATTTTGAGTCTATTGTTGTGTGTGGTGTAAGGAAATGGTCCAATTTCATTTTTCTGCATGTGGCTGTCCAATTTTCCCAGCACCATTTATTGAAGAGGCTGTCTTTTTTCCATTGGACATTCTTTCCTGCTTTGTCGAAGATTAGTTGACCATAGAGTTGAGAGTCTATTTCTGGGCTCTCTATTCTGTTCCATTGATCTATGGGTATGTTTTTGTGCCAGTACCATGCTGTCTTGATGATGACAGCTTTGTAATAGAGCTTGAAGTCCGGGATTGTGATGCCACCAACGTTGGCTTTCTTTTTCAATATCCCTTTGGCTATTCGAGGTCTTTTCTGGTTCCATATAAATTTTAGAATTATTTGTTCCATTTCTTTGAAAAAGATGGATGGTACTTTGATAGGAATTGCATTAAATGTGTAGATTGCTTTAGGTAGCATAGACATTTTCACAATATTTATTCTTCCAATCCAGGAGCATGGAACATTTTCCCATTTCTTTGTGTCTTCCTCAATTTCTTTCATGAGTACTTTATAATTTTCTGAGTATAGATTCTTCGTGTCTCTTTGGTTAGGTTTATTCCTAGGTATCTTATGGTTTTGGGTGCAATTGTAAATGGGGTTGACTCCTTAATTTCCCTTTCTTCTGTCTTGCTGTTGGTGTAGAGAAATGCAACTGATTTCTGTGCATTGATTTTATATCCTGACACTTTACTGAATTCCTGTATAAGTTCTAGCAGTTTTGGAGTGGAGTCTTTTGGGTTTTCCACATAGAGTATCATATCATCTGCGAAGAGTGATAATTTGACTTCTTCTTTGCCGATTTGGATGCCTTTAATTTCCTTTTGTTGTCTGATTGCTGAGGCTAGGACCTCTAGTACTATGTTGAAGAATAGCAGTGGTGATAATGGACATCCCTGCCGTGTTCCTGACCTTAGCGGAAAAGCTTTCAGTTTTTCTCCATTGAGAATGATATTTGCGGTGGGTTTTTCATAGATGGCTTTGATGATATTGAGGTATGTGCCCTCTATCCCTACATTTTGAAGAGTTTTGATCAGGAAGGGATGCTGTACTTTGTCAAATTCTTTTTCAGCATCTATTGAGAGTATCATATCGTTCTTGTTCTTACTTTTATTGATGTGTTGTATCACATTGACTGATTTGCGGATGTTGAACCAACCTTGCAGCCCTGGAATAAATCCCACTTGGTCGTGGTGAATAATCTTTTTAATGTACTGTTGAATCCTATTGGCTAGTATTTTGTTGAGTATTTTCGCATCTGTGTTCATCAAGGATATTGGTCTATAGCTCTCTTTTTTGGTGGGATCCTTGTCTGGTTTTGGGATCAAGGTGATGCTGGCCTCATAAAATGAGTTTGGAAGTTTTCCTTCCATTTCTATTTTTTGGAACAGTTTTAGGAGAATAGGAATTAGTTCTTCTTTAAATGTTTGGTAGAATTCCCCCGGGAAGCCGTCTGGCCCTGGGCTTTTGTTTGTTTGGAGATTTTTAATGACTGTTTCAATCTCCTTACTGGTTATGGGTCTGTTCAGGCTTTCTATTTCTTCCTGGTTCAGTTGTGGTAGTTTATATGTTTCTAGGAATGCATCCATTTCTTCCAGATTGTCAAATTTATTGCCGTAGAGTTGCTCATAGTATGTTCTTATAATAGTTTGTATTTCTTTGGTGTTAGTTGTGATCTCTCCTCTTTCATTCATGATTTTATTTATTTGGGTCCTTTCTCTTTTCTTTTTGATAAGTCTGGCCAGGGGTTTATCAATTTTATTAATTCTTTCAAAGAACCAGCTCCTACTTTCGTTGATTTGTTCTATTGTTTTTTTGGTTTCTATTTCATTGATTTCTGCTCTGATCTTTATGATTTCTCTTCTCCTGCTAGGCTTAGGGTTTCTTTCTTGTTCTTTCTCCAGCTCCTTTAGGTGTAGGGTTAGATTGTGTACCTGAGACCTTTCTTGTTTCTTGAGAAAGGCTTGTACCGCTATATATTTTCCTCTCAGGACTGCCTTTGTTGTGTCCCACAGATTTTGAACCGTTGTATTTTCATTATCATTTGTTTCCATGATTTTTTTCAATTCTTCTTTAATTTCCTGGTTGACCCATTCATTCTTTAGAAGGATGCTGTTTAGTCTCCATGTATTTTGGTTCTTTTCAAACTTCCTTTTGTGGTTGAGTTCTAGCTTTAGAGCATTGTGGTCTGAAAATATGCAGGGAATGATCCCAATCTTTGGATACCGGTTGAGTCCTGATTTAGGACCGAGGATGTGATCTATTCTGGAGAATGTTCCATGTGCACTAGAGAAGAATGTGTATTCTGTTGCTTTGGGATGAAATGTTCTGAATATATCTGTGATGTCCATCTGGTCCAGTGTGTCATTTAAGGCCTTTTTTTCCTTGCTGATCTTTTGCTTGGATGATCTGTCCATTTCAGTGAGGGGCGTGTTAAAGTCCCCTACTATTATTGTATTATTGTTGATGTGTTTCTTTGATTTTGTTATTAATTGGTTTATATAGTTGGCTGCTCCCACGTTGGGGGCATAGATATTTAAAATTGTTAAATCTTCTTGTTGGACAGACCCTTTGAGTATGATATAGTGTCCTTCCTCATCTCTTATTATAGTCTTTGGCTTAAAATCTAATTGATCTGATATAAGGATTGCCACTCCTGCTTTCTTCTGATGTCCACTAGCATGGTAAATTCTTTTCCACCCTCTCACTTTAAATCTGGAGGTGCCTTCGGGCTTAAAATGAGTTTCTTGGAGGCAACATATAGATGGGTTTTGTTTTTTTATCCATTCTGATACCCTGTGTCTTTTGACAGGGGCATTTAGCCCATTAACATTCAGGGTAACTATTGAGAGATATGAATTTAGTGCCATTGTTTTGCCTGTAAGGTGACTGTTACTGTATATGGTCTCTGTTCCTTTCTGAACTACCACTTGTAGGCTCTCTCTTTGCTTAGAGGACCCCTTTCAAGATTTCCTGTAGAGCTGGTTTGGTGTTTGCAAATTCTTTCTGTTGTTGTTTGTCCTGAAAGCTTTTAATCTCTCCTTCTATTTTCAATGATAGCCTAGCTGGATATAGTATTCTGGGCTGCATGTTTTTCTCATTTAGTGCTCTGAAAATATCATGCCAGCTCTTTCTGGCCTGCCAGGTCTCTGTGGATAAGTCAGCTGCCAATCTAATATTTTTACCATTGTATGTTACAGACTTCTTTTCCTGGGCTGCTTTCAGGATTTTCTCTTTGTCACTGAGACTTGTAAATTTTACTATTAGGTGACGGGGTGTGGGCCTATTCTTATTGATTTTGAGGGGCGTTCTCTGAACCTCCTGAATTTTGATGCTCGTTCCCTTTGCCATATTGGGGAAATTCTCCCCAATAATTCTCTCTAGTATACCTTCTGCTCCCCTCTCTCTTTCTTCTTCTTCTGGAATCCCAATTATTCTAATGTTGTTTCGTCTTATGGTGTCACTTTTCTCTCTAATTCTCCCCTCGTGGTCCAGTATCTGTTTGTCCCTCTTTTGCTCAGCTTCTTTATTCTCTGTCATTTGGTCTTCTATATCACTAATTCTTTCTTCTGCCTCATTTATCCTAGCAGTGAGAGCCTCCATTTTTGATTGCACCTCATTAATAGCTTTTTTGATTTCAACTTGGTTAGATTTTAGTTCTTTTATTTCTCCAGAAAGGGCTTTTATATCTCTCGAGAGGGTTTCTCTAATATCTTCCATGCCTTTTTCGAGCCCGGTTAGAACCTTGAGAATTGTCATTCTGAACTCTAGATCTGACATATTACCAATGTCTGTATTGATTAGGTCCCTAGCCTTCGGTACTGCCTCTTGTTCTTTTTTTTGTGTTGAATTTTTCCGTCTTGTCATTTTGTCCAGAGAAGAGTATATGAAGGGGCAAGTAAAATACTAAAAGGGTGGCAACAACCCCAGGAAAATATGCTTTATCCAAATTAGTAGAGATCCCAAATCATGAGGGGGGAGAAAGGGGATAAAAAGAGGTTCAAAAAGGAAGAAAGAAAAAAAAGAAAAAAAAAAAGAAAAAAGAAAGAAAAAAAAAGAAAAGAATTAAAAAAAAGAAAACACCTAAGAAAAATATAAAAAAGAAAAAATATATGTATTTGATAAACTAGTAAAAAATCGTTAAAAAAGAAAAAGGTAACAGTTAAAAAAAAAATTTACCCGAAGGTGAGAAAAAAAAACAAAAAATGAAAAAGAAAAAAATTAAATTAACTGCAAGACTAAAAAAAATCACAGGGAAAAAGCCATGAGTTCCGTGCTTTGCTTTCTCCTCCTCTAGAATTCTGCTGCTCTCCTTGGTATTGAAACCGCACTCTTTGGTAGGTAAACTTGGTCTCGGCTGGATTTCTTGTTGATCTTCTGGGGCAGGGGCCTGTTGTAGTGATTCTCAAGTGTCTTTGCCCCAGGCAGATACCCGCAAGCTCTGCGACACTCAGACACCCCCGATCCTTCTGTGACCCTGTGGGACCTGAGGCCACGCTGACCCCGTGTGAGCTTTGCCCCGGGTAGCCTCTGGAGCGATGTCCCTCAGCGGAACAGACTTTTAAAAGTCCTGATTCTGTGCGCGGTTGCTCCGCTGCTTGCCGGGAGCCGGCCCCTCCCCCCCCCCCGGGGTCTATCTTCCCGTCGCTTTGGATTCACTTCTCCGCCGGTCCTACCTTTCAGAAAGTGGTTGTTTTTCTGTTTCCAGAATTGCTGTTCTTCTTCTCTTCGATCTGCCGATGGATTTTCAGGTGTTTGCAATCTTCAGATAAGCTATCTAGCTGATCTCCGGCCAGCTGAAGTAGTCTCGGCCTGCTACTTCTCCGCCATCTTGACTCCTCCCCCCTGTTTTTCTAAATTCTTATGCAGATATATTGCTTATACCTCTTTTGAGCAAATCTCTGGCTGTGATTTGTTCTTGATCTTTCTTTTAGGGACAATTACTCCATCTTGTCATTATGTTTAGGTTTCCGTCTTTTCTGTGTTATGAAAGCTTATGTTTCCTGCTTCTGAAAGTAATACTGTATTAAGAAGGGGTCACACACTGTCCAGGGTCTGCTGCTTCAGGAAGTGTTTCTGGTGTATGCTGTGCATGCTACTGTTATGTTTTGGCTGCACTTCCCCACAGGTCATTTCTCTGCAGAGTTCTTCTTTGTTTGCAGTGGGGAGTGTTTGGACCTTTAACTAGGTGTGCTTTGATTTGTTAAGCTAAGCCTGTGTTTTTTGTTTGTTTGTTTGTTTTTTTAAAGAAGACTGATTCAAAAAACAAGAAAAAGAAACAAACAAATGAACAGATGAACAAAAACCCATAAGCCCGATTCCAAAGAAAAAAGAAAAAAAAAAAAAAAAGAATTCCTGGTTCTATTTCCACCAAAACTGAAGCTGATGTTTTGGAGCAGTCTATGATCAGGTAGACTTGGCACATGCAGGGGTCCTGTTTTGATCTTCTGAGGGAGAAGCCCACTGCACTGGCTCATAGTCAGACCTGCTCTGGTAAATATGCCTCTGTTGGGTGCAGGGGAGTGGGGTGGTTTGGTGTAAGCAACTCCAGCATCTGCTAGAGATGCTGTGTTTCTCTCTGAAGTCTGACTGTTGTGGTGGTTGGGGAGGGGACATGGAAGGTGGCCTGACCTTGCCTTCTCTTTCCTGGGGAGGGAAACTTGCTGCCACTGTTGTTCATGAGGCCCTCACAGAAAAGCAAACAATCTCCCCTCCTATGTTCGAGGTTTTCATAGGATTCCTGCCCTCAACCTGTCTATACCCAGGCCATGGGCATGCCTAGAGCCACAGTTCCGTGTTTTATCTCTGATCAGTGGTTAGGATCCAAAACTCCAAATTTTAAAGGACCCAGCAAGATGCTGACCTGCTCCCTTCACCTGGACGAGAGCCTCACAGCTCTGCTCAACACCATTCTGTCCCAGTAAAGCACAGGTGCCTGAAGTCTATGGTGAAGTGCAGTGAACAGCTGAGACCAGGTTATCTGCCCTCTGTGCACACCTTTGTCCCCTGCTGTTGAATGGTTGCTCTGTGGTACCTGGCAGATGTTTTGTCCTTGGAGAGGCAATAAACCCTCTCCCAAATGTGCTCCAGGAAGGGGAACATTCTCTCCCTCTGTGACCTAGGGGATTCCCACACTACAGCATCTTGCACAAACCCTACATGCTGCTTTTTCTCTTACTCTTTATCTCTCTCCCTGACTTCTCTCCAATGAAAGGACTCCCAGCCCTCTGTAGCTCCCAAGCTTTTCTCTCCCTCAATGCACATTTTGGAACCTCACATCTGCCACATTCTTTCCTTCTAATTGTGCAGATTATTTTCTTAATCCTCAGGTTGATTCCCTAGTTGTTCAAAATGAATTGATGTTGATCTAGCTGTGTTTAAGGGATGAGGCAAGTCCTGGGTTCCTCTAAAAGTCTGCCATCTTAACTCCTCTTCCTCATTTACATTTTTTAAGAATACTTTTCCTACAGTTTCCTAGTTTATTAGTTCTCAGAATTCACCTGTAATCCTTATTTTAGACCAGTCAGCATAGAGGAATTAAAATGTTATTTTTCATATAAATAGGTCATTTTAGTTGTTTAGAAATTCTTTCATGTTATTTTATGCTACACTATGTAGTGTAGGTTTTGCATTGCATAAAAACTACTGTTATTAAAATGAATTGAAAGGGGAACCCTCTTACACTGCTGGTGGGAAGGCAAGTTGGTGCAGCCAGTTTAGAGAACAGTGTGAAGATTCTTTAAGAAATTAAAAATAGAGCTTTCCTATGACCCTGCAGTTGCACTCTTGGGTATTTACCCCAAAGATACTGATGTCGTGAAAAGAAGGGCCATCTGTACCCCAATGTTCATAGCAGCAATGGCCATGGTCGCCAAACTATGGAAAGAACCAAGATGCCCTTCAACATAAGAATGGATAAGGAAGATGTGGTCCATATGCACTATGGAGTATTATGCCTCTATCAGAAAGGATGAATACGCAATTTTTGTATCAACATGGATGGGACTGGAAGAGATTATGCTGAGTGAAGTAAGTCAAGCAGAGGTTTGGTTTCATTTATTTGTGAAGCACAAGAAATAACATGGAGGACATGGGGAGATGGAGAGGAGAGGGGAGTTGAGGGAAATTGGAGGGGGAGATGAACCATGAGAGACTATGGACTCTGAAAAACAATTTGAGGGTTACGAAGGGGCACGGGGTGAGGGTTCAGGTGAGGCTGGTGGCGGGTATGTGGAGGGCACGTATTGCATGCACTGGGTGTGATGCATAAACAATGAATTTTGTTACACTAAAGAAATTGAATTTTAAAAATGGATAAAAACTAAAATAAAAGAATTAAAATAAAAAAATGAATTTAGTCTTACTTTTCTTTTAGAATGGGCTATTTAAAGGTTTCTGAAAAATAGCCATAATAGTCATTTAAAAACCAAACAGAACAAAAAGAATAACTATTTTTCTGTCTTTCATTCTACACCTTAGAGAACAACATAGCTACTTTTTGTTCTGTGACAAATATACTGTAAGCAACAAAACCTCTTAATTGATCCAAATATGAGCTAGTATTTCTTGTAGTTGTCCAGATGAAATATTACTTCTATAATTAAAAGATATTTTGTTTGCTGAGAAAAATGATTGAAAATGAAAAGTTCTGGATGCAAAATTTGTGTGAGAAGTTATGAGAACATGATCATCACAAAACTTTTTCATACCTTTCCAAATCTTGCTAAAAGTTTATTGTTGAACTTATTTTATTGTGTTTGTCTAATTACAGATGGTATGCCCCATTTCATAAACTTCTAAATTTGTGTCAACTCTAAGGGGATGCTTAACACTTGGCATTTGGTAATGTTTATCTGACTGAAAATATAAGCATCATGTTAATGAAGGGCTATGAATTTATTTTAATGTAGAATAAAATTTTTAAAAGCTAAATTAAAAGGTTTATACAGAAAAGTTTTCCTTTCATAGGACCTGGGCGTCTAGCCCTTACTTTTTTTTTGATCATTTATGTGCCTGAAATGGTCACAACTTAAGGATTGGGGCTAGATTTGTTTTTGGGTGTCTTTGTCTCCAAAATCCTCTCCTAAAAGGGATAGTGAAATCTATACAAAGCGCAGATTAAAAGAATCCTGATCTTGGCTCCCCCATGTGACTCCTGTGCAATCTCCTCATTTGAGTGTGAGTAGGACTGTGGCTTGCTTCTAATAAATAGAATATACTGATGGGATATCATTCTTTTGGTTTGGTTAGATTGTACAAAATAGTTGAAGGGATGTCATTCTCATGACTACATCAATCCATATAAGACTCCATTTTAACAAACTGGAGGAAGATTCTCCTGCTGACCTCCAAGGAGTGAGTTGCCATGAGTGGCAGGGCTACCTGACAAGGAGCTGTGAGCAGCCTCTAGTAGCTGAGAGTGTCCTCCAGCTGATAACCAATAGAAAACTTCTTTCCTGTAATCACAAGGAACTGTGATTCTTCCAGCATTCATGTGATCTTAGAATAAGAATCACTGTTCTAGAAAGAAATGCAACTTGACTGAACCTTGATTACAGGTTATGACACCCCAAATAGGGGATTACCTTATCCATGTTGGAATCCCTGACCTACTGAAGCTGTCAGATAATGGAAGGGCACAGAGAGTTCCTTACATTCCTCACCCAGTTTCTTTTTTTCCTCAGTGTTATCATGTTTTGTTACTGTGGTCCATTTAATAAAACTAAGAAATCAACGTCAGTCCACTACTATTAACTAAACTCTAGTCTTTATTCAGATTGCACTAATTTTTCTATTAATGCCCTTTTATTTCTCCAGAATCCAATATAGGACCCTACATTTAGTTGTGATGTTTCTTTCCTATCCTGAAATCTGGGACAGCTTATCATTTTTTTCTTGATTTGACCATTTTGAGGAGGGTTGGTCAGGTATTTTGTGCAATGTCTCTCAGTTTGGGTTTGTGTGAAGTTTTTCTCATCATTGGGCATGGGTTATAGATTTATGGAAAGAATAATCAGAAAATTTGGAGTGATGGAAATATTCTATATTTTTTATTGTGGTGATGGTACATGGGTAAGTACATTTGTCAAAACTCACTAAACTGTGGCATATAAACAAGAATATATGATAGTATGTAAATCATACCTGAGAGAAGCTTTTGACAACAGATATTTCATACATATATATGCACACACATAAGCCAATTAAAAAATCCAGTTAAATGATATTCAGTTGGTTCTTAACTACTAGATTGTCCAGAACCTTTAAGATTCTAATATACTAATGTTTCTTTTGGGTCTGTAAGCATTAGACATCATATGCGACATTTCCAAACTTCTTTGACTAGGAGATCCTTTTCCTAGTACCTCATAGTATCTGAAACACAATTTGGGAAATGCTGATTTAAGGAAATTATATTTGAGTTTATAAGAAAAATAACAAAATCCTGGAGAGTTGTCCAGTTTTTCTACTATGGTCAGCCAAAGACTGGGAAAATGTTTTTGTCTATCCTCAGGGTGTGTCATGTTACTATATCTGTGAGTGTGGAAAAGGGATAACATTTGAGAGCTGGAATGTATTTCTCACTTAATCTAATTATCTATGTATACATGTTATTACCACACGTTATCTTTGAACCTATTCGGAAACATGTAGGTTGAAATACTTCAAAGGATGCATGGATGAATTTAGTTCCTCTTGCAGCTAGGTGTAGCATGACCACAGCTGCTGAAGTTGGGGGTCCTTTGCCCTTTGTGATTGCTGACCACTTGAGCTCCCCAGATCTATATGGGTTTTGTACAGATCTGAGGGTGCTGCAGCCAGTGGCTGAGGACCTGAGGGATGTCCCATCCCTTACAAGTGGGAAGAAGAAAGTAGGGCAATGC
Organism: Mustela lutreola; assembly: GCF_030435805.1. Taxonomy (NCBI): domain Eukaryota; kingdom Metazoa; phylum Chordata; class Mammalia; order Carnivora; family Mustelidae; genus Mustela; species Mustela lutreola. The sequence continues at coordinate 59,916,388 of NC_081300.1, read as the reverse complement.
TGAACTCTGGAAGGAGTCCTCCCACGCCAGGTGTCCCCCATCATACATTTTTTAAATGTGGTTAAGTTATCCACTCATAGAACAAGACCACCTGTGTGTCTCTGTGTGCTCAAGACACACACAGGTTCCCTGTTTTGAGGCTAAATTCATGGGTGAAACAGCATTAATTGATTTAGCTTTAGAAGAAAGACATTCTTATCATGAGTTGTGTTTTGATACCTTGACAAGACTAACAGGAAGGTTATGATTTATGACTTGTTTCACGTGACTGGTGGGTCATGCTCATAATTATATTGATAAAATAAACATTCCTTGCATATGCAGTTCCATTATGCACTTAAATATTGAGACAGTATTGAATACTTTGAAGTTTTTTTCATAGGCCTCAGACCCAAAGTCTCCAATAATAATGATTTATAATCTTTGGAGAGACTGTACATATTAAAAGTATTCAATTATGTTTGCTGCTTCTTTGCCAGTTTCGTTTCTCAAGACAAAGCCAAGGATGGTCCAGGTAACCATGGTGATGGACCAGGTACCCATGAACCAGTACCTGGAACTGAAGTTACTGTCCTGAAAGGGGCAGGTTTGGAACTCAGACCCAACCTCTGACACTGAACAAAAGTCTAGTCTGGCAACTGGGTGTGGTATTTTAAAAGGATGGTGCATCAGGAAGTCTACCTTAATGAAAAGATAAGGCACTGGGGAATCTGAAGGGAGGTGGAGGTTGTATATTGCAGTTTGAAAAAAAAACAAGCAATGAGACCAGAAGGTATCACATGAGGAAGGCTTACCGTCCACCAGACAGATGTCCCCAAGAGTGCAAGGAGGCAGTTTAGTCTCATCTGGGCCTTGGCTTTTGGGTTCAGAAGGTGATTGACAATGTTCTCAGAAGTAATTGAGCTGGATGACTGACTTGTGATTAAAAACCAAAATACCATTTTCTTACTCTACAGTAAGAATTTGAAGCAGAGTAAATATTCGATCTGCTGCTGAGCTTATATTCTCTTTGTGGACAAATCAACAGGGAAGCCAAATGATAATCAGAGACTGTTTACAGGGTATAGGCTTCTAGCAGAAGGAGATGTCTGGTGCTTAGTCAAATGTCTTCACTCCTCATAACAGGCTATTCTGCCCCATGAACAGGTTTCTGTTACCTGGGGTTGGGCATCTCTTCCCTGGCACAGGGCAGGAGACACAGTGTCGGAACTTCCCCTTCACCTCACCTGCCCTTTTCTTTGCCTGCAATACTGATCGTCCCCATTGTTCTCAGCACATTTCTTTGGAGAGGGTGGTTATCTTTTTGGTTCTGGTCAGGTACTGCTGGTCTGAGGGTCATTCTGTCTCTTGATGGTCAATTGTTATAACTCGGTTCTAACCCACCAAGTGTTTATGTAAAGTTTCACTCTCAGAGATTGTCTACTTTCTAAGTTTCTGGGGGGAAGAAGTTGCAGGAGAGAAGCCCCTTACTGTTGAACCCGAGCATTACTAATAGTGAGTGAAGCAGAGTGTAAAGGATGCCACAAACTGTCATGTTTAAAGTCCTAAGCAGTAGGAAACTGAGTAACAGGTGAAAATACCATTTTATTCATTGGTCCATCCCTTAGGACATTATAACTGGCTGAGGCACAATCCTATCTATGAGTAGGTTGGTACAGCAGATGGCAGAGAGGAAAAACATTCCTTCCTCCCTCCCTCCCTTCCTTCCAACAAGTTAAGGCTTATCAGCTTCCATATATGGTTACTAAAAAGATAATGGCCAGTATTCATTCTTATGAATAGCAATTAACATCCCGCATCTGAATCACTACATGTTTACCTGATGTGGCTGTGGTTTGCTCACGTCCATCCTTTGCCTCACAGACTCATTTTTCATCTAGACTGACTCTGAGATGGTGGGAGTAGATATATTTCCCCTTATCCATCAACTCCATCTTGATTTGCTCCTTTAGAGTCTTCTTTGCTATTGTTTACCTTCTCTTGGTTTTGTTTGTTCCTCCCAGTGGGGTAATACTGGATGGCTGCTTCGTCTTCTTTACTGATTGCCTTACAGAAACATTTGCTTCAATTAGAGGAATTGGCAAATCTAATAGGTTCTTAAATATTTCAGAAAAATAATGGCAGATAAGTTTCCTAAATAGTTAATTGTTGGGTCTTCTACTTCTGGGAAGATGAAGCAGATTTAGTTTCCCTTATTTCTCTCATCAAGTACAACAAAAAAATCCTGCACATTTTATATAAAACAGATGCAAGACTCTGAAAGGTAGAGAAGAAAGCGGACTCACTAAGGGTGTGGGGGGAGGACAATAAATAGCATAATGGTGGTTCCTTTCAGTTTTCTTTTTGCTTTATATATTCCAGAGTTGGAGCTGAAGAAGTCGGCAACCTGGAAATACCAATGGACACAGACAACGAAAACCCAACAAAAGCCCACTCTCTCTAATTAAAGAAAAGCTCAGGAAAGGGACAGCCTGGTAAGAAAATTTTTAGAGAATAATAGCTGTACAATAACCAAATACCACAGAACAAAACTGGGTGACCCCACCCTCAGTGCTGGGGAGGGAAGTTAGACTTCCACTCTTGCCAGGCTGAATGGCAAGTGAAGAGCCCCAACCCCACACAGGGGTATTGTCAGAGGAGATGGAGTAGAGAGTTTGGACTTTCCAACCCTTCCAGTCAGTTCCTGGGCCGGTGGAGGTCATGAGGGAAGCTTGTACTTTCTCCTAATCTGGTTGAAAGGAGGGTGGTGTCAGAGGTGGCCTAGTGGAAACCCAGGGCAGTATTAACAGAAGGCTTGTGGGAAGTTGAGCTGATACTCAGGACTTTTGAGGCATGAGTATATGAGACTTTCAACCTACCTATACCATTATATTTGAAGTGCATTTCTTATAGATGACATATGTTTGGCCATTTTAAAAAAATTTCTATTTTTTTTATTTGAATTCAATTGATTAAGATATAATGTATTATTAGTTTCAGAAGTAGATGTCAGTGACTCATCAGTCTTACATAATACCTAGGGTTCATTCTATCATGTACCCTCTTTGATGTCCATGTTTTTTAAAATCCATTTTGTCAATTCCTTTTAATTATGTATATAACTTACATAAATATAATTATATTTAATGTAATTATTGATAAGTTCTAACTTAAGTCTGTCCTTCTGTTTTTTACCTCCCGTTTTTCATTTCTGTTCTCTTTTTCTTTCCCTCCTGTAGGTTATTTGAACATTTATTTAGACCTTTATTTTTATTTATCTATACTGTTTTCAAGTGTGTCTCTATATAGTTTTCCTGGTGTTGCTCTAGAATACTCTATTGTATATACATAATTTATAACAGTCTACTGGTGTTAACGATATACCAATTTAAGAATGGAAAATGTACTTCCTTTTGCATCTCTTTACCATCATCCACTAAGACAATTTATAATTGTCTTAAATAGTTCTTCTATATATATATATATATAGATACACAACAGATAATGTTATAAATTTTTCTTTAACTACCAAATATTATTCAGAAAACCCAAGAGGAAAAGAAACTTATATTGTATTTTCCCACTATAATACTTATATTGTATTTTCCTATTATATTGTATTTTACTTTTTCCATTGTTCTTTCTTCCTTCCTGATGTTCAAAGATTCCTCCTCTTACCCTTTCGTTACTTTTTAGAGAACTTATTTAGCTGTTCTTTTAGGTAGGAATACTGATGGCATCTTCTTTTTATTTTCCTTCATCTGAGAACTTCCCCTTCATCTTGATTTCTCCTTCAATCTTGAAGGATATTTTCATGGGATAGAGAATTCTGGGTTAACATATGTTTTCCTTCAGTACTTCAAAAATGTCATGCCACTCCCTCTACTTTCCATGGTTTGTGATGAGAAATCCTCTGTTATTTGAATTATTTTCTCTCTATAGTGTCTTTCCCCTCTCAATGCTTTCAAATTTCTATCTTTACATTTTGGAGGTTTGACTATATGTTTTGGTGGGATTTCTTTCAATTGGCCGTGTTGGGAACTCTCTCAGGTTCTAGAATCTGTAGACATAAGTATTTGTTGACTTTGGGAAATTTCCAGCCCTGCCTTCCTTGTGCTCTCCTTCTGGGACTGCAATGACACAAATATTAGGTTTGGTATTGTAGTCATACAGGGGCCTCAGGCTTTTTTTTTTTTTTTTTTTTTTTCCATTCTATTTTTTCTTTATTATTCAGATTGAGTAATTTCTTTTTTAAAAAGATTTTATTTATTTATTTTTGCGATAGAAAGAGGGAGAGAGAGAGAGCGAGCACGAGCAGGGGGAATGGGCAGAGAGAACAGCAGACTCTCCCCAGAACAGGGAACCTGATGCAGGGCTCCATCCTGGAACCCTGGTATCATAACCTGAGCTGAACGAAGACAGATCTTTAACCAACTGAGCCACCCAGGTGCCCCAGATGGGTAATTTCTATTCTCTCTTCAAATTTACTGATTTTTTTTCCTCCATCATATTCATTTTGTTATTCAGCCCATCAATTCAGTTTTAATTTGGTAATTATATATTTTTTAGTTCTAAAATTTCCATTTGGTTCTTCTTCTCTGAGACTTTCTTATTATTTATTTTTTCATTCAAATATATAATTGTTCCCTGAAATATCTTTATGATGGTTGCTTAAAACTTTGTCAGGTAGCTCTGACATCACTGTCATCTCAGTGTTACCAGCTATTCATTATGTTTTTACATTGAAGTTGAGATTTTCATGGTTCTCAGTATAAGGAGTGATTTTATTTTGGAACCTGGATATTTTGGGTGTTATCCCACAAAACTCTGAATCTTATTTAAACCTAGCTAACTTCCTCAAATAACATTCCAAAAGAGGAAGGAAAGGAGTGCTGCTTCATTCCCACCAGATGAGGATAGAAGTTCAGGTTTTCTACTCAGGCTCTGTGGAAACCCAGAGGGAACAGAAGATCCTTGATATCGTTAAGGAGAAGATGTATCACATACATGTTTTTCAGAAGAGAGCAGGAATGGCTACATTATTATCAAATAAAGTAAAATTTAGAGTGAAGGAAATGACCAGAGGCTAGGAAGGACAATATCTAGTTATAAAATGATCAGACCACCAAGAAGGGGTAGCAATCCTAAATGTGTATCACAAAACAACAGAGCTGCAAAATATGTAAAACAAAAACTGATTTACCTGAAAGGAGAAATAGGAAAATCCACATTTACATTTGGAGACTTTAGCACCCCTCTCTCAATAACATTTATAACAACTAGACAGAAAACAAGCAAGGTTAGAGAAGAACTCAAAAGTGCTATCAACCAACAGGATCTAATTGACATTTATAGAACATTCCACAACAGAACAGAAGAATATATATTATTTACAAACATCCATGGAACATATACTAATATAGACCATATCTTGTTTCATAAAACAAACTTCAACGGCTTTAAAAGAATTCACATCATGCAGAATATGTCTTCTGATCACAATGGAATCAATCCAGAAATCATTGAGAAAAGTAATACAAAAATCTCCAAATACTGACAAACTAAACAATGCACTCACAGATAATCAATACATCAAAGATAAAGTATAAAGGGAAATAAAAAGAATACACATATTGATTGCATGAATGTAAAATATAACATATCAAAATTTTTAGGGCACAGCTAACGCAGTCCTGAGAAGGAAATTTATAGCACTGAATGCTTGCAATTAAAATTAGCAAAGGTCTCAGAGGAGCAAAAGCAAGCAAACAGAAGGAAGAAAATTATCAAGATAATAGTAGAAATATATGAAATTGAAAACAGGAAAACAATAGCAAAAATCAATAAAACAAAACCCTGGTTCTTCTAACAGATAATAAAATTGACAAACTTGTAACAAGACTGCCAAAGGGGAAAAAAAGAGAGAAGACACAATCTGCCAATATCAGCGATGAAAAAGGAACTATCATGGTAGATCCTACAGACATCAAAAGAATAACAAGAATAAATTAAATGGCCTGATTCTAAAACCAATTCCAAACTACTACAATACTCACGTGAAAGGGATATAAAAGGGATCTTCCAGAAAAGGGGAAAGGAGGAAGCACTTCCTTATTCATTTTTGAAGCTGGTACTACACTGTATAGGAAATTCCTCAACCTGATAAAAAAAAATCATCTACAAAATACCTATAGATGACATTATTCTTAATAGTAAGAGACTAAATGCTTTCTTATAAGAGGAATAAAGGAAGGATGTCTGCTCCCACCATTTTTACCCAATTCAGATTTGGAAGTTCTAGCCAAAGCAATAAGACCAGAAAAGGAAATAAAGTGCACACATATTAAAAAGGAAGAAATAAAACCTTTCTTTTCTGTATTTGACATGATTGTTTATGTAGAAAATCCCAACAAATCTATCAAAAATTCCTGGAACTAATAAATGAGTTCATCAAGTTTTCAGTAGAAAAGATAAATATACAAAAGTCAACCACATTTATATATATTAGTAGTTGACCACAAGGACACTGAGATTAAAAATACAGTACCATTTATGACTTCTCAGAAAGTGGAAATACTTAGGTATAAATCTAACAAACATATGCAGGAGTTTTATGCTGAAAACCACAAGCCACTGATAAAAGGAATTTAAAAAGAGGTATAAAAAAGTAAAGGGGCATGTCATGTTCATGAATTGGAAGACTTAAAATAGTAAAGATGTCAATTCTTTTTCAAATAGCTATATGGATTTAATCAATTTCTTACTGAAATTAAGGCAAGACTTTTGAAGAGATAGATGACATTATTTTAAAATTTATACAGGGATGCAAAGGGATTAGAGTAAGTAAAATAATGTTTTAAAAGAATAATAAGTTTGGGAGATTCATTCTACCTGATTTGAAGTCTTATTATGAGCTTCAGTATTCAAGACAGTGTAGTATGGGTGGGATGATACAAGAGAAATTTCACTGAAATTTGAGACTTTGTTTGTTAACTGAGCAAATAAATTATTTTCTTGGAAACCATTTCGTAATCCACAGCATTGGTAATATAATACCTATTTATTGGTTTGGGAGGGATGCTTCATGGAAAGGCTTCATATATTGTGAAGTGCTCTTAAAGTAGAAGTAAAATCTGTTTATCTGATACAAATTGAAAGATTAATTGAAAAAAAAATCCTTCCTACAAAGAGGATGATGTAATATTTACCTAAATTTTAGAAGACAAGCAGGGAGATATCCTAGGGTAAGTAGGAGGATATTTTGATATCATATTGAGGTTTTTTTCTATACACTTGCTGTGATGGTCATAAAATGTTAAAAAACAATGAGACCTAAAGAATCAGTAACTAGCCCATGTTGACACAACACTGTAGAGACAAAACTAGTAATAGGAAAACCATCACTCATTTCTGCTCAATGCTTTTTTAGTCACATTGCAGATAACCTTAAGAATACACATTTATCACAGAACATGGGTTCAGAATCCTAGACAGTCATTTTCCTGATTCAGCCCACTTTCCTTTTGTGAAGGGAAAAGACGGGATTTTAATAAAAAGTGGGCTTACAAATCTTTTGGTATTTATAGAAGAAAAATAGCCCTCCTTCTGTTCCTCTCTAATTCATTCTTGGTGCAGTTTTGACTCTCCTCTCGAACTATGATTTTCTGACTTGAGGGATGGAAAGTGGGCTTGTAGTAGGATATCAGAGTGAGTAAATCTGAGATCATATTAGGAAACTCCATTCATTCTATACTTATTTTATTGAACAGCCTTATGTTATTAGCACTTAAAAAAAAAAGATTTCATCTATTTACTTGTCAGAGAGACAGCGTGAGAGAAAGAGAATGAGCAAGCACAAGCAGAGAGAAGGACAGAGGCTGCCGGTTGAGCAAGGACCCTGATGCAAGACTCCATCCCAGGATCCTGGGATCATGACTCCAGCCAAAAGCAGAGGTTTAACTGATTGAGCCACCTAGGCATCTCCCCCTTCCTTTTTTATAAAAGATTTATTTATTATTAACATTCCTTATAAGAAAAGTGTTGCAATGTTCTGTGAAAGGAACATTCAAATGGTTTCATCGTCACTCAGGGTTAGTACTTCTTAAGTTTCTACAACTAGGTTGTGAAGAACCAGTGTGAACTGGTGGTTGAAGATTTAGTATGAATGTGATCAGAAGTGTTAGAAAGCTACTGGGACACACTTTGATTATCAGTTTGTTTACTAAAGGAAACTGACTGAATGACTAGCGCATACCCGCGATGCGCACTCCTTGAGAGGGGAGGTGGGTAGTGTGGCAAAGAGAAGAGTAAATAATGTGAATTGTTTATAGGGTGGTATTAACTATTTTTAAAGACATTGTATTCTAGAGGTTTCTGATTTGGGTACTGTAGTCAAGAACATGAGTATCATTAACATTAGAAATCATTTAATGAAAATCAAAATTATCCAATGACTCATTAGCAAAGCAGTTTCATTTGCTTCTTATTTCTCAACTATTTCACTAACCTTACTGGAGACACAGATGAATGACAGGTTTCAGCCTTCTCAAGGGCTCTGGGTGCTTAGATAATAAAACAAAATTCTTTGGCAGAGAAGAGATTGTTTATGCTTTTCTTTTATTGCTTACTAAAGGCCAACATTCTACTTTACAGAGATCGATATTCCTGAATTGCAAACTTTTTAGAAGCCTAAAGGAAATGGATCCTTGTCAAGGATCAAGTATGTCAAATTAAATGTTAACCCTCTCTCTGCCATAGGAGAGTGAAGAGTATTTCCCTTGCAGTTTTTTTTTTTTTTTTTTTTTTTTTTTTTTTGTTCTGCCTTGGTGAAAAGGTGGGGTCATCTCCCAGGTCCATTCCCAGTTGGCCCTCACTTTAGTATTTTAACCAGCACACTCTTCCTGCATAAGGTGCATAAACTGGGTCCGGGCTCCCGAGTGTGCTGGGCTGAGAATATTTGCTGAGACTGTGGCTACATTACCTCTTTGTTGCCTGTCATTCTCAGTTTTCAAGCCTTTAGAGTAAATAGTGAGGACTTCTGGAAACTTCTCTGACTTTGGAGAGCAGTTGGACCTCCTGGTATCTGTTCTCAGGGTTGTCTGGTTTTCTTTCCTCACAACACTGTTCTTGTGGTATTGTTAATACTTGCTTAATTCTCTGTGTTCTCTGCTACATATAAACCGCATGAGCGTGGAGATGCTGTCTTGTTCTCAAGGTGAGGCACCTAATAGATGTATGTGTGGCAGCACTGAGTGACTGTCATTAGCTGGGCTCCCACCATATCTGGCACCATTGGAGCATAGGAGAGAATCATCACTTTCACCTGTGACATGGAGAAATGGAGGTTCAGGGTTGACATGACTTACTCTGAGTTCACATGAGAGTAGATTCAAACCTGGGTCTGCACATTGGCCAGGTCCATGATCCCTGTATTCTAACATGCTTTGTCTGGCATTTCCTAGGCTCCAGCTCCTCTTGGTCCCAGAAGGCAGGCTGGAAGAGGGCTCTCGCCACCCCACTACTGCCTCCACCTGCCATCACCCAATCATGGCCTTATGGGAAACACTGCCCAGGGAAATCCTCTTTCCCTCTTCACCCCCTCCCAGTTAGAATCATGTCAGCAGCTGGCAACACTCTCATCCTCTAGCTGACTCACAGTCTTTGCGGTGGGATGTAAGTGAACAGCTGGGGCTGTTTTCTTATGGTTGCCTGGGTGGCAACTGAATCAAAGACCAAGGCCTCATTCAGACATGGTCTGGGATGCACTCAGACCACAGATTGCAAACATTAACAGTTTCCTGGAACACGCTAGAATTCCAGAGCTTCAGGAGAAAAGCAAGCAAGCTCCAGACTACCCATAGCCCTCAAGACATGCAGAAAACAACTAGAGAAGTCTGCACTACAGCCCATAATTTGCACCCAGCTCTAGCTCAAGAGCTGGTGGACTACAGCTCAAGGCTGAAATCTGCTCCATCACATGGCCTGTGAGCTAAGAATGATTTTTTTTTTTTAATGTTGGCAAAAGGCTGTCTTTTTAAAAAAAGTTAATTTAATTTCTTTTCCAATGTAACAGAATTCATTATTTATGCACCACACTCAGTACTCCATGCAATACATGCCCTCCATAATACCCACCACCAGGGTCCCCCAACCTCCCACCCCCTGCTCCTTCAAAATAAGAATGATTTTTATATTTTCAAATGGTTTTTTAAAAATCAAAACATCCCCATTCAGAATGTACTTACATTCTTCATTTTCTTCCCGCTCTCTCCCAATTTTGTTGAACACTTTTCCAGTAATTTAGTTTAATGTAAACATTGGTCTCAACCAGAGTTTATTGTTCATTGGTTTTCCTTTTTGTGTCTTATGTTAAATACCCCTTTTCTCTACTGAGAATGAGATAATTAGTTATTTTAACTGTTTTAGTTGTTACTGTTATTGTTAAAGATTCCTCTCCTAAAATGTCCTGTCTTTGTCCCCTAAGGGGGCTTTATAGGGCACATTTTTCTGATGCTGGTGGAGTGAAGATATTTCTCATAGGCACACAGAAGCTATGTCTTTCTCCTGTAGAGACCTACACTCAATTTGCATAGCAACAGACTGTTGCTTAAATCAACATAAGATTGTACCTCCTTCGACACCCTTCCGGTTGTATCTGATTTTCTTTATTCAGCAGGATCACTTAGCCTTGACTAGAAGACTTTTTTTTCTCTTTTTTTTTTTTAATTTTTTATTTTTTATAAACATATATTTTTATCCCCAGGGGTACAGGTCTGTGAATCACCAGGTTTACACACTTCACAGCACTCACCAAAGCATATACCCTCCCCAATGTCCATAATCCCACCCCCTTCTCCCAAACCCCCTCCCCCCAGCAACCCTCAGTTTGTTTTGTGAGATTAAGAGTCACTTATGGTTTGTCTCCCTCCCAATCCCATCTTATTTCATTTATTCTTCTACTACCCACTTAAGCCCCCATGTTGCATCACCACCTCCTCATATCAGGGAGATCATATGATAGTTGTCTTTCTCTGCTTGACTTATTTTGCTAAGCATGATACGCTCTAAAAATGTTCCATGCTCCTGGATTGGAAGAATAAATATTGTGAAAATGTCTATGCTACCTAAAGCAATCTACACATTTAATGCAATTCCTATCAAAGTACCATCCATCTTTTTCAAAGAAATGGAACAAATAATTCTAAAATTTATATGGAACCAGAAAAGACCTCGAATAGCCAAAGGGATATTGAAAAAGAAAGCCAACGTTGGTGGCATCACAATCCCGGACTTCAAGCTCTATTACAAAGCTGTCATCATCAAGACAGCATGGTACTGGCACAAAAACAGATACATAGATCAATGGAACAGAATAGAGAGCCCAGAAATAGACCCTCAACTCTACGGTCAACTAATCTTCGACAAAGCAGGAAAGAATGTCCAATGGAAAAAAGACAGCCTCTTCAATAAATGGTGCTGGGAAAATTGGACAGCCACATGCAGAAAAATGAAATTGGACCATTTCCTTACACCACACACAACAATAGACTCAAAATGGATGAAGGACCTCAATGTGCGAAAGGAATCCATCAAAATCCTTGAGGAGAACACAGGCAGCAACCTCTTCGACCTCTGCCGCAGCAACATCTTCCTAGGAACAACGCCAAAGGCAAGGGAAGCAAGGGCAAAAATGAACTATTGGGATTTCATCAAGATCAAAAGCTTTTGCACAGCAAAGGAAACAGTTAACAAAATCAAAAGACAACTGACAGAATGGGAGAAGATATTTGCAAACGACATATCAGATAAAGGACTAGTGTCCAGAATCTATAAAGAACTTAGCAAACTCAACACCCAAAGAACAAATAATCCAATCAAGAAATGGGCAGAGGACATGAACAGACATTTCTGCAAAGAAGACATCCAGATGGCCAACAGACACGTGAAAAAGTGCTCCATATCACTCGGCATCAGGGAAATACAAATCAAAACCACCATGAGATATCACCTCACACCAGTCAGAATGGCTAAAATAAACAAGTCAGGAAATGACAGATGCTGGCGAGGATGACTAGAAGATTTTCTCTGAGCTTTCATACTTTTCTTATGTGTGGAGTTGGTTTGATTTTGTTGTTGATTCTCCAGTTCTTTAAGGTGTAGAGAAAGCTGCTGTGTTCTGGATTTTTCAATTTTTTTGAGGGAGGCTTGGATGGCTATGTATTTCCCCCTTAGGACCGCCTTTGCTGTATCCCATAGGTTTTGGACCAAAGTGTCTTCATTGTCATTGGTTTCCATGAATTGTTTCAGTTCTTCTTTGATCTCCTGGTTGATCCAAGCATTCTTAAGCAAGGTGGCCTTTAGCTTCCAGGTGTTTGAGTTCCTTCTGAACTTTTCCTTGTGATTAAGCTCCAGTTTCAAAGCATTGTGATCTGAGAATATGCAGGGAATATTCTCAGTCTTTTGGTATTGTTTGAGTCCTGATTTGTGACCCAGTATGTGGTCTATTCTTGAGAAGGTTCCGTGTGCATTTGAGAAGAATGAGTATTCTGTTGTTTTAGAGTGGAATGTTCTGTATATATCTATGAGGTCCATCTGGTCCAATGTGTCATTCAATGCTCTTGTTTATTTATTGATTTTCTGCTTCGATGATCTGTCTATTTCTCTGTCAAAATCCTAAACTTTTAGTTCTCCCTTCTATGGCAGTTTATTGGTGGGCTATCTCAAAATTACGTATTAAACACAGGTATCTGGAGCTGTTGATTTGATTGGCATCTGTTTTAGGATCTTTTTTTTTTTTTTTAAAGATTATTTATTTATTTATTTGACAGACAGAGATCACAAGTAGGCAGAGAGGCAGGCAGAGAGAGAGGAAGGGAAGCAGGCTCCCAGCTGAGCAGAGAGCCTGATGTGGGACTCCATCCCAGGATCCTGAGATCATGACCTGAGCCGAAGACAGAGGCTTTAACCCACTGAGCCACCCAGGTGCCCATAGGATCTTTATCTATGAAATAAACTTATCTTTTTCTCTCAGTAAGGCATTAGGAGCCAAACACAATTTCCATATTATTTTTCTTTCTTCTGAAGGTGCAGAAGTTTGCATAATGGGTCCTTCTAAGCAAAGTCCATCTTTTCAGGTACCATGTTGAACAGTTTACGTGCTCACTTAAAAGGATTTGATTGTTCTTTGTTGTCCGTGGATGCTCATTCCCTGCCTGCAACTGGGGCCAAATGGAGCCTTGTTCACTGTGCCAGACCAGGGATGAGATAAAGTAAAAGCAGAATGAGAAAATGCATCTTCACTAAATGAGAGCTTAGCATGTGAAACAACGCTAGTGGGATCCATGACTGGGTTGATGATGTTTGACAATGAGAAGTCAGGCAAGAGGAAAGCCCTGGGCTCTTTAAAAAGTTGATCATGTCCTCCTGTCTTGGGGTGCACATTCAGTTGATGGCTAACACCTGGGGGATAACACAGTGTTGGGTCCATGGTCAAAGGAGTGAGACTGATACAAAGTGAAGGTCAAGCAAAGCTTTATTTTGCGCCAAGCATTGAGAATCAAACTGACTGGTCACGGCCATCTCTTGCCTTACAGACTAGCTTTTAAGGGCAAAGGCCATGTGGTTGGGCCTGGCCATGCACACATGGCCAATGAGATTATAACACAGAGAAACCTGCACAGTTATGCTAGGTCACACATAAGTGACCAATTGAATTGTAGTTTACCCTATAGTAGATATTTGAACTAGCCTATCACCTTGGTCAGAATTGGCACCCAAAAAGCACCCAAAGGGCAGAGCCCATACTCCTTGGTAGCTAGGGAGACAGTATGCACCCCCACTGATTGAATACCTCCACCTGGCCGGACCCACCCTTGTTTTTGGGCTTTGTTACCTGGGACTGGTTTCTGGGACTTGTTTTTAAGTAAGTTCCTCTGGGGAAAGAGGGGGCAGGAACAGTTTAAGTTTTACTGTATAAACAAGGTCATTGTTTAACCGGTTGGAATTGCTCTGGCTAAATAGGCCCTTACAACAGATAAATGTAAAGACAGGTGAAGACCTGATGAAGAGGTCTTGACCAGCTGGCCATTAAGGTGCAGAAAACTGGGTGACTGGTATTTCACAATTAAATGTGAATGCATTTCCTGTTCCTTTGGGTTCTCAAGGCAGAGCCTAGCCATGAAGCGTGTAAACTAGCAGGGTAGACAGACTGTAGCTTGTAACACTGCAAGTATTGACTCAGCCTCTTTATAAAAGATGTTTGGTGACCCCTGGACGAGGTGGACATTTGTATTCCTTGTGAAGTGGCAGCCCCACAGTCCTTTGATAACCTGATTTTAAGAGTTTTGAGATTGTAGTTAGTCCCCAAAGGGAGCTTATAAATTTCCCTTTTTTGGAGATTTCCAAGGAAAGGCTTCAATATGTGTCCCCCTTAAATAATGGGGATGCTTCTGGGTCCAAGAGTGAACTAAATCTTTTCTGAGACAACTTTTATTTTCCTGGAGGCCTGCAGTGAACCCTTATTTCAAATCGAGGGCAGGGCTGCAGAATATGTCTGCACACTACTTCCTAAGAAGGTAGAAAAAGAGATCACATTAAACCACAAGAAATTTCCAATATCAAGAGTAAAAGAGGGCAGGGACATCAATTCCATTTCTAAGACATGAAAAAGAAAGTAGGAAGATATTACAACAAACTCAATGAAATGGTCATATTTCTCAAAAAAATCACACTATAACCAAATGAAGAAGAAATAGATACCAGAATTACCCTCTATAAGTGAAAGAAATTGAATTCATAATCAGAAATCTTCCCAAATTGAAATCTCCAGACTCATATGGTTAAACTGGTGAATTCTATCACACATTTTAGGAGGAAAGAATATTAAAGCTACAAATGCTCTTGCATAACATTGAGGCAATTTAAACTTTTCCAGCCCACTTTATGAGTGTTCCCTCATACCAGACCAAAAGAATCACAAGAGTAGAAGATAGAGATAAATATTCGTCATGAGCATTTATGTAAAAATCTTTAACAAATTATGTTCAAATCAAATGGTAAAATATATAAAAAATAATAAATTATGAAAAATATTGTTTTATGTCAGTAATGTTAAGTTGTTTTAATTCTAAAAATCAACCAATATATTTCACCATATTCTCTTTTATATTACAGTCTCTTTTATGTTAGAATAAAAGAGAAAAATGTGATTTTTTTCTCAAGAGGGGTCAAAAAAGCATGTGGTAGAATTCAACACAAACAATAAAAACTCTCTGTGAAGTAGCAATAAAAAGTAACTTCCTCAACCTGATGCAAGACAGGTATGATAGATTTATAAGTAAGATCATATTTAATGGTGAAGGACTGAATACTTTGCACATAAGATCAGGAACAAGACGCGGTGTTCTTTGGACATTTCACTGGAAGTCTTATAAGAAAAGAAAAAAGTAAAAGGAATTCAGATTGGGGATGAATAATATTAACTTTGCAACATGATTGTGTGGGCAGCAAATCTAAAGAAAAGTAAAAAAAAAAAGTAATTTTGGTGCAAGTCACAAAGTACAAGGTTGAGGTTAAAAAGTCAATCACATGTATCAGGGAAAAAAATACCCTGGTTTAACAAACAACTTTATTACAAAAGCAATGTAAAATTTCTTTGACTAAATGGAATAAACAATGGGTGAAAAACACACATCTTGCTCATTGAAAACTAAGAGAAATCAAAGCCCTAAATAAAAGGAAGAGGATGCCAGCTTATATGCTGGAAGACACGAGTTAAGAAGGCAGTTTTCCCCACCTGATTTATAGACTCAGTGCCATCTCAGTCAAAGCCACAGCAAGCTTTTGTAGAAAATGCCAAGGCATGATATTAAAATTTATATGGAAACAAAAGACCTGGGATAGCCAAAAATATTTTAAAAAGAAGAACAAAGTTGGAGAGTTTATACTACCTGATTTGAATACTTCTTATAAACCTACAGGAGCCAAGACCCGTGTGGTATTGGGTAAAGAATAAATAGAGATCAATGTACCAGAATTGAGTTTGGAAATATGCTCACACATACATGCAGACTGATTTTTTGCAAGGGTTCCAAGGCAACTCAATGTCACGTGAAGGCAAAGTCCAAACCAAACCCAACCCAAACCAAAAGGCAACAGCATACCTATACCATCTCTCACAACTTGAATGGCCCATTGACCTACATATAGAGCTGTAAACCTTTCAGAAGAAAACCTTTATGACCTTGGGGTAGGTGATAATTACTTAAGTACAGTCCTAAAAAAAGAAAATAAACCATGAAAGACATAAAAAGATCCTTTGGATTCAAAAGAAATTTAATTTTTTTTTCTTTAAAATAAGAAAACGAAAAGGCACTTCTCAGGCTAGAGTAAATACGTAACCAACATACATCAGAAGAAGGAATTTTGTCCAGAATATATGTGTTTAAAAACCTTCAACTAAAAAACAAGAAGCCACAAGCTTTTCGAAAAGTTAGAAAAGGATTTAAAGCATCTCCCAAAAGCTATACAAAGGACCAGTAACACAAGAATAGTTTGTCAACATTACTTGTAGTTAAGAAAATGGATATTAAAACCGTTAGACACTCTCCAGAACAGCTAAAATTAAAAAATAAAGCGCTGCTTTATAGTACCAAGTGTTGGCAAGGATGCTAAACAGCTGTCAGTCTCATACATTGCTTGTGGGAAAATGGTAGAGCCAGTTTGGAAAGTAGTTTTGCAGTTTGTTTTAAAGTTAAGCATATACTTGTCATGTGATTTGGCAATTACAATTCTAGGTTTTCACCCACCTTTACACTAAGATTTGCATGTGAATATCCACCCTGGCATTATTTCGTAGAGTCAAACTGGAAACCAGGCAATTGTCTTTCAACTGGTGAAATAAGAAAAAAAAATGTGGTATATTCATAAACTAGAATAATACTCAGCAATAAAAACTAATGAAATTCTATATAAAAACTATATGAAATTCTCAAAAAGGCAAAATGATAGTGAACAATGGAGCACCTACATGGCTCATTGGGCTAAGTGCCTGCCTTTGGCTCATCTCTTGAGCTCAGGGTCCTAGGATCGAGCCCCACTTAGGGCTCTCAGCTCTGTGGGGAGTCTGTCTCTCCCTCTTCCTTTGTGATTTCTCTTGCTTTCACTTTCTCTCAAATAAACAAATAAAATCTTTAAAAAATAAGTTCATAAAAAAATGAACTTAATGAGCTTAGTGAGCCAAAGTAGATTGTTGTTTGCCTAAGACTAGGGTGGCAGTGGGGCTGGGGAGAGAGCCAAGGTAGGACAAAAGGAAGAGGCAGTGAGAAGTGCTGGAAGTGATCTGTATCTCAAGTGTGATTGTGGTTACATGACTGAATTCATTTGCCAAAACTCATCAAACTATCCACTTAAATTGTTAAGCTTCAGTAAAGCTGTTTAAATAAGAGAAGCTAGAAAGACCTACAATGATGAAAATACTGCATATTATTTAAAAAAAACTGAGTTTCGACTTGTGACATTTCCAGAATTTTGTATAGATTCAAAATGTTACACTGTAGAAAAAAGAATGATTACCAGTTATGTGCTCATTATCATGATTTACAATCACATAAGGTAAAATGATGGGCTACATCCTCACAGAAGAAGTGGGAATCAGCTCTTGCTATAGCTCTGAATATTTAGTGTGGTGGCATGGCGGCCTTGGGGCATCTCTCCTCCTGAAGCCTGTAGTGTCTGGAGGTGCTTAGACAAGGACTATTCTCATGCTGCTGTACTTCTTTTGGTGAATTATGAGGAACTAATTCGGTCTCATGAACTGGCTTATTGTTCTGGTTACCAGAAGTGGGGAGGGAGAGTACCACTAAAGCCCCCTGGAAACAGAGAAATATTCTGTCCTCAAGATGTTTTAGAGAGAAGAGCCTGAATGGAGGAAGTGATGGTGGAGAGGAAGACAAGAAGGTTGATTCCCAAAGGACTTAGGGGGAGAACCAGTCACCAGATAAATGGTGTGTGCATGTGTGTAGAGGAGGATTCAAGAATTAATTCTACGTTTTTGCTTTGGGAGGATGGCTGGAATAGTGGAGTGCTTTCCGGAGGGAGGACACATGGGAGGAGGAATCCATGTGGGGGCACTTTGGGCACACTGAGGAATGAGGTGGTCCAGCCATAGCCATAGGTCCCCTGGTCTACCACCCGGTCCTCCATATGCCAATGGCAGTGGAGGTCTGGAGAAGGGAAGAAGAACTTCAGTGGGAACACTGGAGATTCATTTCATGCACATGAGATCATCGCACTGATTCATATGAGGAAGATCTCTGGTGGGGCATGTCAGCACAAGAGGAAGGGGAAGGTTGGACCTGTGTAAAAACATGGATGTTAATGAGGCAGGGCTGCTGTGGAGGCCACAATGGCAACAGAGGAGAAGGCAAGGAGGGAATTTGGAAGAAAGTGGGGGGAGGCAGTAACTATGGTCCGCCAAAGGAATGGAGTGGAGTTCTGGCCCTCTAAGTAGCTTTCATCAACTTGGGATAAGTAGTTTCACTTCTCTGGACCTCAGTTTTCTCACTGTGATGCTTTTGGGTTAGGTCATCTCTTAGATTCCTTCTACTTTTAAAGTTCTATTCTCCATTGGCAAAGAAGTAGCTTACCCTCCCATGGAGCTTTACGAGAAATAAGCCAGCACTCACATGCACACACAAACACCTCGGAGAACAAACACCACTCCCACCAGCACAGTCTATCTCAAGAGAGAGGCATAGAAAAAGGAAACACACTGGTAACTAAAAGGAGTATCTGAAATACCCTGTTGTCACAACAAACTACACGGAGTGTCGAAGAAACAGGCATGCAGGTGGCTCCCTGAGCAAATGCTGAGGGCCTGGAGTGGGAACAGATGTGCTGCGATCCTGTCAGCCTGCCCAGAAGACGCCAAATGAACTGGGACGGTGGAAAGTCAGAGGTCACACAGATGCAGTTGTCCCCCCTTACCATGGGGGATAAGTTTCAAGACCCGCAATGGATGCCTGAAACCATGGATAGTACTGAATTTTATGTATCCCATTGTTTCCTATATACATACCTGTGATAAAGTTTAATTCATAAATTAGGCACAGTAAGAGATGCACAACAATAACTAATAATAGCATAGAACAATAGTAATAATATATTGTAATAGAAGTTATGTGAATGTGGCCTCTATCTCTCTAAACTTGTGTCGTACTCGCCCTTCTCGTGCTGCTGTGAGATGAGAAAATGCCTGCCTGATGGGGTAAATGAGTGCAGTGATGTGGGCACGGGTCGCAGTGTTAGGCTGCTGTTGAGCTTCGCACTATCCACCAGAAAAAGGGCCATGTGTTTCCAGATGGTGTTTGACTGCGGGTGCCTAAACCCACAGATAGTAAAACCATGGATAAAGAAGGACTTCTATGCACAGCCAGTCAAGAGGATTTGGGGCCCCCATACCTGCTGCCCTTTGGGAAGCTCGATTTTATATAAAATAAACTATATTCATGGCTGAATAATATTCCATTGTATATGTGTGATAGCACTTACAAGTATAATCTATAAAGGTCAAACTCATGAAAAGCAGAGTAAAATGGTGGTTCCCAGGGGATGAGTGTGGGAGGATAAGATTGATGGTGTTTAAGGATACAAACTTGTAGTGAGCAGCAAAGAAGCTGGAGATCTAATGCACAGCATAATGAACATGGACAATATTGTACTATAATTATGGAATGTGATAAGTAACACTACAACTGCAATCATATTACAACATATAAATGTATCAACATGACATGTATACCTTCAATTTACACAATGTTAAATATATTCAATAAAAATTTTTTGACATGAGAAAAATGCAACATTGTTATACTCAGCTCTTAACCCACTGATTAAATGTTCAGCCCACACCTGCTGGGCAGGCTGCTGAAATTTGTACCTGTCATAAATTTACAACCACTTTCAGCAAAACACCCAGTGGAAATTGATGAGAGATTTAAAGGTGCTTTTCTTTTTTTCTAGGATAGCTCACCCTTCTCCACATTGCCTCACTTCTCTTAACATGTTTTGATTACAAATTAATAATGTTCTGGAGATGTTACCATGTTTTCCTATCAATTGATAACATAATAATCATAATTTTACTTGGGTCAAATGATGATTGTAGCCATGCATAGTGATCATGATGGCTCAGAGGGAATATGTAATTTCAACAGACTTAAAGAGTCTATGAAATCTATGTGTTTTACAAACACCTACATTTCTGTGGTCTTCAATAATTTCCTTGAAATGGCGTGAAGTTGAGGATTTCTGACATTTCTCCCTGCTGTGGCCTCACTCACTAGGCAAGTCCAGTTTGTCCTCTGAGCCTCCAGGACTCCTTTGTTAAATTAATTTAAAAAAATTTTTAAGGATGAAAACTTCCCAATGACTCTATCTAAATAATAGGTGAAAAACTTGAAGAAGCTTTTTTGTTCTAACTCTAGAATACAGAAATAAAACTCATTGGGTTATATCTAACTGCTGAGTATTATGAGAAGCAACTAGAAAACCAGCATTATGCAGGTACGAAGGCTTGGTATACTGAGTCTTAATCTTACTTTGCAATATGTCTGTAGTCATACAGAATAAGTTATGTAATATGTTTTCTTCTTCAGATTCCTCTGGTAAAATAAAAGGAAGTAGTAATGGTCTATTTTTTCCCAATATGAACATAAATGATGTTATTTATGACAGTCAAGAAAGGTGTAAGTATAAAGTTCATAAACATCTAAAAGAAATAATAGGATGTAGTACTGGCTAACTCCAGACCTTATATTTAAGTTTACTAGACAATTTTAATACCCTGAAAACATAATAGGTGTGTGGAAAGCAAAAGTTCACCCCAAAAGTGGAATTTGATTGTTCATCTGTTACGGACTGAATTCTGTCTTCCTGCAATTCATACGTTGAAACCCTAGCCCCAATGTGACTGTATTTAGAAATGAAGCCTTCAAAGAGTTAATCAAGGCTAAATGAAGTCATGAGGGTGGGGCTTTAATCTGATAGGGTGTGCAAGAGGAAGAGCGGCCTGAGAGCTCTTGTATTCTCAGAGCACACCAAGGAAAGGCCGTGTGAGGAGCCAGAGAGTAATATTTGTATGCCAGAAAGAGAGACTACCAAAAAACCTGCTCGGGTTTCTGGCCTTGACAACTCTGAGAAAACAAATAAATTAAATTTGTGTTGTTTGGGACGCCTGGATGGCTCAGTTGGTTGAGCAGCTGCCTTCGGCTCAGGTCATGATCCCAGCGTCCTGGGATCGAGTCCCACATCGGGCCCCTTGCTCCGCAGGGAACCTGCTTCTCCCTCTGACTCTGCCTTCCACTCTTCCTGTGCTCGCTCTTGCTCGCTCACTCTCTGACAAATAAATAAAATCTTTAAAAAAAAAAAAAATTGCAAAAAAAAAAATTTGTGTTGTTTAAGGCACCCGGTCTGTGATATTTTGCGATGGTAACCTTAGCAAGTGAATATACCATCTAACTATAGCTTTTCTCCAAAGTTTACGGGGATACAAAGAAAAATTCCCATTTAAGCTTCACACAGAAATTTAGATTTCTGGTTGAATTCCAGAGTCCCCTTTTCTTTAGTATGCAAAAGGGAGCTGAAAAAATTTTACATATTAGGATCGTAAAATTGCTTTTTTTTTTTTTTTTTTAAGATTTTATTTATTCATTTGACAGACAGAGATCACAAGCAGGCAGAGAGAGAGAGAGAGAGAGAGAGAGAGAGAAGCAGGCTCCCCTCTGAGCAGAGAGCCCGATGCGGGACTCGATCCCAGGACCCTGAGATCATGACCCGAGCCGAAGGCAGTGGCTCAACCCACTGAGCCACCCGGGCGCCCCGTAAAATTGCTTTTGATTGGCAAAAACATCAATGATATCCTCAGATTAACTCTCCTGGGGCCGGCCTTGGATCATTCTGATACTTTCTTCTTTACATTTTGAATCACGGAGTTCCATGGAGATTCTCTTAAGAAAGCCTATTCATTCAAATACTGCATCACAAACAATGATGGGTTGGTGTGGTGCTTCGTGACATTAAAGGTCCATATTGTACTTTTGGAAGGAAGTCACTATGCATATTTTGGAAGGAAGCCCACATTGGGAGTTATACTCCTTGAGGGCAAAGTGTTCACATAAATTATTTGGAATTCTACTGTATGAGAGATTTACTTATTCCTCTTATTTATTTATTGAGTCATTTATTTATAGCAGCATTGACTCCTGGATATTTACTTTATACTTGGGTTATAAGCCAGAGCTATTTTCTTTTTCCTTTTTTATACTTTATTTTTCTGCTCAGTTTGTTCCACCTTTGGATAGTGGATGGTCTTTCAATTGGTTCCAGTGTGTTGCTCTGAAATAGCTGCATCAGAGTAGGCATTTTTTGGGAATACTTCCTTACTTTCTGACTACAAGATTCTCCTGGGTCCCTTTGCATATTTCCTGCCTCAGTCTTGGAATTAGCTCTTTGCCTTGGGTTCTTTCATTGGAGGCTGGTGCTGGAAACCACGACTGGTTACTAGGTGTGCTCATTGCCACTGGAGCTTCAGGGCTTCCAAGCCTCTTCAGCAGGCAGCAAGGGAATATATGTGTGGTACTAACTCAGGCATATATACATATCTATAAATATTTCTACATGTAGTCATGTGAATCCATATTAAACCCAGCATGTTCTCATACTGATATCTCGAACTGTATCCATTGTCAAGTGGACCATTAGAGTCTCCTCCCTTTTTTGCTTGTAACCTTCCACTCAACACTGAAAAATATGGATCCCATCCTCTGCTGCACATTTACTTACTGGTTCAGTTCTAGTGTATGGGCTTAGTGATTTCTGAATTTTTAACGCGTACTTCTATGGGAAATGATTTTATCAACCAGAGTATGGTGCTTATGCACAGTTTATTTTGTCTTCCATCTTACAGACTTGACTAAATTCCAAAGTTGGGTCAGTATCTTTGTCCTCTACCCCCTTCAGTTAGTTTGTTTCATCTGTTTGTCGCACAGTCATATACTTTTGTCACAGTTTGTGTTTCACCCTGGGATCCCTTTGCTAACTGATTTGTTAAAAAAGGTTGTGTGCAGTGGAGTTCATTCTCTCTGCTGTAAAGATTTATGGGTTTTGACAAAGGCGTAGAGCCATATATCCATCACAACAGATGGTTTCATCACCTTAAAATAGCCCTTGTGCTTCATCATTCTAGCCTACCTCACTCCTCTCCCTGAAGTTCCCACAACCACTAATCTATTTACCATGTCCATAGATTTTCCTTTTACAGAGCATCATATAAGTGGAACCTATAGTATGTAGCCTTTTCAGACTGGCTTCTTTTGCTTTGCAATATGCATTTAAGATTCAACCATATCTTCACATGGTTTAATCGTTTATTTATTAAATTTGCTGAAATTTTAGCAATTTAAAATATTATTATTTTTAAATAAAATTTTTAAATATTATTTTTAAATTTTAGCAAATTTAAAAATAACATTTTATCTTACAGATATACCAATTTGTTTATCCATTCACCTAGTTTTTTCTTAAAATATTTTATTTATTTATTTGACACAGAGAGAGAGATTGCGTGTGCACATGAGCAGGGAGAGGGGCAGAAGAGAGGGAGAAGCAGACTCCTCACTGAGTAGGGAGCCTGATGTGGTGCTTATCCTAGGGTCCTAGGATCATGATCTGAGCTGAAGGCAGGCAGCACAAAACTGGGCTACACAGGCACCCCAAGAATGTCCTGATTGCATTCACTTTTTGGTGATGATAAATAAAAGTATTAATATTCATGTGTCTGCTTTTGGGTAGACAGGATTGCTACGTAAGACAATATTTAGTTTTGTAGGAATTTGTCAAACTGTTTTCCAGAATGGTTATACTATACTATTCTCTACCAACAATGGAGGAGAATTCCTGTGGCTCTATCTCTCCTCCCAGCCTTTAATATTGTCACTGTTTTGGATTTTGGCCACGTTAGTAGGTGTGTAGCAATATCTCATTGTTGTTCACCTCACATTTTCCTAATTGCAAATGATATTGAACATCTTTTCATCTACTCACTTGCCACCTGTATATCTTCTTTGGTGAGGTGTCTGTTCAGATCTTTGCCCATTTCTTAATTGAATTATTTGTTTTCTTATTGCTAGGTTTTAAAAGTTGTGATTTTATTCATTTATTTTTTTAAAGATTTGTTTATTTATTTTTAGAAAAAAAGAGAGAGAGAAAGAGCACACATGTACATGTGGGGGGAGGGGCAGAGGGAGAGTCTCCCAAGCAGACTCCCTGCTGAATGTGGAGCCCCCTGTGGGGCTTGATCTCAGGACCCATGGGAACATGACCTGAGCTGAAAGCAAGAGTTGAACACTTACCCAACTGAGCCACCCAAGCACCCATAAAAACTGTAATTTCAAAAAGAGATTATGAAAGGATGTACTAGAGCAAAGAAAGTTTAAGAACTTTATAGCAATTTGACAATGCCCATTGACTCTACTAATACTAAATTTCTATTTTGGATATCCTTATTATTTTTAAATTTTATTTTCTAGTCACTTATTTTTATTGTATTTTACAAGTTGTCAAGCCACACTAGATTAGAAATTTAAAATACAAAATGATCAAAAACAAAAAGACTAGGGAGTCCTTCACCACAGTTAGTTTGAAGAGCACTGCATTACCAAACTGATAACATTTTTTGACATACCAAAGCATAATATTCAGGAGGGATAAATGCTTTAGTAACAAGCCCCCACAGGTACTGTGGCATAGCACTGTAGAAATCCGTTTTCTGGGCTTATAAGTGTCTGATGCCAGTATTCAATAGGGAACTCTACACATTGTAATGCAGTGACCCAACCTCCTTCTATCTGTGGCTTGGCTAATTCCTAAGCCTCAGAATCTTCTGTTAGATCCTATACCTTTTATTCAGGGGACGATGTAGAGTGATTAATTGCTCAGAGGATTTAATGTGCCAGGATGGGAAGTGGAGAATATCATTTCTGCTTCACATTCCATTGGGCACTAATGTCACATATTGACATGAAGGTTGAGAAATGTCATCTATCTGGGAGCTTGGGCAGAATGAAAAGCAGGCAGAAGAACTTCTAGTGAGTCTTTATCATACAAATGAGATGGTAGGAACTGTATGCTTTATTATTTTATTATCATCAAGGGTGTTATTAAACACATCCTTCTTTATAGTTAGGCCAACAGAGCACATGGGACAGCCAAGTTCATCATGGACCAGGGGACTGGCAAAAAGAGAGAGAATAAAGAAAATGAAGAGATATTTGCTAAAAGAGATGAGGTAAACAACACACAATGTAGTTTGGATCATGAAATTATGAAAGAAACTACCTGGATTTTTTTTCTTTATGTAAAATTTTATAATTAAATCGTTTTTTGTTTGTTTTGTTTCTTTCTTCCCTCATACAGTTTTCTGTCATGAAAGGACAGAACAGATATATGGAGAACATATATCCCTTCAGAAATTTCCAACTAATCCTAAGAAGCTCCAGATTTCCACATCTATTCTAGAAGTAATCAACTCAGCACCCAAGTGAGAACCACATCTTTATTCTTATAACACTCCAGTTGTCTGCAGAAATTTCTGTCAATCATTTACAATTTTGTGGTTTTATTTATTATTTATTTATTTATGTTTTAATCTACCTACTTTTATTTGTTTTTATTTTTTTGTGGTTGTTTTTAAAGACAGTTTCCTATGGTTTGCTAGCCCCCTAGACTCTCATGATTGGATCTCCTAGTAAATATTTTAAACACTTGAGGGATTCTTATAATAAAATCCATTGGCTAGATTTTGCATGCATAGCCATTATTTGGACCAAAATTTAGTATATGTGTCCATAGATTTGACTCATAGTACAAGTAAGTCCCTTTTTCTTTAACTTCCACCTTTTCCAATCTCTAATTTGGCATTTCCCATCTAATGTGCAATAAAATACTTGCTGAAGCATGTGTATAAGCTATTAATAAGGAGGGTGAATATTGGGCCTATGATTCAATGGGTTTTTTCAGAGATTCAAAGATGTATTATTTAATCCAATGCCACATTTCAAATACTATAATATGACTATTCATATTATGATCCTTGCTTTTTCTAAAATTTTATCTTTGGTCTTTGTGCATAATGTCATACCACGTTTAGGGGGGATGATTGAGGTTTCTGCATTTACTTGCTGTTTGTTGGGCTCTGATATAAATCCAGTTGAGGATAGAGCTTAGCAAAGACCCTGCAAGAAGTCAGAAGTACCAGAAGTGATCTGAAGAAGGGTATGTGTCTAACAATATGTTAAGTGAAAGCCAGTAAGAAATTGGGTGCTGAATGGACATAAGACAATATCTCAAGGGCAGTGAGTCAAAGAAAGTCAGGAAGAACAAAATGTCTACACCTCGATACAACAGTATGAAAAAGAAACTTTTCCTATAAATAAAAATATGAAGCAAACCCATGCACATGCATATGAATTTGTGTCTCCCGGAAATTTGAGATCTTAAGCAGATCAACTTGAACCTCCACTCTGTGTCACATGATTCTTGAAGTCACTGTTCAGGCTTTTGTGTATGCACTGGGTCTGTGTTCTCAGGATGTGCCCTACGGACTTTGCTTCATCTTTGGGGTATTCGTTCTACACCTTAATTTTAATCTTTCTCTTAGCTTCCATTAAGAATAACTCCAACAAAACTAATATTATATTATATATTATATTATGAAATAAAATTATTATATAATAATATGAATGTATAATAAATATTAAATAAGGTTTAACTACTATTCTGATGGGTCTGGAGTTCACTGCATTCCTTTCCTTCCAAAATCCTTAGCCTTCCAGCAATTGTTGTTCTTCTCACCCTCTTCCACCGAGCACCCAGATTAAATCTCCAATTTCCTCCTGCATTTTCCTGAGCAGTAAATCTCTCCTTCCTCTATCTGTATTTATAAAGCAACTTGTCTTATATACTGGTATAATCAAGTAACTGCAGATGGCTCCAGGATTCAGATTCGGAGGATACTGACTTGCTCCTTGTAATGGTTTGATCGAATGTGTATTTCTTATACCTTCAGTCAGTTCTGCAGTCAACCTTTAATCATATGTGCATTTAGTCCCATACAAGTTGCTAAGCATTATGGTAAGTATGAAGATATAAACCCATCCAAACCCTTTTGTCAAGGAGCATCAAAAGATGACCTATTAATCTGGGTGATTTTTCCTAGGTCTCTTTCCCTTAGGCTTGGCGAACTCAATGATTTGTAACTATTGAGATATTTTCCCCAACTTTCACTTTCCTTTTAGAAACAACTTCTATAATATTGCCTCTTTTAAGTGATGTCTTTCTACTTAGATTGGAAGAAAAGGATCTCTAATAGCCCCTTTAAACATCCATTTTTTTTAAAAAGAGTTTATTTTTTTATTTGACAGAGAGAGACACAGTGAGAGAGGGAACACAGCAGAGAGAGTGGGAAAGGGAGAAGCAGGCTCCCTGTGGAGCAGGGAGCCTGATGTGGGACTCGATCCCAGGACCCTGTGATCATGACCTGAGCCAAAGACAGACACATTAACGACTGAACCACCCAGGCGCCCCTAGACATCCAGTTCTTTACATATCTTTGAATTACCATCTATCTTCTATAATTTGGATTTATCAATTAACATGTTAATTAGCAGTTAATTCAAATACATGTAAATGTAAAAATACCTTAAAATACTTTAAATATGTTCTAAAATATTCAATCAATTAATTTTTATACTATAGTTAGTAACACTCTAGTATAGTATGAAACTGGAATTAGTAATACTGCATTGTATATTTGAAAGTTGCCAAGAGAGCAGATCTTAAAAGTTCTCATTACAACAAAAACATCTGTAACTATGTGTGGTGATGGATATTAACTAGACTTATCATGGTGATCACTTTATAATATACATAAATATTGAATCATGATGTTGTTCACCCAAAACTAACATGTCAATAAATTTTGGTTAAAAATAAATAATAAACAATCTGAGGGTTTTGAAGGGGCGGGGGGTGGAAGGTTGGGGTACCAGGTGGTGGGTATTATAGAGGGCAGGGATTGCATGGAGCACTGGGTGTGGTACAAAAATAATGAATACTGTTATGCTGAAAATAAAAAATAAATTAAAAAAATAATAATAAAAAATAAAGTTAATTTTTATTTAAAAAATCCCTCGGATCTTAGATTGCTTTGCCGCTGAAATTCACATGTAATTTATATTCTGCTGGTAAGAAGAAGCAGCATAACTGAATTAGATGGAATAAAAAGGAAACACAGAATAAAATGAAACAGATCTTTCTGTTCTGATGATATTCATCATAATAGTAGCAGCAGTAACACGGTTCTGAGTTGGCAACTCTATCGTGAGCTTCCTGATCACAGCAGAAGTGAGAGGGCTCTGGAAGCAAGGTTTGCAACTTTATCTTGTCAACTTAGCAAGGGATCTTCTGATTGTACAACTTTTTGACATCAAGGAATCTGTTTGTGATGTGGGCCCAGAGTCCACTTCTTCAGCCCCCCGTGTGATTCCATAAAGCACTTGTATCAATCATCTATGGCCACAATAATGCTGTGTAATAAATGTCCCTGACACAGTAGCTTAAAACTATAACCATTTATTATTGCTTATGGATCTATGGGTCAGCTGACCAGTTCTACTGATCTGGGTTGAGCTTGGCTGATCTCCCTGAGAAAAAACAACAACAATCAACAAACCCCCCAAGCACATATGAAGTGTCTACTCTACGTAGGTAGAGTTTAAGTTGATTGGAACAGATATAAATCTCAGCCTTCTTGTGACTTATACTCTAGTGAGTACATAGTATCTTGCTTTGATACTGATGATGTGATTTCAACATTTCCAATATTTTGAGGATTTGAATTATTTTATGTAGTAAATACTATACTTAATTTAGTTTACCATATTTGGTTCATGAAAATATTTCTAAAGCAGATTCAATCTATAAATCAGATTGATTAGAATCTGATTTAGAATTCAAGATTAATGTGTTTATTTATTTTTTAACTGATTTATTTATCTTAGAGAGAGCATGAGAGCATGAGTGGGGAGAAGGGTAGAG
Organism: Mustela lutreola; assembly: GCF_030435805.1. NCBI lineage: Eukaryota > Metazoa > Chordata > Mammalia > Carnivora > Mustelidae > Mustela > Mustela lutreola. Next base: position 59,887,258 of record NC_081300.1, on the reverse strand, counting down.
GGAGAGGGAGAGAGATCCTCAAACAGACTCCCTGCTGAATGCAGAGCCTGCTGAGGGGGGTTTGATCCCTGGACCCTGAGATCATGACCTGAGCTGAAATCAAGGGTCAGCTCTTAAACAACTGAGCCACCAAGGTGGTCCAAGATTAATGCCTTTAAATCCAGCTTAGAATCCATCCACATTAGATCCTTGGGACAATAGATTGTTTACTTTCATATTAAGGGATTAGCAAGAGAATGTGAGTGGCTTTGCAAAGATTTATCCTCTTAAATGGGAAAATGTTTCTTATTACCAGTATCATCTTCATCTACATGAGCCATTTTTTTAAAGATTTTATTTATTTATTTGACAGACAGAGATCATAAGTAGGCAGAGAAGCAGGCAGAGAGAGAGGAGGAAGCAGGCTCCCTGCTTAACAGAGAGCCCCATGTGGGGCTTGGTCCCAGGATCCTGGAATCATGACCTGAGCTGAAGGCAGAGGCTTTAACCCACTGAGCCGCCCAGGCACCCCCATAAGCCATTTTCTATTTGGTATTATCCCTAGTGCAAACAATAGAAGTCTAGAGTTGAGAGCTTCTTCACTTTTTTACATGAGGAACCTGAAGTCCCCAAGTGCAATGTGTTTTACCCTGGTTCACTTAGCCAGTTTGCACATAGACTGTGGGCTACAGTTAGCTCTTCTGACTCTACATAAGAGCTTCATGAGCTCTGGGACTTTTCTGCTCACATTCAATTTGAAATGCTTGAAACAGCACTTGGCACATGATAAACACTTAATAAATACTTTGTTGAATGGATGAATGAATTTTTTTCTCTGGGTTCTCCATGAATAAATTATCCTTAATTGGCTGAAGTGAACTGAGAATTTTTTTTTTTTAATCCACTGGTGTCTGCTTTAGGCTTATAAGTAAATAAGCCTAGGTATCTTCAAGGAAAAGGAAAATCTTTCTAAAAGACTTAAAGAAACACATGATTGAAAAAAAATCTCATAATATTTCTGCCTATAAATATAAAAATCTATCCTAACCATTATTTGTCAGATGACAGTGACAGGGTTGTAGGAATACTGAAGACATGATTTTTTTTCTGAAACAGTTTGAGATTCTTCCAGCTTTTAAATATTCAAAACTAAACCCAAAATGTACATTTGTATTTATCATATTTAAACATTGGAAAGTTTTTCATCATATTGAATTCACCTATACATTATACTTCCATGTTTTTCTAGGAACTAATGCAGGACTGGGCATTTCTAACTTGAATTGACTTGCATATCTGAATAGAATCTCTATTCTTCTATAAAACCAGGTAGGGTACTCTGTTTGCTATGTTTACAAAGGTGTGGGATAAAAAAAATGGAAAAAAAAAAAGATTTCCACTGTATGCATCATTTCTTCAATGGAATATCTTCTTAAAAATTACCTAAAGTAAATTCTTACACATGTTCCACAGTATGTAAAGGACTTTGTTTTTATCATAAGAACAATGAGGAACCCCTGAAGGTTATGGGGTCATAAAATCAAACAAATAGGGCTGACAGCTTTCTAGCAGTTTTCTTTATTTTGTTTTCTCTAAGCATAATTCTGCTGCTATATGTGTCATAAGTAATAAAAAAGGAGACAGCTTTGCTCACCACTGGTCACCTAACGTTTAGTACAGGGTCTGGCATTCAACAGCAGGTGGGTCAATATTTGTTGAATGAATTAAGGGATGAGCTAGAAAAATCTAGACATTACAACACCTGCCTAAACTTACATAAGAGTAAGCCAATTTGGTTTATTTATCGTATCTTTTTAAAGAGTTTCCAATTGTGTGTGTCTCCATGGACCAAGCAGGGTTTCTGGAGCCCCAGACTTGCAGAGGTCCCTCATGTAGGCATAGGCAGAATGTGGAGAATTTATTTTCTTTGAGAATTTCAATAAGTTATAGCTTTGTAAATAGCATGTTTTTCAGAAATCCCAAGACTATATGGAAACTATTACTCCTTTAGATTAGGTAAGTCAGGCTTCATTGTTTTTGCAAGAGTGCAGAAGAGTAAATTTTAAGTGATGATACTGTCGCCATCGTTATAAGAAATGTGACTAGAAGGGTCATTTTCCTACTGACATTTTAGTAATGTGGCTGCTGGTCTGACAGTGGTGTTTGTCATGGGCTTGATGCTTTGGAAAGCAGGCTGTGTGCATTATGGTCAGACACAGGCTGCTGACAGCTGCTTAATGTTAGTGGAGAACTTTTCCCTTTAAATCTCTAGACAGTCAACAGAAAGCCATTAGAGGCTTCAGATATATTAATTTATTTTAGAACTCCTTAGAACTACCAGCAGTGTTTTCAGCCTCATTGGCATAAACTTTAAAATAAACTTTATAAGTACTTAAAGTACTTAAGTAAGGACTGAGTTGGTTGCCTGCTTAAACTTGGCAGAGTGTGGCAGGAGCACTATTCCATTTTCTTTCTCTTTACAGTTCGTTAGGAAGATCGCTACCAGAAAAACATTGCATGGCAGAGCTCACTTCTGTGATGGCTTCCCTGAGACAGAATTGGTTTTAGTTTTGGCTGTAGGATCTGTTTGTGTTTCTTTTCCTTGTGTGGGAAGAAGAGGAAGCCGATGGGTAGGGTGGAAGAATCAGCTTACTCCCAATACTATAACGTAAGATGGCATGACCAAGGGTGATACTCTGGAGCTGGCTTCTCCGTTGTCTCTGAGACCTCAATTAAGATGGCTTTTAAGATGGTTATCAAGGTCAAGACATGCATTCTCTGAGTGGCAGATGCAGCTGTACCCACACATGCCACCTTGCTCGCGCTACCTCATTCCACTGTCCAATTTATTGCCCACCTCTGCCTTTCTTTCCCTAAGGACTTTCTTTGGCCATCAAAGCCTTGGCTGTCCCAGGCAGAGGCAGCAAAGAAATTATTTGGGAAATTAACACTGTCTGAGGAGTGGTCTTCAACCAATGACAAGAGTTGGCAGATAGTTACCTCAGCGATTCCAACCCTTGTCTGAGATACATGGCTCCCAGATTCCCTGTTTCCCAGAATCCTCCGGGGCCCTCAGTTTGATAATGGTTTGATGGTTTGATAAAGAACCATTTGTTGTCTACCTCACTGCCTTGTCTCAACTCGTACTCCCACAGTGATGTTTTCTTCATCTCCCCAGTAAACTGGGAGTACTGAAACACTTGTCTCAAGGTCCACTCCCAAGAGAACCCAAACTAAGGCTTTATGCAAATCAAATAAATTCTAGTGCATATATGTATCTGGGCTGAGGATCTAGAGAGTGGACACTCAGGAAAGATCCAGTTAGGCCCATTGACTTTTGATTGGTGCTGTCAATGTTTTAGTTGTAAGTACAGCTAACAAAGTGAAAGCAATTTTCGTCAGTCCAATTTGATGATTTGATCTATGCTCACTTCATATATTTTTTCAAAATTTAAGAAGCTTCAGTGACATGAACTTGAGATGTTTACTCTTCTCTATGAATTAAAGTTGTGCTGGGATCTGCCCTAAAGCTTTTTTTTTTTTTTTTTTATTTAAGATTTATTTGGGAAGGTTCAAAGGGAGAGAGAAAGATGCAGACTCTGCAATGAGCAGGGAGCCTGAGGTAGTCTCTATCTCATGACCCTGAGATCATGACCTGAAACCAAGAGCCATATGCTTAACTGACTGAACTAACCACATACCCCAAGGGTTTTGGTATTTTTAATTTATCCTCATATGAAAATCCGATCATCTCCGTAATTGTTTGGGTTGATTTTTTTCTGGATCTCAGGATCCCACTGTATTTCAGGTGAAGATGTACATTTAGCAGAATGCCTTCCATTTTATTTTAAAAGTTTCTCTCATGGATTCACAGAACAAAGATTTATGTTGTACTTATAATGTGTATGGTGTGTAAGACTCCAGTGATTCATTACATTTTTTTGAATTTTGATATGTTGCAACTCATTAAATTAATGTATCTCGGGAAGACATGACTTCAATGCTTTTTAAATTTTCTTAACAATTTAAACCTATCCTTTCAGAAGGAAGTGTATTTTCTCTGCTCTACACACCCAAGACACTTTATCTATACCTTTCTGATGTCACTTCTACTTTAGCTTGCAAAAAAAAATTTTTGGCAATTTTTTTTTTTATATAACCTCTACTAGTTTATAAACTTCCACACCATCTAAAACATGTTCTATATAAAACAGATGCCAACTACTTATATAATCCCTTCAGAGAATTTTACTCCTAAAACTTAAACTTGCTCATGATGAAGCTTATTTGCCACTTTCATATGCATTCACAGTTTATTGATATAATCTTAGATTTACTTTTATTTTACTTTTTTAAAAAGAATTTTATTTATTTGACAGAGAGAGATCACAAGTAGGCAGAGAGGCAGGCAGAGAGAGAGGAGGAAGCAGGCTCCCTGCTGAGCAGAGAGCCCGATGCGGGACTCGATCCTAGGACCCTGGGATCATGATCTGAGCCGAAGGCAGAGGCTTTAACCCACTGAGCCACCCAGGCGTCCCTAGATTTACTTTTTATCATGTAGACATTTCATTATCTGAAGAAACAAAACAAGACAACTAAATATCTATTTTCTTAGAGGTTTTCCTTCTAGTACATTGGAAAGGGGTCGAGGAAAATTTCTGCTTTGAACTGGTAGAAGACTTCCAGGTTTCTCCCCCATATTAAGAGTCTATAAATTACTAGGGGTAACACATGCTTACTGATAGCTGAACAAGACCACTGAAAGAGAAGGTTCTTCTTTTGCTGTTAAGGGCCTGTCCCATTTTGCTTATGTTATCTCGGTGGTCACAAAAATCAGTCCCATATGATGAGTACATTTAGGCAATTCCAATGAAAACCTAATATCATCGCCTGTGTGGAGTTTAACTATTTGAGTCCCAAGAAATATGGTAGAAACACATAGCTAACTGGATTACATATTATATCTCAATTTATGAGTCCTTTCAAATGACTGTGCAAGATAACACAGATTTCTTATTCATCTCACATTTTAAAGGGATTTGTGGGATTAAATTAAATACAGCTAGTCTGGACATCGAAGAGGGCAGGGCTGTTTCTGAAGTGAATGGTAAGAACATGAAGTGTGAATTCTTTTCAGTATCACTATTTTTCTATGACGTTCGTATCATACACTGATACCTAGATTACTGTAGGAAAGAGCAATTCTCACGTGAATCAGAAGATTATTAGAGGTTGTGTTGTTAAATATTAATCATAAGTGGTATTAAATGTCTCCGATCAAGTCATATTGCACAATCAAATGTAAGGGAACCAGCAGACACCGAAGAGGAAAGAAAAGCAAAAGTTGAAAAGTAAGGACCATTTTTTTGTATTCCAGGCTGTGCTAACTACTTTTACATATGTAATTTCACTTCTCACAGAAATTTTGCAAGGGAAGTATTATTTCTAGGTCTCTGCTGAGGCTGCTGAAAGGCAGGATACATTTGTTGGGGTCACACCCCAAGGCAGGTCAGAGTCCAAATCCTTGATTAGGAGTGAGGGGGAGAGAGAGACAAAGAGAGAGAAGAAGAAGAAGGAGGAGGAGGAGGAGGAGAAGGAAGAGGAAGAGGAGGAGAAAAAGGTCGGGGAAGAAAAAAAAATGAGGAGGAGGAAAAGGAAGGAGCAGGAGGAGGAGGAGGGAGGGAGGGAAGAAGGAAGGAAAAGGGTAATGTATAGGATGAAAGTGATAACGAATAAAGGGCCACAAGAACTGGAAGAACAGAGACGAGGGTGGGAATAGCGCAGGGAAGTGTTCTGGTGTATTCTGTGTCAGGGGGTCTTCATCTTTGACCAGAGCAAGAGTTACAGGTATATACAGGACACTGGTTCTCTTTTCCTAAAAATTACCTCAGCTGAGCCTGAGGTAATTAACCTCAGTTCTCAGAAGAACTTGACTAAAAATCAGTTATTGTGGAGAAAATGATTAAGATTGTCTTGAAAGAGTAAAAAGGATGCTCCATGGAAAAAGCCTTATTTCATTTGCTCTGAATATGTTAACTTTTGGTGATTGTCTAGCTAGGGTGTTTCACTTGTCTATCTTGACTTTCTGTGGCTGTAATGCAGTCAATCAAATTTTAAAAGAATTGCCCCTTCTTTGAAAGAGGTTAATTGATTAGACCCAAAGTTTCAGTGGAGCAGCGGAGCAGATGGGGAAACTGGGAAGTGCTGGGGGCTGTTGCCCACAGGGAGGCAGGTGTTGGGCAAGGCCAGGGATGCTCCAGCTCTCCTACCTCCGATGGCTGTCAGAGGGCACCAGGCCCTGTGGAGGCCTCAGTGGTTAATGTGAAGTTTGTAAATGCACTTGCTTTTACGAACAGGACATCAGGATGCATTATTAATGCCTGACTGAGAAGGATACCAAGAGGCTTTTGTGGTTTATGCAGTAAACTGTGTTTTCACTTAGGAGTGGAATATAGTAAATACAAATTGATGATACAGGCAATAGTAATCATAAAACCACAGCACAGGCAGGCTTACAACCGAGGCCTGCTGCCAATTTGCAGCTAATTCAATGGTAAACGTTTGCCTTTAAAATGTTTCTATCCAAGGTAGATGGGTATTCGCAAACCCTCTGTAATGTCTAAAAACTTTGTTCACGGGGCGCCTGGGTGGCTCAGTGGGTTAAGCCGCTGCCTTCGGCTCAGGTCATGATCTCAGGGTCCTGGGATCGAGTCCCGCGTCGGGCTCTCTGCTCAGCAGGGAGCCTGCTTCCTTCTCTCTCTCTCTCTCTGCCTGCCTCTCAGTGTACTTGTAATTTCTCTCTGTCAAATAAATAAATAAAATCTTAAAAAAAATTAAAAACTTTGTTCACAAAAAGATCTCTGAATTTCCACCATTAGAAAATCCAGTGTATTCTTCAGATACAATTTGGCTCATGAACTTATTTAATAGTTGCTGTTTTGAGAATACAACTGTTTTTCCATTTTTAAGTAATATAATTAAAAATGCAATGAGTTGAAACCATTTTTTTAAAAAAATAGTTTTGAAAGGTACGGTCCTTCTAGAAATCATGTTTTCTTACCCAGCTTGTTGTTCTGAAAGAACTTGGCATTTATGAAAACTTCAGGGCTTTCTTCAACTAAAGAATATGCTTGTCAACAAAGAGGGAGCTTGGGCATCCTCAGTTCACAAATCCTTGATTTATGAACCACTAGGTAGCACAGATAGACTTTTCTGGCTGCCTATCACTGCTAAAGCCACAGCCAGGGGAGCCATTTCAATGGCAGTTTGGGTAAAACAGGTTTCTGGCCAAGTAGTCTCCCCACTATGTGGTTACCTGGAGGAAGAGTCTTAATGGCAAACAATCAAATTAGGACAGATCAATGGGAGTGAAACCCATTCTTAGGTTGGAAGCTACCCTTAGTGCAATACATTTCTGCCAATCAAGCCACATACATGTAGGCTTTGTTATAAATATGCATTTCAGAATATTTCCTCAACACACCCTAAGAGAACATTTAAGGTCATGCTACAGAAATCCCAGCAGCAGATTCCACGTGGTTCTTCAAACAAAAACAAAAACAAAACCAAAACAACAGCCTACTCTTTCTGTGTATTCCAATAGGGCCAGCTATTTGTCTATGAGTTGCAGCATTATGAATGTTAGGTTTATAAATTATGATATCTTTCATACTCACGATAGTCCTCTGTGCTCTTGAAAGAATGGAAGGAAGGAAAGAAAAGACGAAGGGAGGAAGGAAGGAAGGAAACACATCCAAAAAGAAGAGTTTGTTTTCATAGCACTCAGCAATCAACAAGCAATTTAGGCACAAGGAAAAGACCCCATGTATATGAAAGGGAAAGAGGTTGGTTGACTGTGGGTTTACCTCAAGCAAATAAGATATATTTAATGTATAGTTTTACTTTCAGAGGAAACAAAGAGCTTTAGAGATTTTTAGCCTCTGTTCTTTATTGCTTATCTTTAAATTCTACATTGCTTCTATTTCCTTCAAGACAGAAGATGGTCTCAATGATCACAAGAAGAATTGGGCAATATCCATGGGGAAATTTCTCTATAAATAGGACAAAATACTTTTTACAGTTTAAAGGTTCATCTACAGGGCCAGCTGGCTCCAGAGTGGTCTTTCTCATTTGTTCCAAGTCTTTCCAAGTAGTCACCTTTCTGTCTCTCTGCCTTACTCTCTCACCTCCTCTCATACTCTCTCACATTTAAGATGTTCTCATATGTGATCAGCAGCCTATCTTTCTAAGCACTGCCTGAGGTAAATATTTATGATTTCTTCTTTTCACAGACCATAGAAAAGTATAAGAAGAAGGATCGATATTTCTGAATCTCCTTGTTCAGAACACATCAAGGGAAGTTGGATTCAGTGGCTGCATTACTGATCTCTGAGGATAAGCGGCTGAACTATTTAACAGTGAAAAATACATGCTTTAATGTTAGATTATAGTTTTGCATTCTTTAGCTTGTCATACAATTTATTGCACTGCAGAATGATTACATGATGTTTTCGGATTAGGCCCAGATGTAGATCCAGAATGTAAATTTGCAAAGAAAAATGTATAACATATGGTCTGGAATCCTGTGAAGGTTATGAAACCTCTGGGTCTCAAGGGTTAGTATGACCTAGATGTTATTAAAACAAGGTAATTTAAAATATATTTATACTTTTTCATTATGTTTATGCCATTAGCTGAAAAAGAATGAGATACTAGCAGGTCTGAGGGTGAAAAAAAAAAATCTGATGACATAAGCTTTTGTCCTGTGAAGTGTTTATTCTATCTCCACCCAATTGCCAGAGAGCCTGAATGCCACCTTCACCCCTCAGAAAGGAAAAAGTGTTCTGCTTTTCACTCAGCTAGGTCCATCTTTGAGGGAACCAGTATTCAGAGACTCTAGGTTGATTCTGGGGTTCTGGATTCTTTACCTTCTTGGAATTTGTAGGTATGCATTTTTAGCCCAAGACTGAACACATAGGTGCTATAGTCTGAAGGTTTGTGTCCTTCCAAATCTCAAGTTGATGCTCTAACCCCCACTGTGATGGCATTTGAATATGGAGTTTTTGGAAGCTACTCGGGATTAAATGAGGTCATGAGGAGGTGGTTCTCACAATGGGATTAGTACCCTTATAAAAAGAGACACCAGAGACCTTGTTCTCTCTCCTCAAACACACTAAATTAAGAGGCCATGCATGGACACAGTGGGAAGATGGCCATCTGTTAGCCAGGAAGATAGACTTCACCAGGATCCAGCGTGGCTGGCACCTTCAATCTTAAACTACCAGCCTCCAGAACTGTGAGAAAGTAAATTTTTGTTGTATAAACCACCCAGCCTATGGTATTTTGTTATGGCAACCTTAGCAGACTAAGACATCAAATATATTAAAAGAAGATTGAATTAAATAGAGGAGGCTCTTCTTACCTTCTGAGTCATGGCCACACAGAAACATCATGTCTTAATTCTGCAACCAGGAAGTGTTACCCGTTAGGGTCCGTGATCAAAGGAGCGAGACTGATACAAAGCAAAGATCAAGCAAAGCTTTATTTCGAGCCAAGCATCGAGAATCAAACCGACCGTTCAGGTCCGCCTCTTACAGAGAAAGCGACCCCTCCCAGCCTCACAGACTAACTTTTATAGAGCAAAGGCCATGTGGTTGAGCCTGGCCACACACAGGTGGCCAATGAGATTGTAACACACAGAGAAAGTTGCATAGTCACACTAGGTCACACACGGGTGGCCAATGGAATTACAATTCACCCTATAGTAGCTATTTGAACTAGCCTATCACCTTGGTCAGAATTGGTGCCAAAAATGAGCCCCAAAGGCACCCAAGAGGCAGGGCCCACATTCATTAGGGAGTTAGTGATTGGATGTCTCCACCTGGCCTGACTCATCCCTGCATCCGGGCTCTGTTATCTCCACCTGACCTGACCCGCCCTTGTATTTGGGCTCTGTTATCAGGGACTGGTCGACCATAGTTTACTGGTTTCCCAGACTTGCTTCTACGTAAATTCCTCTGGTTGGGGTGGGGGTGGTGGGGGTGGGTGCAGGGTCAGTTTAAGTTTTACTGCATAAACAACAAAATCACTGTTTAACCGAGATGAAATTGCTCTGGCTAAGTAGGCCCTTACATTACCTAACAGGAGAAAGTTTCAGATTAAAGGTCTTGACATTAGATTATCCAGAATCATCTGAGGGCCCAAAGCCAATCACATGTGTCCTTGTAAGTAAGAGATAAAGAGAGACTCCAGGCATGCGGAAAAGGAGGAGGTAAGGTGATGATGGACGTAGAGGTAGGGTTGATGTAACCACAAGGAAAGGAAGGCTGGCGGCTCCAGGAAGATGGATGGGGAAAGTGATACAATCTCCCCTTGACCCTCTGGAAGGCCACTACTCTGGCCACACCTTGATTTTGGATGTTCTGGCTTTCAGAACTATGAGAGAGGAAATTTCTGTTGTTTTAAGCATGAAGACTGTGGTGATTTGTTACCTACCTTAGGAAATGAATACTCTTCAACTTCTCAATCTTCCTCCATGCATTGTTTGCTAACTGGATATGCAAGCTTGGTGCCTGGGGTCACCCCCATGGCAAAGCAATACCTATGAAGCAGAAGTTGATAGAGTGTGAACTGAGGCCTTAAGCCTGACTGACTGGCCTACAGAATGGGGAGACTGAGGGAAGGTCCTCTAGCTTCCGGGTCTTTGCTGACGAGAAAAACCTCCTTCCTGGCCTGGGGGGAAAACTCAAAAAGAGCAGTTAGCCCTTGGTATCTCTCAACAGTAGCCTAGCGACTATGCTGGGAGTAGGGGGCACTGCTGTCAAATCATACCTTCATTCTTTGAAAGGGACAGATGAATTTTCTTTCTAACATCTCTACTCTGCTTTATTTTTATGACAAAGAATGCCTGGACAATACTTCTGGAAGATGGACACTTCTGTATAGCTACCAGCTAACAGGGAAAGAGGGAAAGGCTCCCTCCATGAGTCTTTCTCTACTACTTGCACTAAAGCTTGGTTAAGGGGAAAGCCAGTTGGTGGCTGGAAAGGCCTGCTGTTACCAAGGGACCAGGAGAAGGGGTTTCTCTGAGAACACTTTTACTCAAAAAGACTGACTTTCTCAAAAACCAGCCCATGATTAATTGGTTAAAAGTTTAATTTTTCATCCCTATTGGGGATTTGGCTGTGGCTCAGCCCAGTAATGGATAACACATGCAGAAACTCTCTTGCTACCTCCACCTTCTCCTCCAGATTTCTTCTTTTTAGTTCTGCATCTAATGTTTTTGAATTTCTTTGCTTGTTTGCATTTGCCAGGAAAAAGTAGTGTTTGCCTGGTTCTCTTGTTAATCAACTTGTTCTTAGGAATGGTATGGATGGCTGGGCCAACTGCCCAGTTCCCTATTCCTCTGTTTTAAATAATCAAAACTTAAAGCATAAATACTAACAAATACCATCTGTGTCATCTTTTAAAAATCTTTCTAGTAATCTCAAAAGCTTTAAGTAATTACTCACAAAGAAAATAAAGCATAGAGAAGAGCTCTGAAAATCTCTGCCTTCCTGTTTATGATGAAAAACTTTGAACAAACAAATATTTTACAGAGTAAATGCCTGAGAACTTATGCCAGTAAGGCCAAGAGATTGCATAAAAAAAAAAAAAAAATTCTGCACACAAGGGATTCAGCTGTGTATTAGAGAGTCAATTATTTATTGAATTACTTCCTTTCTCCCTCTCTTTGACCTTTCTGGAGGTCACCCACAACCTGGTTAAAGAGTCACTTAGATTTTTCATTCATTCAGCATCTGAAACATTCAGACCCTTGGTTATGTGCTGAACTTAATAGGAGCATTGGAAGTGTGATGAAAGAAGGGAGGATTCTAACAGAGAGAAAGCTTCCCCCATAACTGGATGTCCATTATCCATGTATCAGAAGGGCCAAGAGTTCTTGACCATTCATCCCATTGAAGCAGGTCTGGTTTTGACCAGATCTGAGATGTGCAGGTGCAATATGAACTTGTCCTGGGGAAACTGCTTGGGCTTAATTGAGCAAGCCCTGCTGGGGAGATTCTAGATATCTTAGTAGTCATCTATATTTGGACTCAGTAATTCCAGAGTGAGTCATCCAGTGTACTAAAAAGATCCATCCATTTGGAAAAATGTTTCTTAGCTCAGAAATGTGCATTGTCCCCAATGCACATTTTCCTCCATAGATATGCCTACCTTAATGTGATCATGCACTAAATTTTTACTATTTGTAGCAGGCAGAGGCATATAAAAATTACTTCTGAGAATAGTCTTGATGACCCAGTCACAAACATTCATGGACACTTGTTGCCTTCTGGGTACTATACAAGGTAAGTCTCATCAAAGTTTTGAGCAATTGTGAACTGGAAGTTCACAATATGTTTTAAACATAGAAATATATAGCAGGTCTTTGAATTTTTCACATCTAGAACATTTCACCTGAGATGTTTAAAACTCCATGCTGGCAATATATCAATCACTTAAAGTAACATCATGGCTTGATTCACTCCTGGAAAAGTCAAGAAAATCATATTAAGGCTTGAACATCACACTTTGCTTATCCTGGTGAATTGTTCACTTAGTGTGCAAATGGCTCCAAATTGTTGAACGAAAGACTGCAGTTATGGGCTAATGTTATGCATATCTAGTCCAGATTGTAACAGGTAACCATACCAGAGACGGTGGTCATGCATTTCTCCAGGTTAACCACACCAGTGATGGTCATACTGCTCTCGATTCTTTAAACTGAAGATTCCTGAGTTGTTAAAAACTGAAGAATGTTTTTCATTTGCCAGAGAAAATGGTGGGAGTTTGAGATATAAAAATTCCTTTCTCCTTATCTAAATATTAGGAGGAACTTGAAAAACTTCACCTTTATCTAGTGTTTACGTGAGATTTACATTAGGTGTAGGGGAGTATAGCATAGAACATTTATCTGGGGAATTGGACAAAATGGAAGAGACATCTCAGTAAAATGTGGTAATTAATCAAACGTAGTTACAGATGGGGGCAATGTGAACCAAGATTAAAGGCACTAAACTCAGCCTAAATTGGTCAGGAATGGTGATGTCCACTCTGGTTCTTCAAGTACCCGGAGGAGATTTGTAAACACGGTTTAGAAGGACAAGTCAAAAATAGAGAACATTACACGCAAAGGCACAGAACTGTCAAAGTTTGTATAAGCGTTAAGTGGGTAGGAGAAGAATAAATGAAAGAAGATGGGATTGGGAGGGAGACAAACCATAAGTGACTCTTAATCTCACAAAACAAACTGAGGGTTGCTGGGGGGAGGGGGTTTGGGAGAAGGTGGTGGGATTATGGACATTGGGGAGGGTATGTGCTTTGGTGAGTGCTGTGAAGTGTGTAAACCTGGTGATTCACAGACCTGTACCCCTGGGGATAAAAATATATGTTTATAAAAAATAAAAAATTAATTAAAAAAAATTTGTGTAAGCGTTATAGTTTGGAATTCTAGGAGCAAAATGTGATCTGAAAACTGGTAAGAAAGCAAACTGGAGAATGGAAAGCCATTCATAAGAGGGCTTCTATGCTGTGCTGAGGAAACTGGGCCTTATTCCAACCATATTAGAAAGGTCTTTCAAGGTCTGTCCAGCAGGAATCCAGACAGCAGATTGTAATGCTCTGGCAGGTAAAATATTGGACTAAGGTCGTCAAGAAGGAGAGAAAAAGATAAATATAATTTTTTAAGAGAAAATTTGTTTACATGCAAAAAGCTGTGCATAGTTAATATATACAACTTGATGACTTTAAAGACAAGTACATATCTATGAAACTATCACTACAATCTATGCCACAGATCTATCTGTTACCTCCAAAAATTTCTTCCCACCATACTATTTATTAATTTTTTTTTGTACTAAGAACAGTTACATAAGATTTACCAGCCCAGACAATTTATAAATATATACTACGGTATTGCTACGTCTAGGCACTATGCTGTTCAGTAGATCTCTAGGACTTTTTCATCTCATGTAACTGCAACTTTGTACTCTTTGGCTAATACTTTTCCATTTCCAATTGGCAACTGGAATTGCCAACTGGCAATTACCAATCTGCTCTCTGCTTCTATGATTTTGACTATTTTATTCATAATGTAAGTGATATCATTTGGTATTTGCCTTCCTGTGTCTGGCTTATATCACTTCCCACAATATCTTCTAGTTTCATTTATATTCTTGCAAATAATAGGGTTTCTTTCTTTCTGAAGGCTGAGTAATACTCCATTACATGTATACATGTATACATTACATTTTCTTTATGCATTCATCCCTCAATGAAGTTTAGTTTGTGTCCATGTCTTGGCTGTTGTGAATAATGTTGCAATAAATGTGGGAGTGCAGATATGCCTTGGAGATCCTGATTTCCATTCCTTTGGCTAATACCCAGAAGTAGGATTGCTAGATCATATGATAGTTCCATTTTTAATTTTTGGAGCTGTACCAATTTACATTCCCAGAAGCAGTGCACAGCAATTCCCTTTTCTCCACATCCTTGCCAACATTTTTTATCTTTTCTTTCATTTTGTTTTTGAAAAAAGCCATATTCTAACAGGTGTAAGGTGATATTTCATTATGGTTTTGCTTTGCATTTCCCTGACCATCTTTGATGTTGAGCACGTTTTCATATACCCATTAGCTATTTCTATGTCTTTTTTGGAGTGATGTCTATTTAGTTCTTTTGCCCATTTTTAAATTGGGTGGCTTTTTGCTATTGAGTTGTAGGAGTTCTTTATATATTTGAATATTTATCAGATATATGGTCTGAAAATATTTTCTTCAGTTATGTAGGTCACCTTTTGATTTTGTTGATGGTTTCTGTTGCTTTGCAGAAACTTTTTAGTTTGATGTAATTCCACTTGTTTATTTTTGCTTTTGGCACTTGTGCTAATGTCCAGAAGTTTTTCTCTATGTTTTCTTCTAGTCATTAAGGTCTTATATTTACTACAAATTCAGTTCTTACATTTAAATCTTTAATTCATTTTGAGTTGATTTTTGCATGGTGTGAAATAGGGTCCAATTTCATTTCTCTTTCTTTCTTCCTCCCTCCCTTCTTTACTTCCTTCCTTCCTTATGTGAATATCCAGTTTTCCCAACACCAGTTGTTGAAGAGACTATCCTTTCCCCACTGTGTAGTCTCACAGCCTTTTTAAGGATCACTTGGCCATGTACATGTGGGTTTATTTCTGGGTTTCTATTGTATCGCATCGATTAATATGTCTGTTTTTATGCGAGCATCATGCAGTTTTGTTTACTGTAGCTTTGTAATACATTTGATATCAGAAAGTGTAATGTCTCCTGCTTTATTCTTGCTTAAAGTTGTGTAGCTATTTGAGGTCTTTTACAGTTTCATATGAATTTTAAGATATTTTCTGTTTCTATTAAAAATGCCATTGGGATTTTTGGAAGATTGCATTGAATTGGTAGAGTACTTTAGGCATTTTGACAAAATTAATTCTCCCAATCCGTGAACACAGCATGATTAAATTTAAATATTTCACTCATTTTAATGCTATTTTAAGTGGGATTATTTTGTTAATTTCTTTTTTGGATAATTTGTTGTTAAGATATAAAACATAGCTGATTTTTTTGCATATTAATTTTGTATCCCGCATTTACGCTAAATTCATTTATTAGCTCCAAAAGTTTTTTTTTTCAATCTCTAAACTTTTCTACATATAAGATCATGTTATCTGAAAATAGAGATAATTTTACTCTTCCCTTTCTGATGTGAATATTTTTAGTTTCTTTTTTCCTGCCTAATTGTTCTGGTGAGGACTGCCAGTACTATTTTGAATGGAGTGGCAGGAATAGACATACTTGCCTCATTTGTAAAAATTTGAGGATACTTTCGCATTTGTGTTCATGAAAAATATTAGCTTGTGGTGTTCTTGTAATGCTCCTTTTGTAAAATGAATTAGAAAGTATCCTTTAATTCTCTATTTTCTGAGTTTATAAAGAATTTTTAAAATTTCTTCCTTAAACGTTTAATTGAATTCACCAGTGAAAGTATTTGGGCCTGGAGATTTCTTTGTGAGAATTTAATAACTTTAATTGATTTTCCATTTGTTTTTATATCCACTTGGAAACTTGCCCCTTTTAATTATTTTATCTAATTTATCAAATTTTGAACTTATTTAAAACATTTTTTGAACTTACTAACATAAAGTTGTTATTCATAATAATTATCTTTGTAATGTTTGTACAACCTATAGTGATGTCTCCTCGTCTGCTTCTGACAAGGTCTACTTCTATCTTCTCCTTTTCCCCCCAAAATCAGTCTTGTGCAAAGCTTATCAGTTTTACTTATCTTTTTAAAGAGCAAGATACTGATTTTATTTATTTTCTCTCTGTTTTTTCATGTTCTATTCATTGCTTTCTTCTTCTTTCTCTGTTTCTATTTCCTTTATTACTTACATTAGGTTTAACTTGTTCTTTTTCTAATTTTAGGTGACAACTCAGAACATTGATTGTAGTTCTTCTTTTCTAGCATCAGTATTTAACTTTGAAGTACTATTTTGTTTGCATCTGACAAATTTTGACACTTTAGTAATTTTTGATTATTTGATTTAATGACTGAATGACATCCCTTGGGACTTCATTTTTGGCCCATTGATTAGTTGAAAGTGATTAGTTTCTAAACATTTAGAATTTTCCTATATATGTTATTGTTACTGAGTTTTAATCCTATGGTGGCCAGAGAACATGTGCACATGATTCCAATCTCTTAAATTTTAGATTTTTTTGTATGACTGATTATATGCTGCATGCTGGTAAATGTAGTTTATATAGTTGTAAAGAATATGTATTTTGCTTTTGTTGAGTTTAGTGTTCTATAAATATCAATTTGCTGTAGGTTCTTGATAGTGTTGTTCAACCATTCTGTCTTTGATGATTCATTTGTCTGACTGTTCTATCAATTGCTAGTCCAAAGGCTGTTAAGAATTTTTTACTTCCCTAAAACTTTATAAACACCCCCCCCCAAAGAATATGCTGAAAGTCTAAAATATTTACTCTCTGCAACTTTAGAGAAAAAGCCTGCTGACTTCTGGGTTAAAATCTCCAACTCTGTGAAATTATTTGCTTCTTTCACATTGGATATGAGAAATATGTGCAGTGTAAAAAACATACAAGTGTAGTCGCTTGTAAATCATGAACAGGGAAACAAAACAAACCAAACATCAGTGTTAAATATTTAAAGATAAGCAACAATTCAAGGCAGAAAGACTAAAATGGGAGAAAATGAATGATTTAAATCAATAATGTGCAATTATTACTTTGAAACATAATACAAATGGTTCATACTGCATAAATTTTTGTGTATTTGCTTGTTTTTCCTAAATATTTTTTGATAATTGTACTTGAAAGATTACCAAAGGTCATTTGTTTTCAATGCTGTGTTAAATTCTGTTGCATGAAATACTTTAATAGTATATTATTTTTGGATTCAGAGCTAAAAAAAATACGAGTATATAAAAATTCATGAGAAATGTAAACTTAAGAAGTAATATAAAGGTTTCAGTTGGGGAGGAAGGAAGACAGGTGGCTCTGTCTATGAATTAACTGTTCTATCAATCTTCTGGTTTTCATATATTTGTTACATTATTTTTATAACTTTATTTTCTTAAGTATTGTACAAAGTACATAAATAAAAATTAAATGATAAATTCTCATTTTGTCAATATGAGTTTTATGAAATTCAATGTGCTACAACTAACTGCATTAAAATACATAAATCAGGGGCGCCTGGGTGGCTCAGTCAGTTAAGCGGCTGCCTTCGGCTCAGGTCATGATCTCCAGCATCCTGGGATCAAGTCCCGCATCGGCTTTTTGCTCCGCATGGAGCCTGCTTCTCCCTCTGCCTCTGCCTGCCTCTCTGCCTGCCTCTCTGCCTGCCTGTACTCTATCTCTCTGACAAATAAATAAATAAATTCTTTAAAAAAACACATAAAGCAAATGACCTTAGTAATTCAATGGGAAATTGACAGAAATGAAATAGCATTGGGAGACTTTAAAATATTTCTCAGCATCTAAGGCTAATGGTAGTAAAGAAAATAGAGGATAAAAAGCTTAGTAAATCACTAGAGTTTTACGAAGTGACTAAAAATTTACTAAGTTGTGTAAGCTATTTTAGTACATGCATATGAACTTTTTATCCTACACACCAAGAATGACTCTGTCATTGTTCAATGAATATATTTAAAGGATGAATAATATATTAGACCACAAAAAAGCAGTATTTTCCCAAATTAGAAATTATGCAGGCCACATTTTATAAATATAACTATCATTAATTTCTAATTAGTCTAGCATATTTTTAAGATGCCTTATTTGACTCAGTAGTTAGTAAGTGCTTGTTGATTATTTTTTATTTCAACATGGTGTATTCACCTTTTGCCAAAACAAGTTTTGAACGGGTAGGTTTTTTCCCTTTAAGTGTTTTATTCATTCAGGATTGATACTAATTCATGTTTACAGACTCATTCCTTGCAGACTCAGTTTCTGCTGTAGGAGAACAACAATAAAAGACTCACTGATGTTGGTTTCATTGGCTGATGGGAGAATTATCAATAATTCCTTACACAACATATTAATTTCAAGGATCAGGACTTATTTTTCCAGTCCTGCTTGCATATGGGACACTTCTCTTATTCACTGCTGCTTTAAAGAGTTGTTTTTCTTTCAGGACAAAGGGTAGATTAAATTGGGCATTGAGGAGAGTTATCTGACAAGGAGAACAAGAAGCAGATCTAGAAGGAGTCAAGGTTTGTTTAGCTGTGTTGGCTGAATGGGAAGCAGGTTCAGGCAGCAGCTTAAGTAGGGAGAAGATCCTTAAGGAGACAATTTGTGTCTATGAACTGTACAGTCCCATGCTCATGAGGCCCACCTGAGACAGCTGTATGTGTGGGTTGTATTAGACAGAGACCAAAGGCAACAAATTAATTTTCTTGAACTTTGAGGTTAGGTGGGTACTAAGAAGAAGATATTTGTGTTTCCTGAAGGGAGAGGTGACAATGCAGATTAGAGAGAGCACTTAAATTACTTGGCTTTGAGACAACAGAATGTATGATCATTATTATATTTTAGCAAAAGTTATGTAAAAAGATGGGAGTGTAAATAAGTTAGCAGTTTACATAAGAGTTGCAAGGATGAAAGAAAACCAGGTAAAGATATGCACATCGCACTCCTATGTGACTATGAGTGATAATCAAACACGAAGATGAAACTGAACAATTACTTAACATAATTAAGCAACAATGCCATTAGAAACATTTCATTGAGTTTTTGTAAGTAACAGTTCATGTCTGTTTTAAGGACAGTGGTTCAAGTAGTATGAACTTTAACATATACACTATTACACGTTTTTGCAATTCACATCATCAGCATGGGCTAGAGCCACCTACCTGCTAGATCATGTACATGGGGCAGATTTTGAATGTCTTGATCACAGAAGTCAAGGTCTCCCTGCTCAATGACATCCATTGTGGATGCATTCCAGGAAATCGCTTAACTTTATAAATAATGCAATCTTTCTACAATTTCCTTTCCCTCTAGGTTTTGGTTTCTTGAATGATTTCAAAAATTATTCTGCAATAGCATTATTCCAGTGTTATTCCATTGTCTAAATTTTGGCAAGGGAAGGATCTGGTGGCTTGATAGCTAAAGTGAAGTAGTGGAACTAGAATGTTCACACTCACTGCTTGGCTCTGCGTGTTGCATTACAACTTCATTTGTTTGAGAAGATGTTGTTTGGAAGAATTCCTTCTAGTAAATATGCATTTTCTTTAGCTTTTTTAAGTGATTGCAATTCTTCTCTAACACTGTAATAAGAGCACCCACAGACCATGACTTCTTCCCTTTCCTTGCAAAGGGAAGGCAACCATTGGCTCAGGTTGTATGTGGGACTGATGTAATAATGAGAAATTCATGGTCTTATTTTGGTCCCATTTGTGATCCCATTTTGACTTCTGGCATTTAGACATGGAAGATTTAAAATATAAACCTTAAACCATAATTATGCCAACATTCTCAGGCTTTTTGAGACAGGTTGGATGTTAGGAGAACTGGATGGCAGAGTCCCTGCATTCAGGAGAGTTCAGCTGCAAATGACAACCAACGATATGTTGATAAGTAAGGCCCATAAGCAGAGTAGAGGGCCACGCCCCATCACTACCCAACCTGCAATCATTTCTTTCCACTACATAATGAGAATAAACACTGATCCTTGTAGACTTTTCTCTGTGCATTCACATGCAGGCACAAACACGTGTCCATGTGCATTTTTTTTTAAATTTTTTTTAATTTTTTATTTTTTATAAACATATATTTTTATCCCCAGGGGTACAGGTCTGTGAATCACCAGGTTTACACACTTCACAGCACTCACTAAATCACATACCCTCCCCAATGTCCATAATCCCACCCCCTTCTCCCAAACCCCCTCCCCCCGGCAACCCTCAGTTTGTTTTGTGAGATTAAGAGTCACTTATGGTTTGTAGAAGAAGAATAAATGCATTTTTTTTTAAACTGAGCTCATTCTAATGGTTTTTGATAAGCTGCTTTTCCCAGTCAACTACTTAAGGATATAGTAACATACTGATGAACAAAGTTATCATTTTTAATAGTTTGAAGAGAGAATGCCCCAAATGGCCCATAAATGTGCTTTCAATATATATAGCCAACTATGCCTATTGTTAATATTTTTAAAGTTGTTTCCTATATATGCAAAACCCTTATGTTTATTTGTATTTCTTCCTTACTGCATAATACATTATCTTTTCTTGTATTTATTGGCCATTTATTTGTCAATTGTCTTTTATGTCTTATCCAGTTTTCTGTTATGTTTTTCTTATTGTTTGGTAATAACTCTTTGTACATTAAATGCTATAGGTCTTTGGCATATAAAATGGGAATATTTCCTCTAGTTTTTTAATTCATCTTTTATAAAAAATGTCTGAAGAACAGAAAATTAAAATTTTTATATAGTTAAATATATCATTAATTCTTTTACACTTTCTGCATTTAGTGCCATGCTTAGAAAAGACTTCACATTTGCAGGGCATAAATACACAGAGTTATAATTTCTTTTTTTTACTTTTTTATATAGTCATTTTTTTCATGTCCAATTTAACCCATCTAGGTTATATCATAAGGGTAAGTATCCATTCTTTATTATTTCCAATGACAATCATTAGCCTCATCATTATTTATTGAATAATTCGTTTTCCACTGTAGATTTAAAATGGAATGAATCTACTTTGATATACTTCTTTGAGTCCCCTTGTGTTCCATTTATTTTCTGTCCTATGAAGTAAATATACTGTTTAAATAGTTAATTTAAATTTAATTTAAATTATTAAATATATTTTAATATCTGATTGCATAAGTTCCAACACATTGTTTTACTTTTTCAGAATCTTCTCCTATGGTTTGTCTTTCAGACACTTTTTTTTTTTTTTTTTTTTTTTTTTTAAGAGAGGGAGGGAGGGAGCAGGAAGGGACTGAGAGTGAGGGAGAAAGAGAAAATCTTGAGGCTGGGCTTGATCTCAAGACCCTCTTTCAGACACATTTTATTTTTAATTTTTATTTATTCTTATTTACTTTAAAGATTTTATTTATTTATTTGACAGAGAGAAAGGGGAAGAGAGAGCGCACAAGCAGGGGGAGCAACAGGCAGAGGGAGAAGAGTAGCAGGCTCTCCGAGGAGCAGAGAGCCCTAAGCAGGGCTCCAACCCAGGACTCTGGGATCATGACCTGAGTCAAAGGCAGGTGCTTCACCGACTGAGCCACGTAGGTGCCCCTTAGACACATTTTAAAATCAGAGTGACACTTTACAAGACTACTTCCCCCTTCCCCACCAACAACATTGAAATTTACACTGGGATTGATTACCTTTATAAATTAAGTTTGGGGAAATTTAGAATCCTTTCAGTTTTGAGTCTTCCCCTATAAAAATGAATCATACCTATTTATTTACTAATTCCATGGTTTTTCAGTACATATTTCTATTTTTTTTTTCTTATAAGCCTTAGACAATATATGGTAGGTGTGTATTTATATATATTATAATCTATTGGCATTGAAAAGGAAAGTCTTAGTCATAATATTTTTAGCTACTTACTAATATCATTGAGAATTTTAATTTTTGGATCTTATTTTATACTTACCTATTTGGCAATTTCTTTTATTGAATCTACTATTTTCAGATTATTTCCTGAACTCTAGGACATTTCAGGTAAACAATCACAAAATTTTCAAATAATAAAGATTTTCACTTTCTGAGTTCATTAATTAATACTGCAGAGTTGTATTCCATTATAACATATACCACAATTGATTTATCCTTTCATCTGCTAATGAAAATTTGGACTGTTGCCAAATTTTGACAGCCACAAATAAAGTGGCAATGAACATTAGTACAGATACATATTTGTATGAATATATGTGTTCTTTACTCTTAAGGAAATATCTCTGCGTGCAATGGCTGAATTCTACAGTAATTACAACTTTAACATTTTAGAAACTGCCAAATGATTTTCCAAAGGGATTGTACCATCTTTAATATTCACCAGCAGTGTATGGGAGTTCCAACTGTTCTAGTCCCTTCCGACACTTGTATTCAGTCTTGCCATTTTATACGTTCTGGTGGGTTTGCAAGGATACCCTCATTAAGGTTTTAATTTGCATTTGTCTAATAAACTATGGTGTTGAACATTTTTTGTGTGCTCATGTGCCATTGGTATATCTTCATTCATAACGTATCTGTTCAAATTGTCCATTTTTAGTTGTTTTTATTTTTTAATTGTTCTGCTTTGCGTGTTTTTTTTTTTAAACATATATATTCCAGGAAGATGTCTATATCAGAGGACTAAGACGGTCCCCAATGATTCTGCCTCCTCAGGCACATGTCCTGGTGTGATCTCATTTTGAGTGTGGGCTGACTGAGTAAATGGCCTCTAAAAAGCAGAGTAGGTAAAAGTAATGGGGTATAACTTCTTCAAAGAGGTTACAAACGACCATGACTGGTATTTTGCTAGTACTCTCTCTGACTGGTATTTTCTCTCTGGCTTTTCATGCATGTTACTCTTATGGTGCAAGCTGGAGAGGCCCACGTGGCAAGGAACAAGAGGTGACTTCTGGCCAGTCACTGATGAGGAACTGAGTCCTTCAATCCAACAGCCCTTCAGAATCTGGATCCTGTCTAAAGCCATGTGAATGGCTTGTAAATGGATCCTTCCCTAACTGAGCCTTCAGATGAGATTTCATGACTTTTCTTTCTGAATGTGTTAATATGAATAATTACAATGATTAATTTTCTAGTGTTAAACCTAATACCTTACCTTTCTGGTGTCACTTGGACATGATGTGTAATCCTTTTAATGTCCTTGGATTTTATTTGCTGAAATCTTGTTTGGAGTTTTTACGTGTATTTTCATGAACATATTGGTCTGTAGTTTTATTACTTTTTTAAAATAATGTTTTTATCTGGGTTTGGTTTTAGGCAGTGCTGGCTTTGTAGAATGAGTTTGAAACTATTTGCTTCTTTCAATTTTCTGGAAGTGATTGTGTATAAATAGTATTATTTTTTCTTACATGTTTGGTATACTTCACAAGTGAAATCATCTTGGTCCGATGTTTACTTTGTGGGAATATTTTAAAATACAGTTCCAATTTCTTTGTTAGAAAAAGGGCTATTCCAGTTTTTGGGTAGGCTTTAGTGGTTTTGATCTTTCAAGAAATTTATATAATTGACCTAAGTAGTGAAATATAGAAGACTAAAACTGTTCATTTTATTACCTTATTATCCTTCTAGCATTTGTTCTAATTGTAATGATATTAGTTCTCTTATGTCCAATAATGGTAATTTGTGTCTTCTCTCTTTTTCTCCTTATCTATCTCATTACAGGTTAATCAATTTTATTGATCTTCTCAAAGAACCAGCCATTGGTTTTTTGATTCATCTATTTTTTCCTATTTCTTAACTCACTGATTTTGGTTTTAATCTGTATTATTTTTTGTCTTTTTTAAAATTTAATTTGCACTTCTTTTTCTAGTTTGTTAGGGTAGTAGAAGCTTAGGTCACTGATATGAAAAGAAAATTTAATATAGACATTTAGTGCTATAAATTTTCCCCTAAATACTGTTTTAGTGACACCCACACATTTTTAGATGCTATTGTTATCATTTTCATTTGTTTTAATATTTTTATATTTTTAAATTTCCTTTTTTATTTCTTTTTTGACCCATAGATCACTTAGAGGTATGTTATGCAGTTTCTTAATATTTGTTGATTTTCTCAATATATTTCTATTTATTTTAATTCTATTGTGACAGAGGACATAATTGTAAGAATTCTTTATATCTAGATTTGTCTCAGAATATAGTTTATCTTGATAAATGTTCTTTTATATTTGAAAAGAATGTGAATTCTGATCATGTGTTGAGTATTTAAAAAAATAACAAATTAGTTCTCTATATCCTTATTGATTTTCTTTTTGCGTTTTCTATCAATTATAGTTAAATGAGCATTGAAATCTCCTACTATGCTGTGGATCATACTTTTCCTTCTTACATTTCCAGCAGTTTTGGGGTCATGCATATGTACATAAACCTTTAGGATTTTTATGTCCTCTTCCTGAATTGATACTTTTATCATTATGAAACATACTGCTTTATCTCTGATAATAATCTTTCTCTGAAATCTACTTTGATATTAATATAGTCCCTCTAGATTTCTTTTTTTGTTTGTTTCACGTTAGCATGATATATCCTTTTCTATTGTTTTACTTTTAAAAATCTGTAATTTTTTCTACAAATTAAAAAAAAAATTTTAAGTAAAAAAAAAAAAAACACCTTTAAAAAATCCCTTGTATTTAATGCATATTGTAGTAGGAAATATCAAGTAGAGTCTTGATTTTTCAACAAATTTGATAATCCCTGCCTTTTAATTGGGGTTTATAGACTTTTATAGCACACACTTTTTAAAAGATTTTATTTATTTGACAGAGAGAGAGCACAAGCCGGCAGAGCAGAAGAGGGAGAAGCAGGCTCTCTAGTGAGCAAGGAGTCTGATGTGAGGCTCAATCCCAGGACCCTGGGATCATGACCTGAAATAAAGGCAGATAGATGCTTAACCAACTGAACCACCCAGGTGTCCTATAACACACATTAATGCAGTCTCTTTTTTAAGTAATATTATACTGTTTTACATATGGTGTAACATCCTTAAGATAGTGTACTTCCATTTCATCCCTACTAGCTTTGGTACTATTGTTATCACATATTTGACTTTACGTACATTAAAACCTCACAGTACATTATTGTTTTTGTTAAAACAGTCAATTATCATGTTTATTTCTACTTATAATGTCAATGTCCAATTGAGATGTTATAATCTATTTTGCTTTTCTCAGGTTTTCTTTATAATTTCAGTAATTTCTGATATAAGATGTGTGTGTGTGTATATAAATTTTCTATTTTAAGGCCGTAACTTTTTGTAACCTAAAGTTCCATGGCAAGCATATCTTCATTATGTACCATACCTTTCTTTAATAAGAAAATCATCTTCTTTGTTCAATGCTTTCATCCTTGAACTTTATACTGAAAAATAATTTTCCTTTTTCTTTATTATTATCTTTTGTGTGTTTTGGAGGGTATAAGATGGAAATTATTGTCCCTATCTATTAAGATGATAATCATTTTACATTATTTACATTACATGTATTTACATTACATACATCTATGGGGGGATTATAATATCTACATTCTGTTTGCCAAGTAAAGTTAGTAATGGTTCTTTAGACTTAATAGCCTCCGACTTTACATTTGCTTCCAGATAGTCATACCTTTACTTACTTGTTTACGAATTCTTCATTTTCACCCCACTGGACTGAGGTAGAATTTATATCCAGTTCAATTTGCCCATTTGGAGTTTGATAGATTTTAGTAGTTGTATACAGTCTTCTGACCACCATCAAGATCCGTTTCCTTGTGCCCCTGGGCAACTAGGAAATTTCCCCTTGTCCCCACCATAGGCAACCACTGCTTTATAATCCGTCTCCATAGTTTTGCCTCTTTTGTAATTTCATATAACCTGAATCACCCAGTATGTATTATTTTATGTGTAATCCTTTTTCTTACATTTTTGTTTGTGTGTGTCAATAGTTTGTTTTTATTGCTAAGCAGTATTCCATGCTATAGAGACACTGCAATTTGATAATCCACCCACCCGTTCATCAGTATTTGACTTGTTTCCAGTTTTGAGCCATCGTGAATAAAGCAGCTATAAATATTCACGTGCATTTCTGTGTGGACAGATGTTTTAATTTTTCTTAAGTAAATCCTAACCGCGGGATAGCTGGTTCATATGGTAAGTGTATATTTAACTTTATACGATGCTAATATTGCCAGTTTTTAAATTTTAGTCATTAAGGAAACCGAATAGTAATTGCTTGTTGCGATTTAAATTTACATTGCCCTGATTACTAATGGTATGGGACAACATTGTATGTTTTCTTTTGTTTTTAAAGATTTTATTTATTCATTTGAGAGAGAGCGCGAGAGAGCATGAGAAGGGAGAGGGTCAGAGGGAGAAGAAGACTTCCTGCGGAGCAGGGAGCCTGATGCAGGACTGGAGCCCCATGCAGTTCTCAACCCCAGGACTCCACCAACATGGCGCAAGCCCAGGGCAGTTGCTTAACCAAGTGAACAACCCAGGTGCCCTGACATTGTATGTTTTTAATGACTGTTTATATATTGTCTTTTGTCTGAGTCTATTGGTAAATGTTTCTTATTTTTCAGCCAGTGAGTTTATTATCAAGTTGTAAGACTTTCTTTCTTTCTTTTTTTTTTTTTTTCACTTTATTTTATTTCTTTCCAGTGTTCCAAAATTCAACTCAGGACCCATGCCCTTAGACTACGTGTTATGTAAACATTTGCTCTAACTCTGAAGATTACCTTTTCAATTTCTCAACTCTATCATTTGAAGAGCACAAGTTTCTAATCTTAATGAGGTCATTTTTTCATATTTTTCATATATTGTTTTTGGGTTTTGTGTCCTCTTTGAGAAATTCTTGCCTAAGCCCATGATACATTGATTTTCTTTTATATTTCCTTCTAGAAACTTTGAGAATTTTAGCTCCTACACTTAAATCCTGTGTTCCATTTTGTATCATTTTTATGTACGTTGTAAAACAGTGGTCGAGGTTAAGTTTTTTCCTAAACTGGTGTCCAGTTGTTAGAGCAAAGATTCTTTCAAATGACTTTTCTTTCCCATTGAATTCCCTTGGAAACGTTGCCAAAAATTGACTATATTTGTTTATATCTGTTTTTGTATACTCTGTTCTGTTCCATGGTTGTATATGTTTATTCTCATGCCAATACCACACTCTTTTGATTATTTTACTGTTCTTACAATTCTTGAAAACAAATAATATAAACCTTCCAAATTTGTTCTTTTTTTTTTCCAATATATTTTGGTTGTTCTAGATCATTTTCATGGTTTTGAAAATGATACCATTAATAGTTTCCAATATTTATTCTTGCTTTTATCCTTTGGCTCCAAAGGTTAGACAATGTATCCTACTAAAGCTACATTTCTTGGCAGCCTTTGGATCACATAAATATGGTCATGTGACAAGAGTCTGGCCAATCTGATGCAAGTGTGAGTGTTGTATAGGACTGTGAAGAAGTCTCTTTCAAAAGTGGGTGGTGGGGAAGCGGAAAGTTCTTTTCTGGTTTTCCTGTCATTCTTGCTCCTCTTACTTGCTTGAACAGATACTTTAAACTTTGAGCTGAGGAAAGACGTAAGCCAGCACTGAAGAGCAGAAAATAGATGCTAGAGGTCCCTTCATTTTTTGCTTCCTTTTTTAATTCAAGGAGTCACCATATTGATCTTTCTATATTCTTTTATATAAGAAAAAAACCTTTTGTCTTGCTTAATTTACTGGTATTTTGAGTTGTTCCATTGCACATAACCAAATCCATCTTAATGGACACAAGTTCTATGATATACATTATTTCTGTCTGCTCATTTTAAAGAATTAGTCTGTTTCCAAAGTATTGTGGATCACTTTTTTTTTTTTCTGCTGTATTTTGAATCCTACCTTGATTCATGGGGGCTAGTTTGAATTTCCCCATTAAAATCATAGAGGTCCTAGATAGTGATGGCTTATACTGTTTTCAGTGTACTTTTTGTATACCTACCCAGTGCCCATTCTCCTCCACCTCTTTCAAATAATACCAGATGTTCATTCGTGTATGAATTCCTCCCCAGTCAGCTCATACGTGTAGGAGAAATCTCATCCTTATCTTCAAGGTGTCACTTTTGGCTATGTCTACTAACATATTCTATTGCCCTCATCAAAGGTAACTACTCACCATTGGGCAGATTGTTCCTGTGGCCACTCTGTGCCTTATAATACTGTGAAAGCCTTAGTGAACAGATGGAAACCTATACAGCTGGATTAAGAATTCCTGTATTCCACTCCATAATTGGACGTTCAAGTACATGAGCCAATAAATTCCAATTAATATTTAATGCAGTGTGAGTTGAGTTTTCTGGAATATAAAGACAATGGAATGATAAAAGACATGTTCTTTTTTAAAGCTCTTTAAGGAAATAAAGAGCTAGGACTGTGGGCACTGGAGGTCATGGAGCTTTGTCTCTCAGTGTTTTCTCTTGGTATTTGTAAATATCCATTGCCCAACAGTCAAGGTTTCTGTGCTGGGAATGAAGGGTGTCAGAATATGCCACTTGGGCATAAGGAGTGTTTTGAGCTGAAGGCAATTGAGAAGAAGCAGATAGAAGAGAAACTCCATGTTCCTTTCCCCATTTGCCTAAAAGCAGGACATACATTTCAAAGGTGTCCCTCCTTCCTTGTCTACCAGGAAGGACAAAAGTTATTCACTAGAGATAGTGTCGGACTCTATGAGCCTGGAAATGGAACAAGAGAAATCTTTATAACAAACTTTACCAACTAGTCTTTACCATCAGTTGATGGTCCTCTAGTTTGCCAACCTCAGAAGCCTAAAATTGTTTTCCTTTGTCCTGTCATTTCTCCACAAATTTATTGTTCTTTGTTAAAGATGCTATATAAACCGGAGTTCTAAGCCAACCCTTTGAGGCACTCATTTTTTCCTGGGTCTCTCCCATGTGTACGTAAGGAATACATATTAGCAAACTGTTTGTTTTTCTCTTGCTAATCTCTCTTTTATTACAGGGATCTCAGCCAAGAACTCAGAAGCATAGAGGACGAAATATTTTCCTTTCCCTATGGGAGTATACCCCAAAGAATTGGAGTATCCCTCTTAAGTTTGATTTTTCTCTCCACTCTGATGGTGAATTAACTACTTTGATGTGAAATTACTTTACATAGACAGACTTCGAATAAGGACATTTAGTTTGAGTTGTTTACATGCTTATTTTTCTGTCTTAATTTGCTCAAGTTGGAAGTCAACTGCCAAAAATGATTCCAAGATTTTTAAAAGTGCTCCTCCCAAATTTTATCTCTTGCTTCTAGAATCCCCTTCCAGATTAGGAGGATGTTATGCATATGTCAAAAACATGCATGATGGTATCAAAGAGCCACTTTAGAAGGGAAAAAACAAACTGAGGGACACCTCCTTGTTGCTCCATCACAACATCACAAGACAAGCTTTCTTCTTTTCCTTCCAAATCTGGGTATAGTCTGAGTGTTAAATATTTCCTCAGCTTACTTCAGACAACATTGCAGTGTTCTCTCACAAATGAAACTTGTTGAGAGGCATTTTATTAGTAAGTCTGCAGGTATATGTAGAGGGAGATCAAATTAATTCTAGGACAATTGAGATTTTATATATGTATATATTTTCTGTGATAATAATAAATTACAATTACTAATTTATCATGAAGTATCTTGCTTACATGATCTCATTTAAAACTCCTATCAGTACGTACAAGGAAAGTGGTATTAACCCATTTTCTACATGAGGAAGATAATACTCTGAGAGGTTAAGTGATGTTCTTTAGATTATTCAGTTGTTAAGTGATGAAGCTGGGATTTGAATCCAATTATGCCCAACTCCCAAATTTATTAATTTTTAGCATTGCCAGGTTGCTTGTAATCCAATTATGATATCAAAAATCCATCTTGTTACAATATATAGAGGTTGAGAAATTGCCTGAAAGGTGGATTAGCTATGTCATGCTCCTCCACTTGTGATATACTATCTAGATGGAATTTATTGGAACTAGAAGAGCCTACTTAGAGGGTGAGCAACACTTCAGAACTGAATTTACAGGTGTACAATGCCCCAAGGGTGGGCATGGAAGCAATGTGGGAAAATTGCTTTCTCTAAAGAAGTTAAACAATAGAATTCTTTCCCATCTGCCTTACTACGTGGTCATAATCTTGTTTTGATACAACTGTTAAAGCAATTGACATCTCATATCCTTTTCTACTAATTGACCAGAGTCATATTTTTTGAAAGGTTTATTGATCAGATCTTTAAGTCAGAGAGAATGTGAATGAATGTCAGTTTCTCTTGGTTATTTATGGAGATTTTAGTCAAGTCATATTAAGTCTGCAAAATGGAGAAAACAGAATTAACCATGCATACTTACGCTTGAGTGTTTTGATAAAAGGAAGGATATTAGGCACCAGGCACTTGCTAGCTGTAGCTGTTGCTATTGGCGCTCCCCAGACTGTCTACTCTTAAAAGGGCTCCTTAATTAGAGTTAATTAATTGTGGCTAATGTTCTGGTTTAGATCATGGAGGGTGAAATTCCTGGAAGAAGGAGAAAGTTGTGGGTGGTGTCCTGTACAATCTACTTTTATGGCCTCCCCTTGCTGGCAGTACTAAGCAGTGGTCACTTATCTAGGACATTGTAGAACAAGTCATTTAATTCTTGCTGTGTCAGATGCACAAATCAAATGGAAGCCCATAAACCAAAACATAGACACAGGGGTTACAAAATGAGTCATTTTTATTGAAGTGATTTATGGCCCTTTTGGATAGGAAACGTTAAAGGAAGGGGCAACCTAAATCTTTTTAATTATTTATGTTTTTATTGTACCAATGGAAGCCTCTGGTTCTGTCCAGCTTGGACTCATGCTGAAGGAGAAAACTCATGATAATGGAAGACTCAACTCTTGTGTTGGTAACTGAAAACATTATTCATGCTCATCAAAGTGCTTCACGGAAGTCATTTAATGTTGTGTCTCTTTATTTGAAAGTATGCTGACTATATTGATGGTTTCTTCTAATCCATAGTAAACAAACAGTGACAGACTGGCTCGTGTCTTCCCTTCCAGATTCTTTGTCCTTATCTTTGCATTGATAGTTTCCCTAGATGTATATTTTCTTATTTAATAAATAAGTATTTAGCATCACATTCCCAAATAGTCCTTGACAATGAAAAGCTGTCCTCCACAGAACCCTACCAGACCTCAGAGATAAAGGCTGGACCCCCACTGGCTCAGGGTCCAGGTACACAGGTAACAGATCAGAGTGGGTTTGCTTTGAGCCCTGTGGGATATTCACACCTGAGTTGGCCATGAAAAGAGCGCCTCATTCCAATCAATGCCTCTGAGTGCCACTCTCTTCTCATTGGTCACACTGGAATGGTTCTGCTGGTGCTGCTTGCTTTACAAGCAATTTGTGGGAATCAAAAGAGTTAATGCACTTGTAGTTTGAATGCATCTGAAAGAGTAAGACATTATTTTTTCTGTCTCAGTTCCGCTCTTCACACTTGTTATCAACTCCCCTGACTGTGTGGTCCTCAGCACAGACATGCCTATGAGAACAGGAAGAGTGAGGAAAAGAGGACTCAACTTTAGAGGGAGCAAGATTTAGAACTTCCAGTACTGCACTTGGACAAATAACTGTACCATGCCACGGAGGATTTGCTTTGCTTGTGTTCATTTACTTGGCTTCTCACTATAATGTTGGACATATTTTGTTTTCCAGTGTTTGGGAGCAACGGTCAGTGACCTCATTTGGACGTGTGGAAATCTGTGGGCATGGTACTCTGCAGAGGCATATCAGCTCTCTGCTGTGGCTGTGGCATCCTTACTTCATTCTTCCTTCTGGCTTTTATTTTTCCTTCACTTCCGGCTCCTCGACTTCCGGGTTTTCAGGCAAATCACTTTGGGTGTTTCATCTTTTGGGATCACTATGAGCAACTTAACAAAATAGGAAAGACCACTTAAAGGAAGAAGTGACAGAAGGGACATTCTTATAATTATCATTTGCAGGTTCCTTCTTTCTTTGGTTGTGGCCATACTGAGAGTGGGTGGCAGGTTTTGTGGCAGGAAAAATATCAAGTGATTTATGTCAACTGATTATTTGGGAAAAAAAAAAAAAAAGCCTTACAGCTGGATTGTAGTAAATTTGACACGCAATAAGCTGTAGTTCTTTATCTTTATTTATTTTTTAAGCTGTACTTCTTTAAAGTGTACAACTGGATGTCATAATCTACTGATTTTATGACTTTTTTCATTCCTGAGTCTATTTCTACTGACTGATTATTGTCTTCAGTATGGGTTGTTTTCTCCTACTTCTGCACACCTGGTAATTTCTGAACGAATGCCCAACATTGTGATCTTCTGTTGTCAATTACTAGAATTTTTGGTGTTCCCTGAAATATGTATAAGTTACTTTCTGGGACACAGTTAAGTTCTTTGGGAACAGCTTAATTCTTTTAGAGCTTGCCTTTGATTTTGTTAAGCAATATCAGTGCAGCCATCAGCATAGGACCTCTTTTGTCTCATTACTGAAGTAATCTTGTTCTGAGTACTTATGTTTTTGCCCTATGACTTGCAAGGTTTATCACAGTCTGACTGGTGGGAGCTAATAGTATGCTTGGCCGTGTGTGAGCTGCAGGAATTATTTCATTTGCCTTTTGCAATGTTTCTTTCCCAGGGCTTGGATAATTTCCTCATATACATGTCTTTTGAGGCAAGAGTTTAATTTTGGTTCCAGTTACTTCATCATTGTCAGATTGGAAGTTTATTTTGTTTCTTTTAAAAAAAAATTGGAATCCTTTTTAAATACTATCTATGCCAGCTGATTCTTATCATGGGAGAGAAACTGTTCCCTGCCCCCAGCACATACGGCAAACCTGGATGGGAACAGCATTGGTGATATCAGGAAAGACCATGGGGAAAATGAATTAAAATTGGGAAGTAGGAGAGAAAATAAGTTTGTGTCAGGATGGTTATGAAGACAATCTAGGCCCCTGAAAACTTTCAGAATGGCTTTATGTCACAATAACAAATGAAAGATTCAGAACACTGGTTGGCTCTATCCCAGCTACCCTAATTCAAACACAGACATCTCTCACAGTAATTCCATTGCAGTATATGGTGGTATATGAGTGTATCTTGAACTCCATCTACAATGAATTCCCATGCTCAGTGAAGTCCCGAGAATAGCATTAATAGTGATACTACAGAAAATATAGTCATAGGAATTATCCCCATGTTTCAGTTATGTTGCCAGTAGCAACAAGATCACATATGCAATTGTGTTATTTATGAGGAGATATTGAAGAGATTATTTAAAAGGGGTGGGCCTGATATAGGAATAGCACAGCACCCAAAACTAGTAAGAATACTTGGGGCTAGGGGATTATTAGTGAAATCCATGGAAAGAGGGAGGATGTTTGTAAATAGTCATTGTTGGTCAAGGGATAGAATCATTCTCAATGACATCACTAACAAAGAGCCAGGGAAATAGATGTCCAACCTCACGCTGACTTCTCCCAAAATTTCCTGGAAATGCCTGTTGCCAAACCAAATTGAGATCCAACTGGCCAAACCAATCATTTGAGTCTATGGGTGCAGTTTATACATTTCAGCTATCTGTGAAACACGGCAGGGGATACAAGAATGACTCTTGAAAGGCAGGACCTTGGAAGGCACTATCACACTCATTTAAAAAAAAAAAAAAAAAACACTCAAATAAGCTCCTTGCAGAAATTTTAGAAAGCTGCAAATGGCCCAAAGACAAAAGACTAAAATTTCCAGAGATTACCATTTTGGTATATGTCACTTTAGTCTTTCACCTCCTTTCTTTCTATCCGTATACATCTGGCATACACTGATAAATGACACGTACATATATCATCCATATGTATGCATATCATATCTTCCTGTATATATCATTCTTTTGTAAACATCACCTACATATTAATTTTACCAAGTTCTGTGCAATTTAACATATTTGCTATATTTTGTTATACTTTACCAAAACGAGAGAATACCAAATATTCTGTTTTACATATTGCTTATTCACTTAGCAATATATCATGATTTTCCTATAGAGGAAAAGATTTTTACCTTTGCTTTAACCCTGAAGTATATGCCACTGGAAACCATGAGATCAGAACTTGTGATTTTGCTTAACATGAGATAACGTGTCCTACTTTAAATATATTATCTAAGATACAAAGAAAATAGGAAATTAAGTGGTGGAGTTTCCTAAATATTACATTTCCTGTCCTTTTCTACACCGTCAAAATTAAACTGGTTCAAAACTTTATTCTGACACTCTTTTCAGATAAAGCCATCAACAAATATTTGAAAGAAAATCTCCTAGTTTTATTGAAGCATTCATGTGCAATGGAGCAATATTTAAGATTTACATCAGATTTTTTAAGTACTAGACATTCATTCAATCAAGAAAGCCATTGGAAAAATCTTCATTTTAAGCAGAAACATTTCAACCCTCCCACAGCTCCAGGTGACTCTATGGCAAATAATGAAATGAAGATTTGGTGGCGATTTACATATTGTCTCTACTAAGCTGTTGCTTATTTCACCTTTTCTATCTTCCTAGTTGATTCGCAAAGATCCCAAGAGAAAAGCAATAAAAATGTAGAACACCAAAGAAGCTCATTGCCCAAAGAGTAATCTCTACGTGGATATAGGAAAGATCTACTTATAATCAAGGATAATATATTGCATTATTTTTCATTTTCAAGGCATTTCCTTAAACTCAAATATTTATTTTATCCATTTAAAAGATAGAATGCCCTTACCTTACCTCTTCCCTTAGAATTTTTTAAAACGTAAAAAGAAACTGAGCTGTTTCGTTCAATTTTCATAGTGTTATTATCATCGTCCCTTCTCCCAAAACAAAATAAAGCAAACCCATAGAATCTTTAAGACGCACTTGCATTCGACATGAATTTTCAGCAAGTTTACAATTCTCGCACTCCTGTTTAATAATGGCAGGTTTGGTAACGTTATAGATAATCTTTTCCAGCAGCTATGTGATTCATACTGCTTTTTTTCTGCTTTCGCACCAGGAATAATAGTGAGCTGAAGAAACTCCAATCTCTCTTCAGGAAAGTGGCCATGGTGATGCCTGAATTTCTATTTTATTTCTCAGCACACAGAGCTATGAAGGATTCTCATTGTGAGTAGGGCTGACTGCCAGAGTTTTCCCTGAATTTGAAGATTGCCTTTGTTTTTGGCTTTCACCTCCAGCTTCCCTAGGGACACACAAAATCATGGTTCTTAAAAAGTAGTTTTTTTTTTTTTTTTAAAGTGGGGCCTTTCTGATTATTTTGTACCAAAAGTGGACAAAACTGCTGAAGATTCTGAGAGAAAAAGCAAAAATTCAAAACCAAAGTTTGAACAAAATGTTCAAAAGTTTGTTCTTTATGAGAAATATTTTACTAATTTTCCTTTTCCTGCACTGAGTGACTCAACTGTTATCAGTTTTTATGCTGTGCAGATTTTTCAAAACAACCATCAGGAGCCATTCCTCATTTTCTATTAATGTGCCCAGTTCCAGAAAAAAAAAATTGCTCTGTCGTATGAAGTCAATAACTCTCTCTGTTATAAATCTTGTCACTGTTTGAAACAACATGGTCAACTAGGGAAGCTTTAACACTGTTAATAAAATAATTGGTTGAAAGAATGAATGTGCTAAGAATTTTGCAATTGTTAGGGCTAAATTTTAAATGTGATGATTTTGAAAAAAATTAATTGAGAATAAATGTTGGCATCAGGGATAGAAAATAAAGCCTATAGAGTATGAATGCCTTTAGAAATATTTTCCTCCAATCACATGCTCACTTTAAGGAAAGATTTGACCCATGTAGAATTTTGAAGACACTGGTCAGCAAAATAGTGATGCCATATTTTTCCCTAAATGGAAGGGGCATAAGATAAAAATGTCCTTTCATGGCACTTTTCTTTGGTGGGTCTGATCAATTGTGGTAAATGTCCTACCCCTTGCAGCTGTTGGTCATAATTCATCCTTGATCATGGGATCTTACTGAGTTTCACAGGCAGCCTCATTTTTGGTTGGCTAGTGCATGTTTGTACAGTTCAGTGGGCCCTGGGAGATGATGTCTTTCTTGGCTAGTCAAGTTCTTACTGAATATGCCCATCACGAATCAGTCAGTCAAGAAATAGCCCTGGTTCTGGGATCCTGCTCAGAACAAAACATATAAAATCTGTTCTTGAAGTATTAACATTCAGTTGTGTATAAAAATTTCAGTTACTTTTAGACCCTTCACCAAGCAAACTCCATGACATCCATGACATGTCCTCTGGACATCCTCTTCACCTGGGATGGCACCCTGTGCAGAGATGTTCAATAAATAGTCTATTTAATAAGGAATAAGATCTACTTTTAAGGAGGCTCTATCTCTTCTCATCATGATAACAGCTATTTTGAAAACCAGTGAAATAAAGAATTTAAATATATTGCCATGCCACTCTATTGATAGATTCAAAATTAATTCAAGCCTTAGCTTTAATCAAGT
The DNA here is from genome assembly GCF_030435805.1 of Mustela lutreola. Classification (NCBI taxonomy): domain Eukaryota; kingdom Metazoa; phylum Chordata; class Mammalia; order Carnivora; family Mustelidae; genus Mustela; species Mustela lutreola. The sequence goes on along the minus strand of NC_081300.1, from coordinate 59,850,481 downwards.
TTCTTATCTGTTCTGGGATGTGGATGCCCTAAAAACCAGCCCACAACCTGGCCCACCAACTCAGACTCATAAGTGTTCTTTCTAAACATGATCCTGGTACTTGTGATTCTGGTAGCAAGGTCACTTGAAATATAACACCTACTTGGGCATCAGTGTGTCACCTGCCCCTGGATCTCCTAGATTCCCCACTGGTGGTCATAGATCTGTTTTGGGGGAATTGTGTTCCCGGGATTGGATCTACCTAAGGAACCACCTAATGTCTGTTATCTTACCGAATGGGTAGTCAACTTCTCCAGCAGCTCTGTCTGGATGGTTGTACATCCAGACTGCAGTTCCATCCCACCTACATCTTTCTAATTCAATAAACAGGACCAGATGACCAGGGACAATCAACATCAATTGGATGAGTATACAGAATCTCCCTTTCATGCGCATCTCCATAACTCTACCCTTCAGCCTCTGCTCTGTGCTCTGGGAGGCTGACTCGTGTAGACAGCACCAAAGGCCAAGGACATCAAGATCCAAGAGTCTTCATTGCCCAGCTCCCTTCCCTGACCTATTGTTCAACTCATTTCCTACAGTTGTCTTGCTCTGGCCACCTCACTTTCTCTCTCTCTCCTCTCTTCCAGGACTGCTCCCTCTCCTTGCTCTCCTTAGTAGTGAGGGTGCTCAGTGTTATTAGCCTCTGGCATTGGCACTATGCCTCTTGGCTTCCTGGCCCTTTGGAAATACAGCCTGCTCCATCACCAAATGGGAGTGTGCCCCTACTTCTTGCCATGATCTTGGCTGGTACACTGGGGACACCTGTGCAGAACCCTCAAGGTAAAATGGATCCAACCTTGGAAAGCCAGTATGCCAGGACACTAAGAGCAGCTGGGGTCCCTCAGGGCATGCCCCAAGGCTGGCCTTCCTTTCCTCCTACTGGCATTTATCTTACTGGTTTTGGTCTGCCAGTCATTATTCCTCATCTCATTTATAAGGCAGTACAGACACAGTCCTTTCTTTTTCTCTGTCATCTACCAGCTTTATCTACCCACAGCAAACTGGGTCCCAGAGCTGGCTTCTGTGGTTCTATCGGGCAGATGAAACCCATCCCAGCCCCTCCCTCCCTTGCTGTCTCCCTTCCCTGTCCTAGAATTTTAGCATGCCTGCCCTCACAGATGAGAATGAATAAAGTATCCTAGCTCATAGTATCCTAGTTTCTCATTGGTCCTGCAATTCACTAAAAAGCTGCAATCAACCATAATGATAGTAATAACGATAAAATGAAATCTTAATTTCCTTGTTATGAGAAGAATTTCCTCTTATTGCCTCACCACAGCATTTCTTTATTTCAATTAACTGGACAAAAAGAAAGAAGTTAATGGCTTAGAAATGCAGCTGCCCCAGAGTAGTGATAAATGCTAGAAAACTAATCAAGAGGAGCAGACTTTCCACAAAGAATATATACTCTTCTGAAAAAATCTGTTTTAAAATGTTACTGTAATTCAAATGGTCTCAGAACAATGATATTTTAAAAGAATACCTGTTTGGTTTGTTTGAATAATTGGAACATGTGGTTATAGATTCAGAACGTCCATCCTGGTACCAATAACCTCTATAACAAGCTGGTGGCTCCCTTAGCCTGAGACTTTGTCTCTCTCTTGTCTCCATTCCCCCTGCCGGATTCCATGCCCAGAATAGCAGCTGCTTGTGTCTCTCAGAGGGTCTGCTTGTGTCTCTCAGAGGGTCTGCTCCTGTCTCTTGGAGGGTCTGCACACTCTCCCAGACCCAGAGCAGCACAAAGCAGGCAGCTCTGTGAAGATCTCCTTGAGTTAGCGCTATAGACTTACGGTGTGGAGCCTGCGTGTCTCATGGCATATATTGTTGGAGGGCTAGGGCTCCCTTGCTTATCCTCCCAAGACAGGATATGTCTTAAAATAGCTCCTGAGTCCATAAATAATCTATTTACCGAAGCTGAAGGAGTTTTCTGAATAAGAAAAAAAATTAATTTCCTTTCATTCAAGAGCTGGACTGTTTGAACTAGCCCAAGGGTGGGGAGTGGGAGGGAGTGGGGTCAGGGGAGGGAGGTGGGGGAGGGCTGCTCTGCAAGCTCATCTGATGCTTGGACATTCCATAAATTAACTCAAGGTTTAAGTACATTGAGAAGGAGTCTTCCAGGGTTACTAGGAGCCTTGAAACAAGATACAATGAAATTTTCTGACTGATGTAGAATTTACCGCATTTCTAAGTTATTTCGTGATTTGGGGTGGGGGTAGCTCTGGAGTCTGCAATGCTGCTTCATTCATCCCAAATTGGAAAATGGACAAAGAGGCTTCTGTGTGTTGGTTAGTGGTTTATGTATCTAAATGCTGCCTGGCCACCGAAAGGATTTTAGAGGGCTTCTCCTTAAATTAACTGGCAGTCTGTCATCGTCTTTGGGTAAAGCGATCGTTTTGTGTGTTATGTGGTATGGTTTTAGTCACTGAGTGACCTACAAGGACATGTATGTGGACAGGAGGCATTGCCCCATCCCAACAGTGGCCCAGCAATGGTGCATCTGTGTGCACAAGCACATGTATTCTAGCGGGGTCTTGGGGAAGCCCTGTCATCCTTGACCTCGCCAACAGTGGCAGCAAACAACAACTTGCTTGGCTCTGTGTCTGTGCCATACCTGTCGCTCTCCCTGCAGCTCTGCATGTGATAGACACGCTGGCTGCATCTCATTGGTTAGAGGACGGCCAGTCAGCCCGTCGGAGTATCTGAAGTCAGCAAAAACATGATTAATGCTTCTGAAGTGTTGAGACTCAGTGAGGTGAGTGAGAAATTGTAGCTAGTTTTGTCCTTACAATCCTGTGGCTAGTCCACAAATGAGGAGGTCAGGTTCCTTTAAGTTAATCAATTGCCCAAGCCGTACCTGCCAGGTGGGGGGAATCGGGGTTCACACCCAGATGTTCGGGTCTGTAGCTCCCACAGCGCAAGGACCAGACCTTGTGGTTTCTATCCTCTGGACTGTGCCAGGGTCCTCCTTTGTCCTGCTCCTCTGCTCCCCACCGTCCTCCACTTTCTCCAGCTCCAGGAGCCTCCTGGATGGATGAGAGGGTTGGAGGAGAATCCTGTCAGCCTATGTTTCCGGTCTCCCTTTCCACAGGCTCTGCCTCTCCACTGGAGGTTCCAGCTTCCATCACAGCCCTGTCTATTCCCAAGTCCTGGCCACTGCCACCTCCCTTCCCGATTCAGCCTCTGTCTTAGTCCTGGAGTCTTCTAGGGCACCTGGTGTTTCTGTAGTCTCTTCCCACACCTTCGTAAATAACCCTTCACTCACCTCCTTCCAATCTGCTCTGTTTATGACCTTTATTTTCTGCTGGTACTCAACACATAAATGCCTTCGCCATGTCATTGTTCACTTAAATGATGTCCCAGCTCTTATGGAGGAGATACCGGAATTATGCATTTGAAGGGAGTCTCAGCAATCCTCTGGAGAGCATTAGTTAAATGTCTTCCAGAATCACGTTCATCAACATCCTCTTTCCAAGGCACCAAATTTGCCATATTCTCTATATAGGGCACCAAGTGATGAATACCGGGTTTAGCTAATGTATAGGTGTCAAAAAATGTATTTTACAAATTCATTTATTGGAACTTTGTTGTTGTTGTTGGAAAAATAGAACCATGCTAATCCTATGTGCTTAAGGCTGTCTTTGGGGCAAAAGCAAACCCTGTATCTCAGGTACCTGCTAACATCTCCTTCTGTGATACTTCCCTCCTAATTCTAGCTATTCTGCTCCTTTTGCAACCTAGTTTCAAATTCTTTGGTAAGAAGGTGAGAAACTTCCCAAAGAAATAGGTTGATCCCATCCTGACTGCCTCATGTTTCTAGACAGACTCTTTCTTCGCCGAAGGCAGTAGTTTTTTCCTCTACTTCAGCTGTTAGAGCAGATGTGATGATTTGAAGGAAAAGGATTGATAATGGTCTTCATGGTCAGAAACATTAACTCTGAGCCTTTCAACTCCCTGCTCAGCAGTCTGGGGCTTTGCAGTGCTGTGGAACAATAGACTGATGGACTTGGTAATGACTATCAGCTAAAACAACACAACTTGGTTTTTATCCCCCACTGCGTGGTGATTAATGGCTGAAACCAAAGCTTCATCAGGAACCAAATCCATTAGAGTGCAGAATGCTCATTTCAACGTGTGTGTTTTGAGAGAGTGTTGCCTGGCTTGAGAGAGTGTTGCCTGGCGGCTCTTAAGTTCCTGCTCCTCTTCTCACCATGACCCCCACCCCCAAGCCTCCCCCAAATTTCCCAGGCAGTCTCTCATATCAAACAGGATTTTAAGCTAACATAGACGTTGTGATTTTTGGAAGGCATTTCTTAGACTCATTCAAGAGGGTTCAAAAAATTCAGGTATGTATGCAGTTAGAGAAATGAAATCGCCTACTTAGTTACTGAAAAGTCATGCTTTATAACTTCTTAAGTAGATGCTCAGCTTCATATCAAAAAGAAAATATTTCAGATAAACATAGCCTGGGTCACAGGATCAATTTAAAATAGCAGTTATGTTTTTTTTTAATTTCTCAAAAATATACCATTTGATGGTTCCCACATTACGAGGGTAGGAAGAGGGCAGAAGTCAAAACTGTCTTTGTTATGTGACACATAGAGCTTAATCCCTTACTCAATTATCCCACAACTAGTCTCTGTCTCTGTACATGGGATAGCCCTCCAAATACTAGAGCAGAAAGAACACTGATTGAGGCTTAGAAAACCCAGGGCCTCATCTGGCATCTTGATACCAGAAGACATGTGAACGGGACAATTCTTTTACTTTTCTTGCCCTGCATGAAAAGACCATACAGTTTCAGTGGGTTTTCAAATTTTTTAGTGAAAAACTTCTTCAAAAAACATGTAGGGATGCCAGGTACACACGACCTATATTTTTGGGTTTGTGTATAACAGACTTGTGAACCAAGAGTGCATTACACTCCTGTCACCTCCTTCCCACCTCTGCTCCTACCACATCACCTGAAAGTCTAAGGATCCCTGGGCCAGGGGCTGTGGCCTCTTAGGACTCTTGTATCCCATGTTGTTAGATGTCCCTCATTTTCTGTTGAAGTTACCTGTCACATATATACAACCAGTTTAGCAGACAAACTATATTTAATAATAAGTAATATGCAGCATGTCCTTTATGAGGATGAGGAACCATGGGACGATGTTGGGGGATAATAGGAAGGAGCTATATCCAAGTAAAACTACAGAGTGTTATGGAATGGTAACAGCCCAGGACCTCCTGTGCTATGCTGTTGCTTCATCACAGACCAGAATGTCATCAGAAAGATTGGAAGAGTGAACATATATGTATCACCTCATTTTAATCTTCACAGCAATCCCCTGCATGAACAGTGTGGTTTCTTTTCCACATGGGTGAATTGAGGCCGAGAGTGTTTGGCAACTTACTTGAAGTCAAACATCCAGTTAAGAGACAGTGAGGAACCCTTCCACTCTCAACTCTGGGCTATGGGATGGTCTTCTACAGTGATCATGAAAAGTGGAACTTTGGAGGGAAATTGAGTGAACTTTCCAGAATGATGAATGAGCTGTGCCTGGATTAACCACCAGGCTCATTTCTGTGGTCTTCCCTTTGAAGGAAGTTATTGACCAGTCACTTGCTGCTGCTACTCACGTTTAAATATATGGTTCATATTTTTCTCTCGAATAAAGTTACCCAACTGGTAAGGATCAAACAGTCACCGAAGTTATTCTTCCTGTTACAATTTAGAAGAGAATAAAGAACTCTCTGTGTTCAACAAAAATATCTTCAAGAAAAAGGTGGATTGGGGGAGGGCGGTCTGGATGCAATAGTATTTACCTTCTGGCAGAAGAGCACAATCTTCTTTTTTTTTTTTTTTCCCCATTGTTCTGTCTTTCCTTTTTCCTCTCTAATGCTTTATATTATATGTGATGTTACATGTACAAAGGGGAAAACTATATTGAATAACTTTGATTTGGGGGTGAAGGATTTTTAAAAACCCTGTAAACATGAGTCATAAATTACAACTTATGTTGATGAAATGAATCCCTTCTGAGATACTATAATGACCTAAGGCAGGAATAACTCAGAACAAAACTTTTATTTTTCTTCAAAATTTTACCGAATGACATGAGAAAACACAGAAAAATCAGACATTTTTACTAATCTTTCATACCAGAGATTAAAATCTACTTTTTTTGTTGAGGTTCTTATCAGCAGGTGAAAGCATCCAACGTCAACCAGCATGGTGAGCAGTTTGCAAAGTGTGGACTAGTAACTGCTTCCTCAGACTTAAATAAGCAGCTTTGTAAAAACTGAGATTTCTGGGCCCCTGCACAGGCTTAAAGAATTAGATTTTGGGACTGGGGAGGGTTCAAATGGACATTCTAAATGAGCACTCTAGGTTCCTATGCCCCCAAAGGCTGAGAAACAGTCCTGATCTGGAAGGTAGGCAGACCCAGCTTCCTATGCTTATTCTGTAGCTTAGTATTTGTGTGAATTTTGGAAATCTTCTTGACATCAATGTTAGGGGTCGAGGTGAGAGACTTTGAAAGCAAATACTACATCACTGGAATCAAGAAAAGGTTAGCTGTTATTGCTTGAGGTTAAGGTTTGTGACAGCCTCAGTAGTGCGGGGCATATTGTAAATGTGACCATATCCTCTCACAGTGTGGGCAGAAAAGGCATTTTCTCTTAGAGCCTAAATAAATGGATGAGACTTTGGGGAACTTGGTGTAGGAACCACTGTGAAGTAGGTTTGACACAGAAGGGCTGTGTTAGAGGCAGCCTGACGCCGGGACCTCCATGGGCTACTCTGCGTCCAAATGTACTTCTCACTTTGTCATGGAGACTGCAATTTTTCAATGAGATCCATTACTGTAGGCATAAAATGTGTTTTTCTTAGAAGGCTAATACTTCCTGAAGCCTACTGACACTGATCCAGAGCAGGCGGGGGAAGCTCTGGAGTGGACAGAACAAGAAGCTGCCGGGTGGGAGGAAGTGGGGGGCGTGGGAGGAAGTGGGGGGGCGGTGGGAGGACACAAAGCACAGGCTTTACCTCTCAGGTTCTGTTGGGACCTGGCTTCATTTCATTTGTCAAATTTGATCTTAGAGTAAACTGTATAGAGAACCAACGGGCAAATTTTAAGAAACATATAAAGCAGGGGATATAATATAAAGTTGAATTTGAACCAGAAAGAAATCAACAAAACACAGAAGTAGGAGAGTTTAACATCTTTTTTTCTCAGTCCTTGATGATCAAATATATAGTATATACATGTATAGAATATTTGAGTGAGGTCAGGTTTATCAAATAGATCTAACATACATTGAAATGTATGCCTTATAAACAGACACTGGACTCCAATTCAAATGTTCATGGAACATTTATAAAAACTAGGAATATAATAGATTACAAAGAAACGTTACATTGCAAATAAGACTCAGAATCAAAATTGTGTATTTCTAGCTATGAGATAATATTATAAGTAAGTGCCAACCATGAAACTAAAATAATAAAACCTCAGCCATTTTGAATTTACAAAAACATCTGGAAAATGACTTTAGGATCAAAGAGAAAGTCAAGCCTAAAATTGCAGATTATTTAGGAAATAACAATAATGGGGAAACTCCAAATAAAAATCCATGACTTACTGCCAAACTTATACTCAGAGAAAAATAGAAGCTAGAATAAAACTTAGGTTGTTAAAAAGTACCAGAAAACAAACCTAAGAAGAGCAGAAGGGAAAAATTACCTAAGAAGATAATCCAAGTAAGGAGAGGTAGAAATTAGAGAACTGGTTCATATACCAAGGGTTATCCTTCAAGGGAAAAATAAACAATAATTTCGATAAACCTCAGTAGATAAGTACATCAAGGAGTGGGTACGGAAAAGAGTGTAAGAATGCCAAAATGGAAATGAGAACAGGGGAATAGCCAGTTATAAAAAAAACTTAAAATAGTTATAAAAGTATATTTACAGGGCGCCTGGGTGGCTCAGTCATTAAGTGTCTGCTTTCCGCTTGGGTCGTGATCCCAGAGTCTTGGGATTGAGCCCCACATCCGGCTTCCTGCTTGCCAGGAAGCCTGTCCTTCCCCCACTCCTCCTACTTGTGTTCCCTCTCTCTCTGTCAAATAAATAAATAATCTTTTTAAAAAAGTGTATTTACACAAGTATATCCTGAATAAAATCAAATATAAGATAAAATAAAGCTATAACCCAAAACTGGACACAAAAAGAGAGAGAGATACCAAAAGATCTACTCAATCTCAAAAACTTTATAAGGAAATTCTTCCAAACTTAAAAAAAAAATGGATTAATTTTTTACATTGTTTCAATTGTTCTGAAGCTTCCTGATTACTCTTACAATGCCCACATAAAAGCTGTACCAAATCCAGATAAAGGTAGCACACAAAATAAAAACTAGATTAGTGTCACTTATAAATATTGATGACAAATAAATAAAATATTAAGAAATGGAATCTGGCAGCACAATGAAAGAATACGTAATAAGGATAGTAATGGATTATAACCCATTGGGGATACCAGAATGCCCGTGTTCAAAGGAAGGAAGGAAGGAAGGAAGAAAGGAAAGAAGGATGGAGGGAACTAGGAAAAAGGAAAGCTCTACCCTATTTAAAATGTTAACCAATAAATATAAAAACAAATGGCAGAATTTGAAATACTATGTTGTTACTGCAATACTATTTGATTCAGGCAAAAATCATGAAGAGATTCTAAAACCCATGGGTGAAATGTAGATAAGAAAAAAGATGCTATGCAGTCTTTGATATGTGTCTACCTCCACAGTTTACTTATTAATTACATACAAGAATATGGTGATGTAACCCGGCAGACATCGTGCTTTCAAAGTCTGCATGACCAAACATGGATGGACAGATGTCTCTTGTGATGCACAGAGCAGGACACAACAACTCTGTGGCGTTCCTCTCAGAAAGGCTGAACTTAATCACTAGGACACAAGAAAATCTCAATTTGAGGGGTATTCTATAAAGCTGTTGGCCTATGTTGTTCAAAATTTTAATGTACAGAAGAAAAATAAATCCTGAGGAACTTCTCCATATTAAAACACACTAAAGACACAACTGAATTTAATGTGCAAGTTTGGATTGGATCCTAGATCAGAAAAATAAGAGCTGCAAAAAACATTCGGAACAACTGGAAGAACTTTAGTATGGGTTAGATAATAGCATTATATCAATGTTAACAATTTACTAAATTTTTTCACTCTACCTGTGGTTGTTTAATGGAATGTTCTAGTTTATACTGCAGACATTCTGAAGGAATGTCCGCAATTTCCTTTCAAATAGTTCAGTAAATGTAAGTGTATGAGAGTGAGGGAAATACAGCAAGAAGTTAACAGTTGATCAATCTAGATAGAGAAAACTTTATTGTACTATCCTTACAACTTTAATAAAATCATGTGTTTTCTTTTCACAAATAACTTGTAAAAATTTTAAATAATTTTGGAAAGTATAAAATGGTTCAATATTAAGAATGACTGAAATAATTCGCAGTATTAATAGTTCCAAAGAGGAGACATTATGTTTTTATCTCTATAGCTTCCAATGTAACATAACAAAAATTTGACAACTATTTCTTTTTTTTTTTTTTAAGGATTGTATTTATTTATTTGAGAAAGAGAGAGAGAGAGAGTGCGAGCATTAGCAGGGGGAGGCACAGAGGGAGATGCAGACTCCCTGCCAAGCAGGGAGCCGGTCGGTCACAGGGCTTGATCCTGTGACTCCTAGATCATGACCTGAGCCAAAGTCAAATATTTAACCAACTGAGCCACCAGGCACCCTGACAACTATTTCTAATGTAAATGTTAAACACCTCTGGTAAAGTAGGTGGATAGCTTAGTAGGATAAATATCTATATTTATCCACATCCACACATATACCTGACTGTAAACCAACTTTAAGCTTCATAACAGAATGGTAGAAGCCTTCCTATTAGAGTGAGGGAAATAACACTGTTTTATTCTCAGCACTGTTTTAAAATACTGTCCTGGAAGTATTAGATCATACAATTACAGCACCAAACAGAAGTTATAGGCATCATATAGAAATAATTGAACTGTAATTGTAAAAACTCAGAAGAGTGAACTAAATAATTTCAGATCTTCCATTCAGTAAGATTATTAGTTATAATTAATATATTAAAACCAGCAGGTACTTTTTATTTGAGCAGAAATAATGAATTAAAAGATATATTAGAAAGAAAGAAACCATTGACAACAGAAATCTCTTCAAAATTATGAAGTACTTCTAAAAAATTTAACAAGTACTTTTTGTACTGGTAGAATAAAATGATAAAGTTTGACTGAAAGAAATAAAGGAAAGATTGAGTAAATTGAGTAATGTAACTGCTTCTTGGATAAAGAGATAATTTTATTAAAAAGTACTTTATCTGAAGTTAATATATTCCAGGGCAATATATATTCCAAAACAACTCTTGAAAGTTTCTGGTAATTGTTAGGTTAGTCTTGAAAAAACTGAAATAAAAATCTAAAAATTACAAAAACAAACAAACAAAAAAGCAAGAAGTCAATAAGCCATATATGCATTACATGTATTGTAAAAGTGCAATAATTAAAACTCTGCATTACCAGTAAGATATTAGTCATTCCATTTAATGGAACAGAGAATCCAGAAATAAAACTGAGGTGTCTATGAGCCGCAGTATGTGAAAAACATGACATTTTAAGTCAATAAGGGGAAATAAATTATTTGATCTATGGCATAGGGACTGTTTACATTTGTGAAAACAATAAAGTATATCTTTAGCTCACTCTGATGTAAAAATAAATTCCAACTATATATACTTTTATATTTAAAAATTGAAAATAAAATATGAGAAAATGTAGCTAATTAAGTTTTATGATCATGTATATATGTATGTGTGTGTCAGTTACAAAAGGGTGATTGTAGGGATGAGAACTTCAGAATGTCAGAAAAATGAGGTGCCACACACAAAAAAAGATGAGTAAGTTAGTTTACTTTCACAAGAATAAAATTCCTTTATGTCAAAAGAAACCTTTAAGAAACTGAAAGAAAAAGCAAAAAAGAGGAAAACCGTTTGAACAAGATTGCTAACCAATAGGTAGATTTGTAAAGACAAAGAGTTCTTTTGAAAAATAAAATAGGGGCATCTGGGTGGCTCAGTTGGTTAAGCATCTGACTTGGGTCATGATCCCAGGATCTTGGGATTGAGCCCCATGTCAGGCTCCCTGCTCAGTGGGGAGTCTGCTTCTCCCTCTCCCTCTCCTTCTCCCCCTGCTCATGCTCTCTTACTAACTCTCTCTCAAATAAATAAATAATATCTTTAAAAGGGATAAATAAAAAAAAATTATATGCAAAGGATGTACCTAGACAACTTGTGAAAAAATTACAAATGGCCAATAAGCATATCAAAACATTATTAACCTCATCAACACACATTAAAATAGATACTATTATTCTCCTCTGCAATTCACGTTCAAGATAAAAGAAAAATACTGAACATTTTAATCTTTTTACCAAATGTTTTTCCTTTGAACTCAAATCCTGCTTTAAGAAATTTGCCTTAATATTGTCATCACCGTCTCATTTACACTATGTGAAAAAAGATCATACTATATTTCTGCTTATAGGGAATGGGTTGAGTAAATCACTGCATGATCATTTAATGGGCTACAATCCAAACACGAAAAAGATAGCGTAGATGGCAATTTTTGACATGGCAATAGGATCATGAAGTCTTGTTCAGTTAAAAATGACAGCATATACAGTACAACTATATGTAAAACTGTTTACCAATATCTGTATCTACAGATGTATATGTAAAAAGATAGAGAAATGACTGAAAGATCATACATGAAAATGATAAGAATGGTTGCCTTTGCGCTATTGAGAAATGAGGGGTTTTACCTTCCTGGTTTTACTTTTCTGTATTGCTTTAAGTTTTGTTTATGTTTTTTATAGCAATCATTTGACCTAATAGCTTTAAGGAAGGAGCAACCCACGTGTTCATTGGCAGATGAATGGATAAACAAATCGTGGTTTATATATATAATGGAATACTATTCATCCTTAAAAAGAAAGAAAATTCCAACATAGGTTACAACATGGATGAAACTTGAGTCCATTTTGCTAAGTGAAAGAAGCCAGTCACAAAAAACACAAACACTGAATGATTTCACTTACGTGAAGTACTTAGAGTAGTCAAACCCATCATGAGAGAAAGTAAAACAGTGGTTACTAGAAGTCTGGGGGAGGAAAAAATGGGGAGTCATTGTTTAATGGGGACAGAGTTTCAGTTTTATAAGGCGAAGAACTCTGGGGATGGAAGGTGGTAATGGAAGCACAACATAAATGTACTTAGTACCACTGACCCTCCCACTTACTAATGGCTAAGATGGTACATTTTATGTTATGTGTATTTTACCATAATCAAAACAAACAAAAACAGTCAATTGATCCAAAAGAAAGTTCCCCTGCAAATTTATTGAATTTAGCAGAGAGATCTTTCAGTTTGTGAAGTGGCTCTAAGAGATTGTAGGGTAGATGCGGAAAACATAGGAATACCATATTTAGTGGGAAACCTCTTACAAAAGAATAAACATCCCTGAAACAGACTGGAAGACAGAGGTTGATGTCCATCTGATTACATCCAAAGATGTCAAAGGGCGCCAATAGCTGGTGATGTTAAGTTGGGATGTTTTATAGAATTGGAAAGCTTTCAGTAGCATAAATTATATATATATATTTTTAAAGTGATACATTAAAATGTCCCATGAAAGGGACAAGAGGAGCGAAATGGGTGAAGGAAATAGAAGTCTTCTGCGAACCACAACAGAGAGAATGCGGGCATCTTTTTCTTGGGCAAAATGGCAGAGACTATGTTTCACATGAAGAGCAGTGGGAATGCCACCCAAAATTCTATTTGAAATAAACTGCTGTTTTCCTCTGATGTGTCAAACAGACAAAGAGTGCTTGACAAAACAGGAAGAGGGCAATGTTGGTATGAGATCAGCCTTTTAGTTTAGTCTTTAAAAGTGAAAATCAAGAGGGTTGCTGGGGGGAGGGGCGTCGGGAGAGGTATGGGGTTACGGACACTGGGGAGTGCTGTGAAGTGTGTAAACCTGGCGATTCACAAACCTGTACCCCTGAGGCTAAAAATACATTATATGTTTATAAAAAAATTTTTTTAATTAAAAAAAGTGAAAATCAAGATGTGGGTGTATAGGGTTTCACAGCAATTTTTATTCATTCTCCTTGCCGCCATGATCAAGGCCTATTTCCTCACCATCTAGTTTTATTTTCATTCTAATTCAACCAAAATAAATATGACTAGCAGGGCTTTCCATGCCTCCTGGGAACACTGTGTGGGCGAATCTCAGAGAATACTGACCGCTATAAAAATAGAACTTGCCATCAAAAGGATCATGGCTTCCACTCCCAACTTCCATTGCCAAGGAACAAAACAAAGAGGAGGGCTATCTTAGGCGAGTAATGACTGAGAAATCATTTTTGTATAAAACTTTTCTAAGGCTGAAAATAACACATAAGAAGGAGAGAAGAAGAAATGTCAGGTACCATGAATTTCCAAATCCCAGGTCACTCAAAGAGGATGACTCAGAGCCTCGTGGAGTAGCAGCATGTCGCATATCTTCAGAGGAAAGTCGACTGACCACAGAGAAAGGAAAGCACAGCGATCCCACAGAGGGTTGAATCATATATAAAAATTTGCCTTTGTTTTTCATTCCACAGAATTCCCTCTTCACCCAAGGTTAATAGCTATTTTCGCATGGTCCATCCACTAAAAGGAAAATAAATCTTGCCACGTCCCATCTACTGGAAGTTCCATTTTCTTAGGTCACTGTACTTGATCCTGGTAATAATAGCATATAAAATGAAATTAATTTTAAGTAAAAAATTGATGTGTTTACAAGGATAACTATATATTGACAAAATGAATAATTTGCTGGAAAGATAACATAATTCCAGATCTTACCACATAATGGAAGGGTCTATGGGGCACAAAGTACAAGATTACAAGTAAAAAACTATGAAATTACAATGAGAAAACTTGTACCACTTTCAATATTGGATAAAAAAGCAACAAAACGATAATAAGGATATAGAAGATTTAAAGAATGCACAATATTGATTTAGTAGACATGTAAGAAGCTTGCAACTAAAAATTAGATAATATGCAACCTTACTAATACCACTGAATTATACACTTATGAATGTTTAAAAGGGCAAATTTTATGCTATTTATATTCTACCACATGCGCATATGAAAAATACACATGGAACAGAACAGCACCAGTTAGACTAGACTATTCAAAGAACTCTAACCAAAGAACAGATACCAGTTTCTTTTTTTTTTTTTAAAGATTTTTATTTTTATTAATTTATTTCACAGAGACAGATTGAGCAAGAGGGGGAACACAAGCAACGAGAGTGGGAGAGGGAGAAGCAGGCTTCTGGCTGAGCAAGGAACCCAATGAGGGGCTTGATCCCAAGACCTGGGATCATGACCTGAGCCAAAGGCAGGTGCTTAATAACTGAGCCACCCAGGTGCCCCCACATACCAGCTTCTGATTAGGTTCTTTGACCATTTGCAGTGCAACTGGAAGTCGACAAAAAAATGGAGAACCAAAGAAATCCATACCTCGCCTCAAAATGTTTGGCAACTAAATGTGCACAAGGTACAAAAAAAGAAAAGAAAGAAAAAATGGGAGGGAAAGAAAAAAGAAAGAAGAAAATAATGAAAAAAGAAGGAAGGAGGGAGGAGAGGAAGGAAGGAAGTCTTTCTTTTTTTTTTTTAAAGATTTGATTTATTTATTTATTTATTTATTTATTTGACAGACAGATTTTATTTATTTATTTGCAGAGAGGCAGACAGGCCAGGGTGGGGTGTGGGGGGGGAGGTGGTGCAGGAGGCAGGCCCCCTGCTGAGCTCAATCCCAGGGTCCCATGGGATCATGACCTGAGCCGAAGGCAGAGGCTTTAACCCACTGAGCCACCCAGGCGCCCAGGAAGGAAGGAAGTCTCAACAGAAATTAGAAACTATTTACAAGAGAATGTAAACTCCAAGGAAACAATTGTGAAATGCAGTTAAATAAACTAATAGGGGGAAATTTATAGTCTTAAAATGTTTGCATGGGGAAATCAGTCTTCCCTGGATTTCTCTTATTCCTGAAAAGCTCTTGTCTCCTCAATCACTGAAATTGACATGTTAGGAACCTAGAAAAGGTTTTACTTTACTCCTCAAATATTCTATTTTTCACACGCTTTATGTTATTACATCTGCAGCTATTGGTCTCTTCAAAGGTAAAGCTATTTTTTACTTGCAACTAAAGAATAATAAACCTTTCTTTTACTTCTCAGAGAGACAAAAGGCTGACTTAGGAACACTAGACCTGGAACACTAGAGAGACTGAATAACCCTGAGAATATCTGAGAGATTTGAAGAATTATTTTCCTAGATGTTTACATTTTAAAGAGATAAAACTCTTTATTGGATGTGTATGTTTTCCCTGGAGACACTACCATTCCAAAGGGTAAAGACCCAGGATCCTTACATAATACACAAAATATGTATAATATTATAATTTTTATATTATGTATAATTGTGTATAATGATTAATTAAAATTTTTGAGTTAAAAATCAAACTCAAGAATTTAAAAATAGAGGAGTGCCTGGGTGGCTCAGATGGTTAAACATTTGCCTTCGGCTCAGGTCATTATCTCAGGGTCCTGGGATCGAGCCCCGCATCAGGCTCCCTGCTCAGCGGAAAGCCTGCTTCCCCTTCTCTCTCTGCCTACTTGTGATCTCTCTCTCTCTGTCAAATAAATAAATAAAATCTGTAAAAATAAAGAATTTAGAAATAGAGTCAAAGACTATTCCCCAAAATAGTAAGAGAACAGAAATAATAATAAAAATGGAAATCAATGGAAAAAATGTGCAAACTTTTGACAAGCCTGAGCAAAAGTAGAAGACAGGTGCATAAATTATTATTCATAGGTGGGAAAAGACATGATATTATACAGTTAGAATTTTATTTTATTGTTTTAAGATTTTATTTATTTATTTATTTGAGAGAGAGTGCAAATGGGGGGAGGAGCGCAAGGAGAGGACAAGCAGATTCACTGAGTGTGGAATCCAATGTGCAGTTTGATCTCAGGACCCAGATATCATGACCTGAGTGCAAACCAAGAGTTGGTGGCTTAACGACTGAGCCACCCAGGAGCCCCATAGGCATTTTAAATACATTCTGGGTAGACCTTTGTCAGGTAAATTTGCAATGTATATATATATATATTGAATATTTTCTCCCAGACATATCTTCTTTGTTAATTTTCATATCATTTAATGAGTAAAAAAATTTAATTTTATTTTTAAGCTAGTTATGTATTTTAAAGTGGAATTTTGTAGAAAAGCTGTTATTGGATTTTGCATTTTTATGTACTCCAATAAAATCTGAAGTGTCTATGGAAATTTTTGCCAAATTTTAAACTGGGTAAGTGATTTTCCTATCAAGGTTTGAAGCCTATTTATAGATTTATATATTCTGGATCCAGTGCTTCTGTCAGATTTAAGATTTTACAAACATTTTTTTCCCTAGTCTATGCTTTATTTTTAACAGTGTTTTATTATTAACTTTTAACAGTGTTTTATTATTAATTTTGATAAAATATAATGATCATCTTTATTTTTTTCTGGTTGGTTTTTAGTTATAAAATCTAAGAAATTTTGCCTAAATTAAGGCCACAAAGAGTTTCTCTTATTTTCCTCTGAATTTTAAGTTTGATACTTTATATCTAGATCAATAAATCCATTTTGAGCTAATTTTTGTATAAGAAGTGAGATATAGAAAGAAGTTTTTTGTTTGCTTGTTTGTTTGTTTTTTGCATATGGATGTCCAAGTTTTGTTTTTGTTTTTTAAGTATAGTTGACACACTGTTACATTAGTTTTGGGCCTATAGCAAGGTCATTCCTCTTCTCTATCCATTAGGTTATGTTCACGCCAAGTGTAGTCACCATTGGTCATCATGTAACACTATTTCAATACCATTGACTATTTTTCTTATGCTGTACCTTTAATTTCCATGACTTATTCATCCCATAGCTGGAACTCTGTATCTCCCACTGCCTTTCACCTATTTCACCCATCCCAACTGTCCTTCCCTCTGACGGTCATCATTTGGTTCTCTGTATTTATAGGTCTGATTCTGCTTTTG
Source organism: Mustela lutreola (assembly GCF_030435805.1). Lineage (NCBI taxonomy): Eukaryota > Metazoa > Chordata > Mammalia > Carnivora > Mustelidae > Mustela > Mustela lutreola. The sequence goes on along the minus strand of NC_081300.1, from coordinate 59,833,213 downwards.
GTTTGTTTTCTAGATTCACACATAGGTAAAAATCATATGAAATCATTGCAACTTATTTCACTTAGTTTAATATCCTTTAGGTTCCACCCATGTTGTTTCAAATGGCAAGAACCCATCCTTTGTTATGTCAAAGGTAAACAATGGCAATGGTAAACAATGTTGCAATAATTGGAAGGGTACATATATCATTTTGATTAGTGTTTTTGTTTTCTTTGGAAAATATTTGCAAATGAAACTACAGACAAAGGGCTGATATCCAAGATCTATAAAGAACTCCTCAAACTCAACACACACAAAACAGATAATCATGTAAAAAAAAATTGAGCAGAAAACATGAACAGATATTTCTCCAAAGAAGACATACAAATGGTTAATAGACATACGGAAAAATCGTTCATCATCATTAGTCATCAGGGAAATTCAAATCAAAACCACATTGAGATACCACCTTATCCCAGTCAGAATGACCAAAAATCAACAAGACAGTAAACAACAAGTGTTGGAGACGATGCAGTGAAAGAGGAACCCTCTTACACTGTTGGTGGGAATGCAAGTTGGTGTAGCCACTTTAGAAAACAGTATGGAAATTCCTTAAGAAATTGAAAATAGCACTTCCCTGTGACCCTGCAATTGCACTACTGGGTATTTACCCCAAAGATACTGATGTAGTGAAAAGAAGGGCCATCTGTTCCCCAATGTTCATAGCAGCAATGGCAACAGTTGCCAAACTGTGGAAAGAACCAGAGGCCCTTCAACAGATGAATGGATAAAGAAGATGTGGTCCATATACACTATGGAGCATTATGCCTCCATCAGAAAGGATGAATAACCAACTTTTGTATCAACATAGACTGGACTGGAGGAGATTATGCTGAGTGAAATAAGTCAAGCAGAAAGAGTCAATGGTCATATGGTTTCTCTTACTTGAGCATAAGGGATAACGTGGAGCACATTGGGAGATGGAGAGAAGTGAGTTGGGGGAAATCGGAGGGGGAGACAAACCATGAGAGACTGCGGACTCTGAGAAACAAACTGAGGGTTTTGGAGGGGATGGGGGGGTTTAAGTGAGCCTGTTGGTGGGTATTAAGGAAGGCACATATTGCTTGGAGCACTGGGTGTGGTGCATAAACAATGAATTTTGGAACACTGAAAAAAATTAAATTAAAAAAAATCCAGTATTAGAATTATTGGATTATATGGTAGTTCCATTTTTAATTTTTTGAAGAACTTTGCACACTTTTTTTTCACAGTGGCTATATAAATTTACATCCTACCAATAGTGTGTGAAAGTCCTTTTTTCCCCATCCTTGTCAATGCTTATTAGTTCTTTTCTTTTTAATTTGAGCCATTCTTAGAGGTATGACGGGATATCTCATTGTGGCTTTGATTTGCTTTTCCCTAATAATTAGTGATGCTGAATATCTTTTTATGTGTCTATTGCACATCAGTATGTCTCCTTTGTAAAAATGTCTTTTTAGGTCCTCTGCCCATTTTTTAGTTGGATTGTTTGGGGTTTTGGTTTTTGTTTTGGTGTCGAGTTGTATAAGTTCTTTATGTATTTTGGATATTAATCCCTTGTTGGATATTTGTAAATATCTTCTCCCATTTTGTAGGTTGCCTTTTTGTTTTGTTACTGGTTTCCTTTGTTATGAAAAGCATTTTTATTTTGATATAGTCCCAGTGGTTTATTTTTGCCTTTATTTTCCTTGCCTTAAGAGACATATCTAGAAAAATGTTGTTATAGCTGATGTCAGAGAAATTACTGCCTGATGTCTATTTATTTTAACACTATTTGTTGAAAATATTCTTTTTCCATTGCTCTCCTTTGCACCTTTGCCAAAACCCAATTATCTATAATGTGTATTTGCATTTCTGAAATCTCTATTCTGCTGGCTTGTTTACTAAAAGCTTCACACTAAGACCAGAAATGAGGTAATATGTGTACTTCAGCTTTGATCTTTTTTTCAAAACATTTTTGCTATCCTGGTTCTTTTTGTTTTATTTATTTATTTTTTAAAGGTTTCATTTATTTATTTGAGAGAGTGAGCGAGAGAGCAAGAGAGCAGAAGGGGGAAGAGCAGATGGAAATGGACAAGCAGACTCCCTGAGACAAGCTGAGCAGGGAGCCCAATGTGGGGCTCAATCCCAGGACCCCGTGATCATGACCTGAGCCAAAGGCAGACGTTTAACCAACTGAGCCACGCAGGAGTCCCTGGTTCTTTTTTTTCCTTAATGTAAATTTTATAATAAACTTGTTTTTATATATATATAAGAAATCCTGCCAAGATGTGGCTTAGGATTGTTTCAAGTTTATAGATCAATTTGGGGAAATTTGAAAGCTTAAGAATTTTAATTCTCAAGCTAGTCCATACTTAGCCTCCAGCAATTTATCAAAATTACCTTTTAATTTTTCTGTGCAGTTATTGGTACAGAAGCTTCTGCTTTAGGTAAGCTGGCCTTTGCTATGATTCTTTATGTTCTCTTGTATCTCCAGATGTTGGGGTGGTGGTTTGCCCTGTGACCTCACTTTTATGATGGGTCTAATAAAATTCATTGTTTTAGTGTGCTTAGCTTTTTTCTTGTGAGAAAGGGAGTAATAGCTCCAAGCTGTTTACATGTTGGAAATGAAACCAGAGATGAGAATCAAATTTTGAATGTTTTTAATATTTGTGACTGACTTGGCAAAAAGAGAGAGATATCAGTCAGGACAGCCTAGATAACAAATAATCCTCAAATCTCTTAAAACTACAAAGGTTAACAATGAACTTCCAGTATGATGGTGTGAAGATCTTGGCAAATTTTCTCCCCCAAAAGTAATGACAAAAATGAGCAAAATTGTCAAAGACCGTCATTGCAGGTTTCTAGAAAATGGCCATAAGCATACAACTGGTGAGAAGATTTGTCCAAGAAAAAATTACTGAACCTTTGGTAAATACAATGGGGGTTTGTAGTATTTTGGCCAGGGGGGTGCTGCCAATCCTTTCGCACCTCCCTCCAGATCCATTATTTAGGGGGAGTCTTTGAGGACTGGGCAGGGCAGGCAGCAAGAAGGGTATATTCTCTGCCAGAGGAGTTAACTTGATTTGATGGAGAGCAAGGCAGACCCAATACTTAGGGGCTTGTTTAAAACAAAGGGGTCGTGGAGAACAGTGAAGGGTAACATCTCAGATGGCCCGAGTTGAGAAGGAGCAACCAACAAAAGAGGAACGTGACCAGAAATTTAAATGAAGGGTTCCAGGCAGTGAGATAACCATAATGAATCTTGGTAAGGTGTTTCACTATCATGATAAAGTCTTTTATTTGATTTAATCACCATAAAAATCCCATAAATAAAAATTACCTAAATTTGCAAGAAAGCAAAAGTTCAAAACCTGGACTGGGGGATAAAAAAGATCACATTTGCCCCACTATTTTAGTTCATCTAAAGTATGTTAGACATTAAGGAATAAAATTCATATGGGCTAAGAGGCTATCACTTAGAGTACAGTAATGGTAATGACTTTTGTTAAAATTGCAGAGGAATTTATTGAGTGTACTATATCTTTTATTTGAAAATCAGGGTGAATTTATTGTGCATTAGAAAGAAAAAAGCTGTTTTTCCTTTGTCATTTTCTTTATACAGATGTGTTACTTGAAGAAATCTCTTCTGTGATTGTTTTTCTAAAAATGTCTTGTTCCAAGCCTTCAGTCCACAGTTGTTCAAGAAGGATGTGACTACTATGCATTTTGGAACTCCGGAGTGTAAGGAATAAAGTGTATTCTGAATTTTGCATTTATTCAATGGCTTCTGGGTGTATACATTACCATGTGTTTTATGTTAAACACTTACGGAGCTCTGCACTTCATTAAATGAAACCCTAAGCCAGTTAGTGACCAGAATGAATATTGGAATGGTAGAATTAGGAAAATAAGGGTGAGGAGATTGTTGGCTTGATGATTTCAAATATTCAAAAGCCACAAAAATTTTAAATACTTTAGAAACGTTGCACAGACTTAGAAATCACAAAGTGGAGGTGTATTTAGTTACTTTTCTCTTATGTAAGCTTGCTTAGCCAATTAGAGTTTTGAAATCAAAACAATAGTTACTTCTAATGCAAGTGGTTATTTCTATTGAAATAGACTCTAAAGGAAAGACTCCTAAGAGGCTTGATGGATAATTCAACTCGTTTTTGTTTAAAATGTCTTGCTTTCTCGGGACATCTGGGTGGCTCAGTCGGTTAAGCATCCAACTCTTGATTTTGGCTCAGGTCATGATCTCAGGGTTATGAGATGGATTTGCTGCATGGGCTCTGTGCACAGTGGAGAGTCTGCTTGAGGTTCTCCCTTTACCTCTGCCCTTCCCCAACACATGCATGTTTTCTCTTTCTAAAATAATAAATCTTTAAGAAAAATGAACTGTCTTACTCTCTTTATCACAGTAAATATATTTTGACTTTTTAAATTTTATTGTTTTTATCAAAATAACAAAAAAGGAAAGTCCTTCACTCTGTCCTCCATTTTCCTTCTGAACTATGTAAATATGAAAGTACATATGTAGCACTAAATTTAGTACTATACTGCTGTTTTTATTAGTGGTAGTAGTACTGGATTCGGTGGTGAGTGATAAATGAAGAAAGCATTGCCCTTTTATTCATGAGGCTTAAACCTTCTAAGATAATAAACAAACATATACAGAAATAGTTCCAAATTATGGAAAAATCTGATAAAAAATTCCTGTGGATATTGGGTAGGAGCCAACAAATATAGACTTGTCAGGGAGACTCTCCAAGGATTTGAGACGTTCAAGAATGAGACCTGAAGGGTGGAAAAGGGCCAGGAATGATTTTTAGGTCTTCTCATTGAAAAGATGGCCATGGCTTTCTTTGTTGTGAGCCTTATATTTGGTGTTGCTTCATATTCTGTGTGACTTAAATATGGCATCCAGATCTTCCTTGACTTACAGTGGGGTCCTTTACTGATAAACCTATTGTATGCTGAAAATTTTCCATGTTGAAAATGTATGGACTATGCCTAACCTACTAACATCATAGCTCAGCCTTGTCTGTCTTCAATGTGCTCAAAACGCTTACCTTAGCCTAAGTTGGGCGACATCATCTAACATAAAGTCTATTTTATAATAAAAATCATGGAAATGATTGAATACTATACTGAAGGTGAGAAACAGAATGGCAGGATGGATACAGAATGACTGTAAGTGTGTCTGTTGTTCACCTTCCCGAGGGCGTGGTTGCTGGCCGTGTGTATCACAGGAGCGTATCCACCCAATAGTGTTAGTCTGGGGATTTAAGAAACACAACAATGAGGAATGGGGAAAAAAAGAGAGAGAGGGGCAAACCAAGAAACAGACTCTTAACTATTGAGAACAAACTGATGGTTACCAGAAGGGAGGTGGGTAGGGGAAGGGTTAAATAGCTAGTGGGGATCAAGAAGCTTGCTTGTCATCATGAACCCCGGGTGACGTATGGAAGTGTTGAATCACTCTATTGTGCACCTGGAACTAATACCACACTGTAGGTTAACTAACTGGAATTCAAATAAAAACTCAAAACAAAAGATCAAAATGCCAGTTTCAAAGTATGATTTCTACTGAATGCATATGGCTTTCATACCCTTGTAAAGTCTAAAAATCCTAAGTAGAACCATTGTTAAGTTAGGGACTGTCTATAAATGGTAATATCTCAAAACCTCAGTTTTTACTTAGCTGTTACTTCTGTAATAATAGGATTAATAAGTAATAGCTCATATATGACAGAGTTGAATTAAGGATTGAACACTGTAATGTATAAAAAGACTTGCCGCACATGTCGCATTAAACTATAGCTGTTAATTATTATGGTTTTCACATTAGCTGCACTCTATTCCTTTTCCTATTCAACTACATAATGTCAGAAATATTTAACCAGACTTATGAGTAAATTGGTATCATCTGAAACCATTCCCCAATATCTGGACAGACCCCAGCTTATAAGTCATTTTATGAATTCCTGTCTTTTTATTACTTGGATTTTCTTCCCTAAATTGCCAGTCACCCTGAGTTTTTGTTCATTTGGATTCTATGTTTGTAAAATAAATATCTACATTGCTCCTCTGGGTTTTTTTTCCCCCTTAAAATCAGCAAACCAATATGCAAAAACAAAATTCCAACCCACAAAATATTACCACCAAATAGCCAATGGGATTCAGGTGCGGATTTATTTTGGATTGCTGCCAATGGCTCTTTAACCTTAAACTAACAGAGAGATTTTTTGAAGTTATAGGATTTCCATAATAGTTTCTTTCATAAAAAGGTCAAAATTAATAAATTGGTGATAAATTGACCATGATTTGTTCATGTTTATATTTTAGCTTCTCTCTCCCCCAGATTTAGTTCCTTTATAAAGGGATGTTTCCAGACTTTATTTCATGTATACAAAATGCATGAGGCCTTTGGACCTAATATCTTTAAGATATTAGCTCCAGTGCACTGTGGTTATAATATAAATATAATTTTTAAAAACCTCAAGAACTGTTTTACTTACTGGTTTTTAGCTATTTGATTATAGTGTATGTTGGTCTAATTTTCAGCAAGTATTTTATACTTGCATTTCATTGACCTTCTTAGATCTGTGGGTTTATAGTTTTCATGAAATCTGGAAAATTTTAAGTCATTATTTTCTCAAAATTTTTTTTCTGTGCCACCTCTACAGGAATTCAAGTTACACGTAGGTTGTTCCACAGCTCACTGATGCTCTGTTTATTTATTTTTCAATATTTTTCTTTCTGTGTTTCATCATTTTGAACAGTTCCTATTGCTGTGTTTAAACTTGTTAATCTTTTCTTCTGCAGTGTCTAATCTACCGTTTCTCCCAGTCAGTGTGATTTTCATCTCAGGCATTGTATTTTTCTTTTTTTTAACCGAGGATTTCAATTGGTAGTATTTTATACCTTTTGTATCTTTTTTTTATTTTAAGATTTTTGTTTTATTCAAGAGAGAGAGAGCGCACAGAGGGAGAGTAAGAGGGAGAAGCAGACTTCCTGCTGATCAGGGAGCCAAATGGGGGACTCCATCCCAAGACTCTGAGATCATGACCCCAGCCAAAGGCAGAGGCTTAACTGACTAAGCCATCAAGTGCCCCTATACCTTCTATATCTTTACATGCCCCAAATTTCCTCCACCTTCTTTAATATATGGAGTATATATATAATAACTTTTGAATTTTTTTTCTATTCCATCTACCATTTATATCATTTCTTGGTCTGTGTATGTTAATGGACTGATGTTCTCATTATGGATTGCATTTTCCTGCTTCTTTACATGTCGCCCTAATATTTGCCTGGGATGCCAGACACTATGAAATTTACCTTGTTGGATGCTGGATATTTTTATAATCTGAGCTTTGTTCTACGAAAGATGTGATCTTGTCATGTCTCAGTTTTAGGCTTTGTGGATACAATATCCTTCTGAGTATTCTGTCTGCCTCCCCAGGAATTATCAAGTTTTTAACCACAGCTGGTGGGAACGTGAAATTCTCCAAAATCTGTGTGTATGAGTCACAGGGATTGCTCCCTCTACCCCTCTGGGTGCTTTTAATCCTGGTGTGCTTTTCCCTCCCACGTGTGTGATGATCCATCTGAATTCAGCTGAAGAATTCCCAGAGTTCTGTCTTTGTGTACCTCTCTCCTCTCCTGCTCTCTCCACGTGAACTTCAGCCAGTTCCTGGCTCCCTCTCCTCAAGTTGAGGAGATTGCTGGGTGATGTTGTGGTGTTGCCACCTCGACAGTCTAGGTGGAAAAAATGATGCAATAGTGGGCTCCCTTCATTTGTTTCCCATCTTTCAAGGGTCAGTCCTGTGCTGCCTGGTGTCTGGTATAGAAAACTATTGTTTCCTATATTTTATCCTGGCTTTTAGCTGTTTCATGTGGGAGAAGAAATCTGGCCCTTGGCTGGAAGCAGAAATGCTCTGAAGAAAGAATATTAAGGAAAATTGTGTGGGTTAATTTTAGAGCTCTAAATTTCTTGCACAAATACCTCCCCTCGTGATATCCTGCAGTCACATATATGGAAACTGACGTGTCATGTGACAAGCTTATAGAAAGGGAAAAAGCCAATATTTTATTGAACATAAAAGACAGCATTTTAGTAAAGAAAAGTCAAGGTCCTCTTATGATGAAATAATAGCATCTTGAAGTTATCATAGTTCTTTGTTGACAGAAAAAAGTCTATGGGAACGAAAAATATGCCCAATTAATTATAGCCAGTTAGTTGGTTTTAATTTTAGAGTACTGAGAATTTCTGTACTTGAAATTTTTTTTTAATGTCCATGAATAATAATATTAATGAAATAAATTAATTTTCCTTGCTGTTGTTTAGAAATCACTTAAGGAAAATTTTTGCATATTTTTAGAATGACTCTTAAAAAAAGGTATTGTTGAACTGGCAAAATGGGAAACAGAATTATTAGAAATAAATAAAAAATAGAAGAAGTTTATTAGAAATAAATTTATTTTTTTCTCAAACAGATATAATCTGTCTGGAACAATGGTAAATTGCTTCAATTTTCTATCTTAAAGTGAGTAGGAGAATACTTTTGAATCTTGACTTCCTCCAAATTTCCAAACATTTAAAATATAGGAAATATAACTTTTAGCCAAATAATACACTTGGATTAAATAGAAATAGTATTGTGCAATTAATATGTTTATATTTCTTTTTGTTTGCTACACAGAGTTCTTCTATCTCAAATAGTTTAAATAATTTGTGATGATAGACCCAAGATCAAGCAATGTAGGACCTGCCTCATGGTGTTTATTATCAATAGGCTGTACAGTTTGAATTTTTTTTTTTTATTTTTAGAGAGAGAGCAGAGATGAAGGGGAAAGGGCAGAGGAGAGGGAGAGAGAATCTTAAGCAGACTCAACTCTGAGTCAGAGCCCTACAGGGAGCTCTATCTCATAACCTTGAGATCATGCCCTGAGCTAAAATCAAGAGTCAGTCACTTCACTGACTGAGCCACCCAGGCACCCCACAGTCTGAAATATTTTGATATTAAAAAGTACATTAAAATTCTGTATAGTAGCTTCTGGTTCAGCATAAGCCAGGTGATTATTTTATTTATTGCATAGGGGTAAAGAATGAACTTTTTAGCAAATCAAGGTTGTATTTTAAAATAAAAGAACAGGGACACCTGCATGGCTCAGTGGGTTAAAGCCTCTGCCTTCAGCTTAGGTCATGATCCCAGGGTCCTGGGATCGAGCCCCGCATCGGGCTCTCTGTTCAGCGGGTAGTCTGCTTACCTGCCCACTGCGCCCCCACCTGCCTCTCTGCCTGCTAATGATCTCTGTCTGTCAAATAAATAAATAAAAATCTTTAAAAAAAATAAATAAAATAAAGGAACATTTTTCCACATTTATTTTGTGGAAATTCATTTCAAAGCCTTCTAAAACTCCTTTCAGTAAATTTTATCCACTGGCTACTAAATGAGCAATACCAAAGAAATTTGTCCTATCTTCAAATCTGTCGTAATTTCCTACAGTTTCTTACTATTTGTTCTTTTTGTGGGTTAGATATAAGATATAAGGTACATTCCATTTTTAACAGGAGAATAGCAGGAAGCTCCCTATGAACAGCCTGTATCACATGTGGAAATGTTTAGGGTAGGATCATTAAAAGCATCAAGGTCCTCCAGATTCCCTTGCACTTCAACTCACTATCTTCTTAGTAGACCCCTCACATTCTCATGTTTCTTCTGGGATTCAGTCCTTAGGATTGGCCTGCTTGCCAAGACAGAAGCTAGGGGCCAATCCCAAAGAGAGGAGCATCGGCTTAAGGAAACTGCCTGCTTTGGGACCTCTGCATGATCATCAAAGGAGGGGGTCATCTTCTAACAAGGAGAAGTACGTCATTTCTACAAGCCTAATGTGTCCAAGGCAATCGGGGAATTCAAAATTCCTAACTGCACCCACCAGATCTTCCCAGCCCACGTTTCACTGTCCCTGTCCTTCACTATGGGAGCTCTGACCCCGATGCAGGGAAACTGCAAGGCTGAGAACTCACAGTCTGAATTTCTACTATTCTTATTCTGAAGCCTTGGGTTTGATGCTTCGCTCTGTTTGTCCTTTAGCTTAATGAGGATTTCATTAAATACTACCAACGTGGGCTGGGGGGGGGGTGGTTTGCCCTCCAGCTTTCACAGGACATTTTCCATTTATTGTTCATTAATCACCCTGCCCTGTTATTGCCTCTCTTCAATGAATCAGTGGCACTCCCACATCCATAGCCCTTATAATTACTATTTCCCTCACATCTCACCAGGGCAAAAGCCAGTGCATCAGCCAGGGTGCCCCTTTTTATTGATATGCCATCCCATTTCAACGCCAGTAAAAAAAAAAAACCAGACCATCGTACCACTGTAGCATACCAGGGGCGATGCAGATTCCACCAACCACCGAAGATGGTGTCCTCAATGCCCATGACAATCCATCCTCAAATCCCCTCGTAGAGGCTGCTTTCTAGGTCCACGACTGGTACTAACACTCTTACACTGGGTTTCCTAAACACAGATTCAGAAACAGACAGATTTATCGAAGTTCTTCTGAAGCTTGCCCTCAGGGGTTGTCCCTGTGGCAAACAGAGGATAGAGGGGAAGCTGACTCATGAGGCAGGTGTAGCCAGGACTGCAGCCAGTCTTCCAGGGAGCTCTAGAGTTGAATGGGTCTTCAGAGTTGCCCCAAATTAGAAAGAGTGTCTGGACCTTGTAAGCTTGCACTGACCAGTCATTGATGCAGGCTTCCCCTGGGTTGGGGGGTTAACCTTGGGTGGGGTACTTCCTGTGGCCCAGGAGAATTCCCAGGAAGGAATGCAATTAGGAGGGGTTGTTCTCAGCGCTGGGGGATGGATGCCTTACTCTTAAAGAGGGAATCTGCCTGCAGGATATGTTATAACAGAGCTTCAAATAAAATATGTCAGTTGCATACAGCTACACCTTTAAAGTCCTTAACTCATCAGATTTCTACTGTGAGTCTGGCGCTTAATGAAGCTAGTCTGTCTTCCTTTTGAGTCAGATATTTGGTGTTGAATAATTCATTATCTGGATTGGAAGAGGTTACCTCTATAATACTAGGTTCATTGACTGTAACAGGATACCAAAAGGGAGGTTTTGTTTGGCTTTCCTGTCTCATAGTGCCTTTCTCTGAAATTGAAGAGTGCCTGTGTTGATATTTACAAAGTCATGGGTTACAATTTAAAATCACCTTGCAATATACAATAATGTGTTTTTTTCTTCCTATATAATTGAAATTAACTTTAGCTCCTATTTATTTTGATGACAAAACAGTTCCTTGCCCATGTGCAGCATCATCTGGTTTTAAAGCTGATGCTTAACACCCAGTTTTGGCTCAGTTCAGGCTCCCATCCCTCTCCTTTATGACAGTTTCGTCTGGGAGTGGGAAGTGAGGCTGGGGCTTATAGTACCTTGGCGAAAATGTAAGTCATCCGATTTCCTTGCTATCTTTTATATTCAGGGACCTCTGCTACCGTTGTGCTAGTTCTACTTAGTCCTGATTATCAAGGTGGAATGGTTTTTCTCCACTCCTGATGTTTCAAACATCGAGGGAGCTCGGTTAGTGTAATATTTCTAGCCACTTTCTACCCCTTTACCCACACCAGCTCGGGGGAGGCAGAATGATTTAAAACATTAGTAGATTTAAGAAAATTAAGTGGGGAGTGGGAGGAGGGGTGTCTGGGTGGCTCAGTTGATTAAGCGTCTGTCTTCAGCTCTGGTCATGATCGCGGGGGTCCTGAGATGAAGCCATGCTCCCTGCTCAACGTGGAGTCCATTTGTCCCTCAGCTCCTTCTCACCTCCCACCCCTGGCCCATGTTCTCTCTCTCTCTCGCAAATAAATAAAACTTAAAAAAAAAAAAAAAAAAAAGGAAGAAGAAGAAGAAGAAAATTAAGTCTAAAACAGCTCTTATTCTTTTTTTTTTTTTTTTCCTTTTGGGAATAAGCTTTCTACAGGAAGAAAGAATTTTGCTCTGTTCCTCCATCCTGATAATCTTATGTGTACAGACCCCTCAGAGCCTCCTGCCCTGGAGCAATGATACCAAGATGGTGGCGGTCTGCCTAATTCACACGTTGTTGCACCCATGTGGACTCAAAGTAAGGTATGTCCTTCAGTTTAGGAGATGTTACGGTTTTCCAGCTGCTGATTCTTTCATCTCATTTCTCATGCCTGGACACTAAGCAGGGGAGTAGGGAAGGGATAAGTAATATATATAAGACTCTTTGAAAGAAATGAGAGAAGGAGTGAACAAATTAAAAATATTTTTTTGAGAACAATATTATTTTGATACCCAGACCCCAAAAAATGTGTCACAAGAAATGATCACTCCAGACTAGTATGGCTAATTAACAAAATTTCAGCAAATGAAATCCAGTAGTACATAAAAATTGTCACAAGCCTTAAAGGTTGATTTAATATCTGATAACTAATCATTGTGATTCACCATGTAAAAAGCATAAAGGAGGAAATCCCTATCAACATTTACTAGATGTAGGAAAGTTATTTGGTAAGATTCAATACCCATTCACGATAGGAAAAAAAAAAGATTTTTTAAAACCTCCTGAAAATAAGGAATACAAGGTCACTTCTGAAACCTGATAAAATAAATGTACTGGAAATCTACAGCTAAAATTATACTGCATATACTTCATACTTTCCTATTTCTACTAAAATACAATTTCAAATGTTGTATTTTTCTACAATTTAAAAATAATAGGGACATCCGGGTGGCTTAGTTGGTTAAGTAGCCAACTCCTGATTTCGGCTCAGGTCATGATCTCAGGGTGGTGATACCGAGCCCCAGAACAGGCTCCAGAGTCAGAGCCTGCTTGCGATTCTCTCCTACTCTTTCTGCCCCTCCCCCTGCTTGTGTGGTCTCTCGATCTTTTTCTCAAACAAATAAATAAATAAATCTTAAAAAAATAAAAATGATGTATGATGTTACATGGAGTATGATATTAGCTATAGATCTCTTCTATAACTTTTAGTTACTCTACCAAATAGAAGAAAAGTAAAGGATGTTCTCTCTCAGAGTTTCTGTGATCATATTGTATGGGGAGTTTAATAAGGCAAATAAAAGTTATAAAATAAATAAAAACCTTGGGGCACCTGGGTGGCTCAGTCAGTTAAGCATCTGCCGTTGACTCAGATCATGATCCCAGGGTCCTGGAATTGAGCCCCCTGTCAGGCTCTCTGCTTAGTGGGGAGCCTGCTTCTCCCTCTTCCTCTGCCTGCTGCTCCCCCTGCTTGTGCCTGCTCTCTTTCTCTCTGTCAAATAAATAAATAAAATCTTTTTTAAAAAATAATAAAAACCAGATAGAAAGAAGAAAACCAGTCTTTATGTGCTGATGACATGACCATCCAGTCAGAAATCCACAAGTGTTTTAAGATTAATACTTGTAACCAAGTAGCAAGTCAATAAATTACTATGAAGATCACAATGAACAAAGTTACAAAATTACTACAAAGATCTCAGATGAATAAATTTCATCAAGTGAAATTGTAAAGAAATGAAATATTGAGGAATCACCATATCAGCAGGCTTCCTATTACATACTGGACCAAAAAATGTTCTAAATGAGCAATAAGAACCTTTGGGTTCCTCAGGTCATTTTCCTGGCATGCTGTGTAAATGCAGCTAATAGAAATCCCACTAGCATGAGCAGAAATCAGACACAGAAGCAGAAGTCAGACACAGAAACTGAGACAGAGACAGAGACCTCTCTACATCTCGTTTCCAGATCTCGTCTGTCACTCAAACCTTCTACCTCTCTAAGGATCCTTGTGTTTCCATTGGGCCCACCTAGATCATGCAGGGTCATCTTCCTCCCTCAAAATCCTTAAGTTGATCCCATCTGCAGGGTCCCTTTTGCCATGCGAGGTCACATATGTGTAGGTTCTGGTGATTAGAATGTGGACACCTTGTCTACTATGACCCAACCACTGGCACCCAAGGATCCATGTCCACCTCCCATGCAAAATGTATTCATCCCTCCCCAAGTCTCCCCAAGTCTAAAACCATTGCATCTTCTCAGTGCTGTACTAGATCGCAAATTGACTGAATGTGTTCCAAAACCAGTTGGCAAAAACAAAACAAACACCACAAGGATTCACAATATAATAACGTTGCTGGATTCCTTCTATGATATTTTAGTTTCTTTCCACAGTGATATCTTTTTCACTGTCACCGGGAATAGTTGCCATACTAACATGGCAGTAGTTTCAGAAGTGTCCCTTCCAACAGTATAATCCTGGCAGTAATTATAGTTGGCACAATTATCCTACATTTGGCTACAGCTTGAGAGGACTTGACCCATTTTGCCATGAGAAGACTGTGCTAAGAAACTGATATCCCACATGGCGTTCCGATCTATTACTAACAGTCTGTGCTCTCCTTGAGAATCCATCTTGCTAAACGCCACTTTAAAAAAAAAAAAAAATTCCTATCTTTCTGACTTTTCTCGTAAGCGATTGAACCATTCTCAGCAGTAAGTTTAAAAACTTATCAGATGGAAATGTGTTAAATTTAAGGCCAATGTACAAAACTTCATCCATGACTTGGGTCACTACGTGCTGTGTTAGTAATAAGATCTCTCTTTGCCATTAGTCATTTTGTCATTGCAACACACCATTTACTCTGCCTGTCTCAGGCTTCTCAAGGAACCATAATAGTTGAATCAGAACTACGCAAACATTGGATTTAAATTAAGAGTTGACGTCACTATGCAGAAACGAATAGTTTCCACTAAGAAAAAGCACCAGTAGCTGAAGCAGGGATTGGATTGAAGAGCACCAAACATGGTGCCTGCATCACACCCAAGACTTTCCCTCCACTGTCACCTGTTCCACATGAATGCTATAGGTGGGGAATGAAGAGACTCTATATTTCATTGTTGGTCTGAATTAATAATATTTCTGAAATCTCTGTGGTTGTTATAGCCCACTAGACTTCTCACATGAGCCAGCCAACCCTTTGAAACTCACAAGAGATGTGATGAGCACTGGATGTTATACACAACTCTTGGAACAATACATCAAAAACTAATGATGTACTACATGTTGGCTAATTGAATTTAAAAGAAAAAAAAGGAAAAAGACTCCCAAGAGAAATTTGAGTTTTTAGACTGTACAGCACTGTGCCTAGTCCCTTGTCACCCACTCTTGTCAATGTCCCATTGTCCCTGCAGTTGCATCAAAGTTATAAATGTCAACCTGCCTGAAGGCATTGTAGACTATTTGATCCTTGCTCCATGAACATAACTGCCTGACATATGAACCATGAAAAATCTGGCTTGAGTTTAGAAAAACTTCATCTGAGAAAAATTCTTGGCTTTCTGAAGGACAGTCAGCAATTCCCCAGAAATTAATATAATAGTCAACAAGATTAATTTATATTATTATGAATCTGTACCTGGCTAACTATGATATAATCCTCTGGAAAAAATAATAGAATCAATATAAAATATTTGTAACATCTGATATTTGACAGAGCAGTAGCACAGGGCCAAATATTTAAAAAAAAATTATGTGCCTGCATCTTTGGCTCTCAGATGAGAGAGATTGAAAGGCTAATTTTTAAAGTATGATTTCTTTTCCTCCCTTCAGGATTGCTCCACGGGGAAAGATCTGGAAACTGGGAGCAACACTAGGACTCTGAGGCTACGTAGTTTCCGGTGGACTCTGGAGACCTCCTTGGCTCCAATGACCTCTCCCTTTCAGACACTCAAAGGTCAGCTCCTCACGACTGGTCAGGGGCTGGCATGCTGGTAAATGTGCATCAGATAGTTATTTAAATCTTACTCTCTTCAGTCCTTATTACTGAAGGCAAAACCAAACAATTCCTAAACCATCTATATTAAAAAAAAAATGGAAAAATTTGCTAGATGAAGTAAGAGGCTTTTATTCCCCACTTTGTGTTTTAAAAAATTATGGATATAATGTTATACTTTCAACTTAATCATTATCTCAAAGAAGTCCAAGAAAGTGTGACTGGATTGAAGTGTTTGGGATTCTGTGTTAGTGACTAAGTCATTAAAAAATGATTTGAGGGACACCTGGGTGGCTCAGTGGGTTAAGACTCTCCCTTCGGCTCAGGTCATGATCTCAGGGTCCTGGGATTACTCAGCAGGGAGCCTACCTCCCCCCGCCCCACCCCCTTTGCCTGCCTCTCTGCCTACTTATGATCTATGTCAAATAAATACATAAAATCTTTAAAAAAAACGATTTGAAAGGAGTTTTTGCATATAAGTAACAATAATATTGTTAGTGAGTTGTGCATGTGTAATACCGTGAAACGCACCTAGAATGTTCTGTAGTATTGTAACAAGGATAATATGCAGTGCAGCTGCTATTATTGCCTCCACTTTGGACATGAAGAAAGTGTGCTTTGGGGAAGTTAGGTAACTAACCCAAGGCTACAAGCCAGTTATTGGTAGAACTGGAACTTGACCCAAGACCCACCTGACCCCAAAGACATACCTGTAGGGAGCTCTCAACTACCACCCTCTTCTGCAGCTCCGGGAAGAGTGAACACAAAGACTTAGCTTTTAAAACTAAGTGGATTTGGTTCAAATCCTACCTCTGTCACTAAGTAGCTGAGTGGTTTTTAACAAACTTCACTTTCTTTAATCACAAAGCTGGGATGAGTTCTAACCAAGATAAGCCCCCTGACAGCACTCAGCTCGTTGACCCAAGCAAGATCAACGTAATTGTTGGCTTCTTTCCATAAAAACATACAAGAATTTCTTGGGACAGGTATGAAAGTCGTAAACGTCACTGCCCAATATGGGCACATCTGGCTACTTAATTTAAACCAGATTTAAAGTTAAAACACATACACACACACACACACACACACAATCTTTTGGGAAAAACAATACTGCATATCACAGAAGGACTTGTAAAAACAAATGGAAGTATGAGAGTTATAACAACTTTGTGAAAGATAAGGGCAGGATGGAAATAACTTTTCATGGTGCTCAGGGAGCATGGGGGGTGGAGGGGTGGCAGAGGGGTCTGTGTGAGGTTCTCTTTTTAGTCTTTGGACCCTTGGAGATTCTTATGATTTCCTAGCTTTTCTTCCGCATTTGGCATTGAACTTGAATAAATCCATAGGCGTCTACTGTCCCTCGTCATGAGGCAGGATAAAGAAATACCGTCCAGAGAAGCAGGACCTGTGGGAAAACCAGGTGATGTGGGCAGAAAAGATCAATGACCCCTCAGAAGCTTCTAGGCCCTCCTGTGCCCAAAGCTCCATGTGAGGCAGTAGCTACATAGTAAAATATAGGGTTGTCGTGGTGGATATGAATGTGAGAGGCAGCATGAGATACTTGGCACAGGGTCCAGCTGTGCCAGGCACCACCTGGCTGAACTTGAATGAGTGCTCAACCTCTCTGCTTCCCATTCCTTGTCTCTCAAAGGGGTGATGTGACATGACGTAGACATGGAAATGACATAATGGAATCACCTGGCACACAGGAGACACTACATTCATCACTGTATAATTGTCCGAGTATTTATGGCTCCTTGAAGTCCCCAGAGCTGCCCTAGGGGTTGTCTGGGAATATAAAGAAACCTGAAAAATTATCTAAGCCCTTAAGAAGCTTGCCTTTATCCAGGAAAAGAAAGATCTCCAATTGGGTACCTGGGCCTACCACGTAATTTGTAGTCCAAAGTGAGATATATCTGAGAGTGGAAAAGTGCAAGAGAACTAATTATGCCCTATAGTAGATGCCAGTCAGGAGTGTCTGGGCCATATGGGATGTGTGATCACTCTGGTCCACATCCAAAGATCCCTGTCTTCTCTAGACAAGGCTGTGCCTCCTGCTATGGCTTCCTTGGCATTTTGTTTTCCCATCATCTTCCTCATCATGACACATGGGATGCCTTGTTAATACTCTGTCACATCTAACCCCAAATAAGCACCTGCTTCAGTTATCAGATGAGAGACAGTGTTGGGGTCAAGAACTGTATTCATCTCGGTACCCATTCATCCCACTTCTGAGCATGTAGTTGGAGTTCAATAATTATTCGTTGAATGATAATTTTTTAATTTATTTTTTATTATGTTCAGTTAGTCACTAATGATGTGTAGTACATCGTTAGTTTTTGATGTGTATTCAATGATTCATTAGTTGAATGATGATGACCTTTAGTGCTGATATTTCTAAGTATGAGTAATTAGGACCTTAGTGTTATGTTTCATCTGCCTATCTAGATGTGTGTGTTCATATTTCCAGTGGATTATGTAACACAAGCATACATAGGATAAATTTCCAAAATGCTTGGCTTCTTCCATGTCCCAGTAGGGCAGCCAACAGCTACAGGTGGCTTTTAAAATGTAAATTAATACAAATGAAATAATATTAAAAATTTGGCACTTTATTTGCACCAGTCACATTTCAAGTGATCATTGCCACAGGTAGCTTGTGGCTACCATTGGGTAGCACAAATACAGAACATTTCCAGAAAGTTCTATTGGACAGTGTGGGTATAAGTGCCTGCAAGATTTAGGACTGAAAAGTTAGTAATTATCAAACCTCCTCAAAATAAGAGGATACATTCCTACTGAATTTCACAGAGAATATTTTCTTGAAAAAAACTTTAAAAAGGTCAAATAATATATGAAATGGAATCTATTTGCTGAAAGCCCAGAGATAACTAAAATCCCTGAATAAATCTGTCCACTTAGACACATATTACTGGCACGATTTTTGTGCATCTTATGCAACTTCTTTAACTTTATGCTTTTCCTTCCCACTGCCCTTCTGTTTGAAAACTAAGATTGGCTTCAGATTAGTACGTTATGACTTTAATTTTTGTTTAACAGTATACAACTGTTAAGGCTTATGTGTCCTATGAATAGCATCGGTCTTTATACTTCCTTTCTCCAATCATTTTACAAAACAAAGAATGGGATAGTCAACAAAATATTAAAGGAATGGTGCAAATGCTGCCTTATAGGTCATTTAGTGACAGGCAAAACTGAACTAGACTTTTCTACTCCAGCCAGAAAAGTTTGCAGTTTGAAGGACAAGGTCCGAATGGCATATACACGTCTTAGGTAGACAACAACCTGCACAGTCCGTTGTAACTGTGTTGATGAGATGTGCTGGGGGGATATTCTCGGTTTCCCCTTCTACATCTACCATTCCCCGCTACTCCCCGTGCCCTGAGTCCTTGGGAGCTGGTTTCTCAGACTGTCTCAGTAATGCCTTGTTCACTGGTCTCTACCGGGCTTGGTCCTCAGTAGCTGCAGGAGGACAGAGGGGGGCAGTGTGCTTCTGTGCCCCGTGCCCTGGGCTGACGCCAGGAGGGGCTGGGCTGGTAGTGTGTACATGATCTTGGATGCTTTGCCATCTCTTGTTGCTTTTCAGCCTAATGACATATTGGTAAATACCTTTCCACTAAATTGCCTATCGTGAGGGGTCCTGAGGTGCCAGTTGATCGATCTGTTGTTTTGAAGATGGCAGGAAACCGTTTATAAGCAAAACGGGCTTATTGTTCTTTCACAGTGCGCTGTGTGGGTATGTTGCCAAGAAATCCCAGACCTTTGCCTCCAGTGCTCCAGTGCTTGTCTTTGTCCACATTCTCTCCCATGCCTTTGGTACTATTTAGATACTGTTAACTCATATGTTTATATCTCTGCACCAAATTGTTACAGATTCTAAATTTGTATAAGCAATTTTGTACATGACACTTGTTGAGTTTCCTACAGGCGGCTGAAACCAAACACGTCCAAAACAGACGTTTCATTTTTACCTCTCTGCCCTGCTCCCTAATCTGTTCCTTCCCCATCTTCCCTACTTTAGACTCCAGTAAATTGACATATGCTCAGATATAAGCCTAGGCATTTATTCCTTAGGGTTATTTTCATTCTCTAACCTCTTTTATTTACTGTCCTGAAACTTAATAAAAAAAATTCATTGAGGGATCATGTGTCTTTTTCATTATTTGTTATGCTAATGACCAAGAGTTGTCACATGCAGGGCAAGGATAACAGAGTGTTAGGTTATTAACTTACTTTCCTACCTTATGGGTCATTTATAAGCCTGATCTTACCCCACCTAATAACAACTAACAAAGCATCCACAAATCTTTAGTACCTTTGCTAACTATTTAAGTTTAAAAGTACTTTCATGTAGGCCCTCTGATGAAAATCACCTCCTCATATTTTCATACCAAAGGCTCCTTGAAACCAGTGGCTTAAAGGTTAACTATTCCTTTTGCAGCCACATCCTGTCCCCAGGCTTCTCTTTATGCCAGAGACACATGCCGGTGTTTATTCTTTGATTCTAAATCACTACTGGATTTAAATTCCTTCCCTGTGCCTGGGGTTGTGAATACATTATTTTAGATGAGATTTGATTAACAAAATGGGTACCACCAAAGAAAAGGATTTTAATTTATTTTGGTTCTGCAATTTTTTATACATACTTTTGTATATATATATGGATTTCCAGGGACTGCTAGAATTTGCTTTTAGAGATTTGGGGTTTGGAGCTAGAGGGCATAGACTCCTTCCAGACGATGCTGGTCCTCAGATGCTAGAGATGTAGCTGGTTCCTGGATTTATTTTAGGAAGGCATCTTTACTGCAGGTAATGAGGCTCAGAAACATGGCCAGCACCAACTGGAGTTGGAGACAGAACAGCTGGTCACTAGGTGGATGGTGGGTCACCAGGAATGCTTGCTTTTCTTGAAAATTCTGTCTTCTTCCTGCTTGATAATACTGGGAATGGAGTTGGAGGTCTAGTCTACTTTGCAGCATTTAGCCGCTTCCAACTTTTCATCGACAAACAATGTTTTACTGAAATTATGTATATCTTTACACATTAGGGATATTATTTATGTAAGTTATAGCTCTGGATATGATAATTTTGTTCCATAAAGATGCACAAAACATTTAACTTAGGGCAGGGAGGATACACCAAACTACACTAAAGCATGCTACTTCAACCCAATGTCTTTATATAGGATTTGAGAATTTCTGTCCGTACAATCTCATAAACAGTATTTATAGTCAAATTTTGTAAATTGGTGCTAATGTGATGTGACAAAGTTATGTTTTCTTGTTTTTTGTCTACTTTTCTATTATGTCTACCCTTTTAAAATTTATTTTTAAGAAGTCTTGTAAGAATTAACCTTTTCTTTGTAAGTGTCAAGTTTCTGGCATCTTGTTTGTCTTTTAATTTTTTAATTATATTTAAGTATCTCTACACCCATCATGGGGCTCAAACTCACAACCCTGAGATCAAGAATCATAAGCTTTCCCCACTGAGCCACCCAGGTGCTCCTGTCTTAATTTTTTGAATGTTATCTTTACTGTACAAAACCTTTAAATTTTAACATATGCAAATCTTCTTTAAGGTTTCAGGGTGTATAGCTTAGGAAAAGCTCCTCCACCACATGATTATACAAACACTTTCCAATATTTTCTGCTAGTGTTTTTATAGTTTGGGTTTTTACAGGTAGATATTCAATGCATTGAGAGTTTTCTTTTTTTTATATGGTGTGAGTTAGGGATCACAATTTATTATTTTCCATGTGGACATGCCATATTAAAAACACTTGATTTATAATATTACACAGTGATTGGGTGAAATGCTGTTATCATACATCACATTCCCATATAAATGCACATGTCTCTGGATGTCAGCCTGTTTTATTGACTGTTTATTTTTGTAACAATTATGAACTCATCATTACTGTAATTACTTAATGCGTTCTAACAGCTAGCATTACCTTTAGTCTACTTCTTTGTCAAACACATTTAGACTACGTTTGCCTATTTTATATACAAACACACATGTGTACACATCGCTTTAGAATTAATATTTTGCACTTTATAAAAATAATGCTGGAATTTTAGCTGGGATTGCATTTCATAATAAATAAATTAAACTTGTGACCAGAGTAATACCATCCTTTATATAATCGTTTACTTGTCTTTTTTTAAAAAAAAAAATTTCTTTGATACATTTGTGTCCACATTCCCCAGCCTCTGCTTTCCACATCTGATAGCACACAGTTGTGTGCTCACTTGTGCTTTCACCCGTAAGGTCAGGCATGTAGTCTACTGACCCAAGTATCTTCCCAGAAATAATCTGACCTTAATAATTTATACCTCCTCAAGTTACTGTATGAATCATTTTCTTCGATTGTATGGTTGAGTCAAATTAAAAGCAGAACAAAGCAAAACTGGAAAAAAATTTCTTGCCTCTGAGACAGTTTAAGGCCAAATTGGAAATGTACAATTTGTTCTTGGCCATTTCTGTTTATTTTACCAATTTTGTGACTATATGAGCACGATTGTACCTGGTGGATCCAATACATAGTTTACCCAATTTTTAAAAAGATCGCCCTTTTTCCCCCCTTAAGTGATATTGCATGAGTCATACGATGTCAGCTTTTTTCTTAATTAGACTTAAAAACATTTTTTCCTTGGATGGACCTAGGGGCTATTATGCTAAGTGAAATAAGTCAGAAGAGGAAGAAAAATACCATATGATTCCATTCATAAATGGGATCTAAAAACAAACAGACAAATGATAAATAAAAAGTAGAACCAAACCTATAAATATAGAGAACAAACTAGTGGTTGCCAGAGAGGAGGGGGTTGGGGGTAGGAAAATGGATGAAGAGGATTGGGAGATACAGGCTTCTAGTTATGGAATGAGTAAGTCATGGAAATAAAAGACATAGCATAAGGAATACTGTCAGTGATATGGTAGTGATACCACAGTGATGTGGTAGAGATGTAATGGGACAATTGGTAGCTATGCTTGTGAACATAGCATAATGTTTGACCTTGTCAAATCACTGTTGTACACCTGAAACTAATGTAACACTGTGTGTCAATTATACTCAAATTAGAAAAAAAAAAAAAAAGAGAGGGCCGCCTGGGTGGCTAAGTGGGTTAAAGCCTCTGCCTTCGGCTCAGGTCATGATACCAGGGTTCTGGGATCAAGCCCCGCATCGGGCTCTCTGCTCAGCAGGGAGCCTCCTTCCTCCTCTCTCTCTCTGCCTGCCTCTCTGCCTACTTGTGATCTCTGTCTGTCAAATAAATAAATAAAATCTTTAAAAAAAAAAAAAGTTTTTTCTCAGGCTAACAAGGAACTTCTGGAATTCAAGCTTGTCTTGTCGAATTCTTGACACTGTTACATCCCACTTGATTTTAATTTTATGGAGATAAATATATGTACATATATATTTAATATGTATATTAAAGTGGACATATGTCTATAATGGAATTAGCTGAAGAAGCTCAGTGCCAACTCTCTAGTTTCTGGCCCTTATTCAGAATCTGTCCTTTATATTACCTTGAAGGTCAAGTTTGACAGACACCATTTTTGAAGGATAAGAAAAGCACTTCCTGTGGAGTGAAGTGGCAATCTATTCTGAAATATTTTTTAATCTTTAAGCTTATTTTTTTAATGTGCACTTTCTTAACACTTAGACTTTTAAACATTTAACATTTCAAAAATGAAATTTTTTTAAAAGCTCTTTTGAATGAGTTCCTTATTCACAGAGGACAACAGCATTCTTTCAGGTGAAGCTGAACAGGTGTGAGTTCCATGTCATTAACCAGGCTGTACGAGTCAGTTGACAATATTGTCAGATTACACAATTTTTGTTAGGCATCCACCAACATTTGATTGCCTTTGAGTTAATAAGCTTAGTTGCTCAGACATGCACTTTGCAGCTATTTAATCTTGGTGAGTGCATCAGGAAGTTTTATTGCTTAGTATTAAATATTCCATGAGAGCTTTATTGATTTTTTTTTTTCAATTACAAGGTAGGTGTTTGACTTTTCTTGATTTTAACGATTTCCGGTTGTTTTTGTTAACCTCAACAGAAAGACTTTCTGGAACTTGTTGGTAGAATGTGGGGTTATCTTTTCCGACCTGCTATTGAGGTGCCTCAGGGGGCCACTGTGGGTCATCCATGTAAGACTGGAGGGGTGGGTTACCCCTGCCTCAATGGGGCAGACACCCTTGTTGCTTTGAGGGATATTAGGCATTCAGCTAAGATTTTATTTGAATAGAGAGTTTCATTGTTATAACCACTTGACAGCATGCTTTATGACCCAGAACTTTAGGGACTAGATGGCCCTTCAGCAGCTTGTCATAGTGGACCAGAACTGTTTCTACAGATGTCTGGCTCTTCAAAAGCAGCCCCATGGTCCCCATCTGGACTGCATCTCCAAGTGGTCTTGTGTCTGGGTGCTGCTCTCCTCACAGGAGGACCACAGTCCTACCTCAGCCCTTAACTCAGCTAGTGCTACAGCTCTGTATTTGAACAACATGGTTTCCACATGGTATACTCCACTCCAGTGGAAACTTGAACCACGCTCTTTCTTACCTAAGGAAATATTTCAGGAGAAATGTTTACAGGAGATTGTCAATCAATGCATTTTTCTGGATACTATAAAATCTATTCCTGGATTATGTTGGCTAATAGCAATCTGGATGCTGGACACAACTGTGAACTTGCTGTTACTGAATCCTGCTTCGTCCTGCTGCTCTGTGCCCACTTTGGGAGCACGTGGGTGGACGGACTAGCAGCTTGGGGCTGTCTTGACTGTGCTGACAGCCGGGGGTTGTCTCTGTTCTTCCCATCCTCTACATGAAGAAGGACTGCTCTCATTCGCAGCATGTGGTCCTCGACCAACTGTTTCGGGTTACCTTTTCAAGTCACATAACTATTATTTCACTCTTTTAATCAGTGGCCAAAAAACTCAGAACCCTACCTTTTTTTTTTTTTTTAAATACTTCTTGTTGATATAAAAGGCCTCCAGGTATGGATCTCAATATTGGCTTTATGACTGCTTTGATCACTTTATTGCTTCTTCCTCTGTGATTTCCTCATTGCCTCTATTTTACATTTTGTTACCATGTGTATGTATTTATATGAACTACCTTCATTGCTTTTGTAAAGGAAGGTATAATAATCCATTTGTAATGTAGGATAAATTTAAATCAGTGCCTGTCCACTCCCAGGGGTGGTGATTTGTTTTATCTTCTCTTTAAAGAAAAACTTGATCTCGTACTTACCCTTGACCCTAAAGACAGCAGTTTTGATGCTGACCTCTGGTGGAGAAATCCTGCCAGACCCTGTCCAGCCATCTTCCCACCCTCACCCCCTACTTTTCAGCCCTGATGGAAGGAGTGGTAGTGAGGGGGAGTTTCTCACGTGGGTGTGAGTTGTCTCCATTTTAGATTTAGATAACAATGACTCCTTGGTAAGTAAAAGAAATGTGTGTTTCATTACATAGTTATCAGGACTCTGGGAAGAGAAGGCAAATGTGATTTCCAAAAATATATTTAAAGTTTTTTTTTTTTTTTTTTTTATAGATTCAGAAATTGAAGTTTCCACTGTGGGACTGTGCAAGGGTATCAGCCATTGAAAGCAGATACCTGGGGTCATGGCATGTCAAATTTTTAGGATAGTCCTTGTTTCCAATATTTTCATCTGTTATCATCATCCACATCACGTGTCTTCACAGTTCAAGAAGTATGGTCCCACGTGCTGGTAAAGTATGAACTGAGAATGCGAAAAAGAGTGAAAGTCTACCATATAATGTGTTTTTGTCAAAAAGCCATTTATTTAGATTTGCAAACACCCCTGGGTTCATTTGGCTTTGTTCACATTTTGTTGTGATTTGACACCTTTACACTTTCAGTTCAAAGCTATACACACCACAGTAACGTTTAAATTTCTACTCTTAGCTAGTTTTTTTGGGAGTCAAGCTGTGGTGCGGAAACCAGGACATCACAGTCATATGGGAAGTTGTTAGACATTTAAATGTCATATTTCATCTAGGACTACTGAGTCAGAATTTACATTTTAGTGAAAGCTCCAGGTGGTTCTCTACACATTACATTTTGAGAAGTACCCACTTATGAAAGAAACTGAGTCATTTTAATGTGTTCCCATATTTTACATTTCTATATGCTACAAATTGCTTGAGGTTTAGGTTATTATAATTGTCAATAGAATAGGATATTTACTGAGTCTTGTCATAATTACATTTTACTAAATGAAAATGTGCCCAAAGGAAATGCCATCCTTAGTGAATAGGTTGGGAGACAGATTTCTAAAATAAATACAAATTACACATGTACAGGATTTTGTTAAGTGCAAGACCTAGTTTGAAGTTTTTCTGATGTATTATTTCAGTTACTTCTTACAATAATTCAGAGGCATTTATTATTAATCATATTTTTATCATTTTATAGTGGAGAAAAGGGAGAGTTCAAGTAGCTCTCCCAAGGCAGCAAACCTGGCCAGCAACAGAGCCAGGACTGGAGCCCGACCCATGCTCTTCACTACAGTATCACCCACACACATAGGCACTGACTGATTTTACTGCAGGCTGGAGTCCAGTAAGACACAATAGCAACCGTGCTGAATAGATTTACTCTAGGTACAAACTTCAGACAAAGCAAGCCCTCATGATTTTTCATATTACTTTTATAACTATCCCTTTGGCTTTTCGTTTTTAAAATTTATTTACTGTATCTGTAGTGATAAAGTCAATGGAACAGAGCTGAAAATAAAGAATTTCATATTTAAATATAGGAGCAAGATTGATCCTTTCTTAAGCAGTGAGGTCACTTTTCCACACTTTTTTGGAGATAAATTATATGGCCCACATCTGGACAGAAGCACGTGAATTGTGACTAGCATAACTCTGGTTAGGTTTTTGTTATGATATTATAGAATTTTATGAGGAACATAACTCAAATATTACCACTCAGCCTAAAATTAGATGGAATCTGTTTCTTAAATTATGGGCAACAGACTCTCAGGGATTTCGAATTAATAAAAAAGTATTTCAGGTCAATCATCTAAATTTTAAAATTCTTTCTTCCTTTTTCTTTTCTTTTTTCTTTTTCTACTCCCCCTCCCCACCTTTGGTGCAAAAAGGTGGTTTTATTAAAGCAAATGGAAAGACTGGTGGACAGAAAGAACTGCACATGGGTCATGAGGAGTTGTGGCCCCTTGTATATTTTCAAGCTTTCTAATCTACAATCTACATATAGCCAAATATGCAGATAGCACCAGGTTCTTCAACCAAGTTGCCTGGCAAGGCCCACTGTCCCTCCTCCAGCTTGCTGTGGAAGGCATGGCCTAGGCTGTGTCTTGAGGAAGTGGCTGAATCTGATCCATCTAAATGCAGGCACTGATCTAAGGTCACTGAGTCTCTAAACTGGCTGCTGCCACTAAGGTGACCTGCCATGAAAACTTCTGCTCAACTAGGGTGATGGTTATTAAACCAGCCAAATTCCTTAGAAAAATTTCAGAGACTAGGGAGAACGTCATCAGACTGGGAGAAAATGAGAGAGAAAATGGACACAGAGGGAAGCAATGATGTCCCGAGGAAGAACAATAGGAGCTGTGATGCCAACACTCAGAAAGAAGAAATTCGGTCAGGACAAGGGAGAAGGTGAGACCCCAAAAGGTCCATGTCTTTATGCAGAGTTTGCTAGGCTAACCAACTGATACTTCCAATTATTAAATCTTACCCAAACTTCTTTCTTTTTCCCTCTTGTCATGGTCACTCCATAGGTGACCTCCATTCCCATGCTGTTAAACATGATCTCATCTATTGATGGCTTTCAAGTATGTGAGAAATGCTGAGAGTTTAGGGAAATGAAGGAAACGGGCCGAGGGGACTAAGGAAAGGAAGAGAGAATGAGCAAATGTGTTCAACGTAGTGAGGTTCTGAAGTGCATTATTGACCATTAACTTTGGTAACATGATTACCATTGATGGTTGGTAGGAACAATGTTGGGATGGTAGGGACAAAATTGGGATTTAAAGAGGTCAGCTCGTGAATGGGGGAGAAGTAGATTCTCAAGATTTTAATAGCAGAGAAACAGGGTGGCAGTGTGCTGTGAATTAAATGTCTGTGCCCCACCCCCATTCATATATTGAAACCTGAATTCCCGAAGGGGATAATATTAGCAAGTGGGGTCTGGGAGATGCTCTTAAGTCATGAAGGTAGAACCCTCATCCCTGGGATTAATTTTTATAAAAGAGAGTCCAGAGAGATCCTTCACCCCTTTGGCCACATGAAGATAAAAGAAGTTTGTAAGAAAAAAAAAAAGAAGAAGAAGTCAGCAAGAGATCTCTCACCTGACCGTGTTGGCACCCTGATCTCAGACTTTGAGGGTCCAGAATTTCAAGAAATACATTTCTATCATTTATAAGCCACCCAGTTCATGGTACATTGTTATACACAACCTGAAAAGACTGAGACACAGAGGCATGAGGAAATTGGGTCAAGAGAACATATTTTTAAATTTGGAAAATTTTGGTATATTTGTATGTTAATGAATGATCCAGTAGCTAGAAAACTGTAATACAAGAAGAGAGAGGTCAAGTGCAGGAGTAAATCCTCACGTCAACAGGAAAGGATAGGACTCAGTAGATGGGTGGAAGTGTGTAAGACTTTAAAAAATGCAGAGAACAAAGAAGCTGGAAATACTGTATATAAGAAAGTCCCACATTTGGAAAATATGCACAGGAACATTGTGTTAGTCAGGAGAATCTAGGTTAGGATGAAGCACAAAATATCCTAATATCTCAAAAGTTGAAAAACAGAGGTTTCTTTCTTTTTTCTTTTTTAAAGATTTTAATTAATTTATTTATTTGACAGACAGAGATCACAAGTAGGCAGAGAGGTAGGCAGAGGCGGGGGGAAGAGGGAAAGAAGGCTCCCTGCTGAGCAGAGAGCCTGATGTGGGGCCCGATCCCAGGACCCTGGGACCATGACCTGAGCCGAAGGCAGAGGCTTTAACCCACTGAGCGACCCAGGCACCCTCTTTCTTTTTTTTTAAGATTGTATTTATTTATTTGACAGAGACAGAAAACATAAGCAGGGGGAGAAGCAGAGGGAGAGGGAGAAGTAGAGGGAGAGTGAGAAGCAGGCTCCCTGATAGGCAGAGAGGCAGATGTCGGATTTGATCCCAGGACCTTGGGATCATGACCTGAGCGGAAGGCAGACACTTAACCTACTGAGCCACCCAGGCACTGGCAAAGGTTTATTTCTTATGATATGCATCCTCCATGAGTTAGCAGGAGGATCTTCCATCACGATCAAAGACCCAGATTGGCAAAGCCACTGCCATGTTTAGCATTCCGGTTGTTGTACCAAAAAGCCAATCTCTGGAGGATCTCAGAAGGGCAACATATGGTACTTAATAAACAGTTGGCTAATGGATTAAGAAATGCACGTTGCATGGTCTGCCTTTACATTTTTTCAAGTTTCTTTTTCTTTGTTTTCTAAGCATTTAGCTTTTTTCTTTATGTGAATCTTGATATTTCTCGATGAATTTGTGCCTGCATATTTTACTTTCGGGGTTGTCATAAGTCGGTCTTTATTGCTATTGTGTCTTCTGATCATTGTTTGTATACAAGAAGGCCATTGTTTTCTGTATGTTAATTTTGTACCAAGGTACTTTATCGAATTATTTTTATCATTGTAGTAATACATATTATAATATTGGATCTTCCAAGTGTACTTGAAATATTTGATACTTCCAAGTATCATCTTTAAAATATATATATGATAGTTTATCATCTCCCTTCTAACTATTATAACAATAATATAATAACAATTATACAATATATAATATATAATATTATAATTATATTATAATATAATTATAATATATTATAATTATAAATATAATATAATATTATATTATTAATATTATTAATAAATATAATATAATATATTATATTATAATATATTATAATTGTAAATATAATATTATATTATATAGGTAGGCCCTCCAGAATAATGTTATATAATTGTGGATGGTGTAAAGTTATGATATTAATATATTTTATTTTTAATTTTTAAAGATTTTATTTATCCGTCAGAGAGAGAGATACAGAGTACAAGTAGTGACAGTGGCAGGCAGAGGCAGAGAGAGAGAAGCATGCTCCCCACTGAGCAGGGAGCCTGATGCGGGACTAAATCCCAGGACCCTGGGATCATGACCTGAGCTGAAGACAGACACTTAACTGACTGAGCCACCCAGGCATCCCAACATTAATATATTTTATAGGATTATTTTCCCCATTAAGCGTGAAACCAGTGTTTAGGATGAGATTGATATTTTAGCCTATAAAAGAAGTATCTCCCAGGCGCTTGGGTGGCTCAGTGGGTTAAAGCCTCTGCCTTCGGCTCAGGTCATGATCCCAGGGTTCTGGGATCGAGCCCCGCATCGGGCTCTCTGCTCAGCAGGGAGCCTGCTTCCTCCTCTCTCTCTGCCTGCTTCTCTGCCTACTTGTGATCTCTTTCTGTCAAATAAATAAATAAAATCTTTTTAAAAAAAAGTGACTCCCATTTCTATCTTGGTAGAAGTGGTTACCTCAAGAAAATTTGTTTAATCATACTAAATACATTTGCTGAATCTATGAATTATCTTATTATCTTATGATTTTTCTTCTTACAGCTATTAAGATGATATAATGCATTAATAGTTTTCCTGATTTAAAAGATATCATCATTCTTTAAATCAACCCCAATTAATCATGACATAATAATTTTTAATGTACTCCTGGATACTGTTACTACTTTACATAGGATAATTTGTGTGTGTATATGTGGCCTTTTCTGGGTTTTGGTCAACCTTATATTCCTTCTTTAAAATAATTTAGGAAATTTTTTCTTTTCTATGATCTATAATGGCATTACAGCTACCTGATTTTTATAGATATGGTGGAAATGCCCGTGAAGCCATTTGGGGCTAGTGTGTTTTTTTCTTTTTTATTCTTTTTAAAGGATAACTTTAGAAAACTTTATGTATTGTACTTAGTCTGATAAGATTCATTAGAGTTCACCTTGGCATATTGTATTTTCTTTTTTTTTTTTTTAATTTTATTTATTTGTTTATTTTAGAGAGAGAGAGTATGAGTTGGAGGGTTAGCAGAGGGAGAGGGAGAAGCAGACTCCTCGCTGAGCACAGAGCTCAATGCAGGGCTCAATCTCAGGACCCTGAGATCATGACCTGAGCAAAACCAAGAGCCAAGTGCTTAATAACCAACTGAGCTGCCCAGGCACCCCAGCATGTTGTATTTTCTTATGGAAGTGTATATTTTGTCTAAGTTTCAAATTTATTTATACAGAATAAAGCAAAATAATTTCTTATCCTGACTTTAACTATTTTAACTAAATCATGTCAGTGGTCATTTTCTTTTCATCGTTTTCAGTTATACATACGAGGGTTTTTGAAAGTAAAAGTTACCTATTTTTTCAAAAACCAAGCTCTTTTTAAAATTTTTTTTTACTATTTACTATTTTTTTTTACTATTTATTTTTAATACGATTTCTTTAATCTTTGTTTCCAATGATTGAGTTCAGTTTTGCATGCATTCATTCCTTCAATCTGTTTCATGATCCAATCTGACACTCTTAAGGGTAAGTTTAATCCCTTTACCTTTATGAGTAAAGAAGTTGTGTTTCCTCTTATTTCCTCTTCATCTCCGTTTCCATCTCTCTGCACCACCCACTTAGACATCTTGACCATCTCCTTAGTGCTCCTATTCATGTTTACACTACTAAATGGACTTATACCTCTATTTCTTGTTTTTTAGCCTTGCAATAGTGTTAATTCACAATTAGTAAAGATAAAGAAATCAGTGAATTGACACTATCTCCATATTTCCCTTCTTTTCTTTGTTGGTTTTAATGTGTCTGGTTTTCTCTGGTTTATAACATTTCTATTTTGTTCTGAAAACATAATTCCCCAAGTCCCTTCAGTCAGCCCACCAATTAAACAAAGTCCAGGCACAAAGCTGGTCTTTCGGCCATATTTCTGTCCCCTTCCCAACCACCACCTTTAGCATCTCTCAGGGCCTCTAGTACTCTTCTTGGATTCTTCTTGAGGAATCCATAGGGACAGTATTTTCTGAGTTCCCAAAAGGGCAAAACCTTTGTCTGTTACTTCATACTTTCATTAAGTAAGGATGGATAGAAATTTTCTTAGAACAAATTTCCTTTCCTTTAGAACTCCTTTAGAAGAACTCTGTAGGTATTAGTTCCTGTGGAAAAGGAGTTGATAGTTTTGCCCAACTGCCCAAAGGACTCCTTATCTTTGAAGCCTAGCTCTCCTGAGACTTGCATCCTCCCCACCCCCACTGGCTCCATCTGCCCCTTCTGTAAAGTTATCTCTTTGTGTTATGGTTTGTGATTTCAGGTGCCTCTGAGTTTCACCGCAAATGAAGTTTCCATTTGTTTCTTAAACTTCTAATGGAAATTAGGTGATTTCCAAGTAAAGAAAATGTAGACATCAATTTCATGCTACCATGTTCAAACTGTAAGCACCAATTTGGGTTTAAATACTTTATTTTTAGACACTTGAATGGAATTGAATCATTCTCATTTATTTACATAGGTTGGAGGAGAAAAGATCTTATTCTGTAATATGTCATGACTATGATCTTTATTTAAGTCTATGTTTCAAGATTATTTTGTCTACATCTTTTAGTGTTAAAATTGACAAAACACTGGAATGGAGACTGATGAATCCATGTTCCCTTCCTCTCCCTAAGGCTGATTATAAGAATGAAAGCTTCATGCCTAAAAGGCTTTGGTTGGGGGGCACCTGGGTGGCTCAGTCAGTTAAGTATATGCCTTCAGCTCAGGTCATGATCTCAGGGTCCTGGGATCAGCCCTGAGACAGTGATCTGCCTCTTCTCTGTGGGAAGCGTGATTCTCCCTCTGCCTCTGTACTCTCACACTCTCTCAAGTAAATAAATAAAATCTTAAAAAACAAATAAAAGGCTTTGGCTGGTCACTTAACAAAGATTTTTATGAATTTCAAATATAATAGTGTATGATAAAGTGTCTTGGAAACTGCAAAGCATTATACAAGGATAAGACTTATTTTTATTTATTCATATTGTAAGGAGAAAGAACAAGAATACAATGAGGTAGCCAGCCTTGATCTTCAGAAATGTTAATAAAAGTACTTGAGCTAAGTAAGGATCAAACTATTTTTATGGACAGACAGAGCCAGTAAAAGTCCAAATCTGCAAATGTCAGTATCATTGAATATATTAAAAACAATGACGACGACAACTTAAATAATTGAAATGAAACTAAAATAGCCCAGGGCAGCTACCCCAACCAGTGCTTTGACTACAGTAAGGACGTTGCTGTGACATTTCTTTTACGTTACACATTCAGTAGCAGTTACACAAGTTACTATTCAAAACTCTACAGACGACTTTTCCAAAAGAGCTGTTTTCTTTAAGACTGGATAGGGCACCAATCGGATGCATCCATTTCAACGGAACATTTTTCTTTTATGAAGCAAAATGAGGAAGATTATTAATTAAGTTCAAATAATTAAGTCAGGCCCCAATCTGCATGTATGAGAAAGTGTTCTTGACTGACAGAGGTGAAAAACAAATCGATTCCTTTTCTTTGCACGGGTTTTCAATAACGTGGGGTTCAAACACCAAGCAGACAGAACAGGGGTTCAAGTAAAGACGTAGTGGGGAGCCCTCAAGGAGTGGTGGGCTGGAGTCAGGCCACACAGGCACACAGCCCACCTGCCTGTCTTAAATCTTTGTCCTGATCACTTTTGGAAGTGGGTCTCAGTGGGTAAATAACAGCCAAATCCAGTCAAAACAAAACTGTCCTCCAGGTTGTACCTGTACAGCAAGATATGTTAAAACTCTCTGGGAAGTGTAGGCAATTAACAATCTATTTTTAAGATCTGATTTCAAAGTGTGTGCTCTCCATCTGGGTTCTGCCTACCGTATCCTCTTTTCTTTGTCCCCAGTCTACCACTGCCTGTGAAACGGCACATGTTTGTTTCTCTAAAAATGAACTAGTCCGTACTGTTTATTCCCGAGGAATAAATACAGGAAACGTATTTGCAAACAAAACATGAATCAACGGGGATTCACTGAAACTAGGTTCTATAAGGTTTCCAGCACTGTAAAAGTCATGTGCCTGCTATTTTGAAGATTTGTACTATCTTCCCATTTTTTTTTTTTTTTTATTTACTTGCTCACCTGCTGTTAAATACAGCAGGCGTAAAGGGTTAACTTGTCCTGCTGAAGTCAAATGGTGAAGAGAGGCGGCCTGGCTTCTTTACAGTCAGCTGGTCAGCCCTCTGGAAGAACTGAAGGCCTTACAGATGAGATTTTGTCCTATCTCTGAAGGGGCAGCAAGTTCCATGAATAACAGAAAAAATCTCTATAGTACCTGACATCTCATAAGCCCACCAGAAATACACTACTTCCTGAATTCCAAGTCACGTGTATTTTCACACTTATACCTCTGAAATCAGTGCGTGTCTTTCAGTTGATGGCTCTGACATTATCACTAAGTGTATTCTTTTCCTTAGAGGTACATAAAGCAAGGGTGCATGTGGCGATCAGTGATGTCTTAGATTTGATGAATGACAGGAGCTGTTAAGTAAATGAAGTTCATTGGGTAAGGCCATGAATTAACGGGGAGACATTAAAGTTTACCTTCTAGGTGATGAGGCCCTGCAGTAATCTCTCATTCGATTTAGGAATCCGTATTTCATCCTACTGCTTGATTTGTGAATGAGAAACTCAGTTTCAACATGGACAAAGGCCTTAAGGACACCGGTGTCACAAGAACTTCACACAGAACTCTGTTTCTTACCCCACAAAATGAGATGGACAGTTGGGCCGAGAGAGATGCGGTGTTCATGTAAACAATCTGGGTATATTAAGACATGTTCCCTCTCCTACTCCAGTTTCTAAACCTCAGTTCAAAGGGAGGAGGGGTTCTTTTTTAGCTTGTAGCATATGTGTTAATGTGGCCTCTTCCCTGTTTTTCTTGTATGTGCCTTAAGATACAGCTTCTTACCTAAAACAACGCATTGTTCCTTTCTGTTTATCCTGTTCCAGTAATTCTGAAGTACAGGCTGATCTCAGCTGCAGGCATTAATCCCAGCATGTAACGGGAAGCCTGCGCACGTGCAAAAAGCCTGGGAGGAGTGCCCGACATCCTTTTCTATCAGGCTCAGCATGGGTAGGGGGGCAGCGGCACATGTGCCTTCCTATGCCAGTCTTTGAATTTGGCCAGAGAACTGCATCTCCTGCTTATATGTCCCAGGTGCTGTAATAAATATTAGGAAAGGAAAATAAATGAAGCCTTTTTCTCTCCACATATCTGGGAGTGTATACATCACTGATGAAGAATCAATTTATAAAGCATCCCGGCCCAGAGTTTGGGGATGAAGTCAAGTCTTGGGACCCTCCGTGGGAGAGTGCTATATAAACGTTGACTTTGCAAATGCCTTTATGTTAATTTCCTGTATTACATTTATAGGGTGTAATACACATGGCGTATTTCTACTGTACTTACAATATAAGCATTCATTACAGAGCCAATATTTTTTACAGGTGGTGTTAACTCTATAGTGTCGTGAGGCAGACCACGACATGTCATCACATGTAAATGCCGCACATCTATGCACTTTTACAAGTATATTTGTACACATGTATGTATTTTTGCCAGTATGTATTTTTTACAAATGTGATATGTAAAAAGCATTAGAATATTTGTTTAAAAGGGGATGTGACCTTTTCTACAGAAAGTGAGGAAGAGCCCTCAACAAATTGCAGGCCTGTTCTGAAAGAAAGTTCGTGGGAAGATTTCCATTAATATTCTCCATGTGTCTGTCTAGATCCACAATGATTAGCTATTGCCGCCTCAAAAATGATTGCCAAGATCATTACAGTTTTTATTAAGCCAACTTGATTTGCATCACCAAATGATCTTGCTGCTGCTTTTTTTAAACAACCAGTACCAAAGTTCCATATAACACAACTGGAAGGAAGCTGTGGGATTCCTGAGCAGTTGGTTACAGGCTTGCTGGGTTTGAAAGCAGAGCTGTATAAAATGTGGGTAAAGGAAGCTTCAGATTCAAGCCAGGTTGGCTGGGAGGTTCTCTGAGGTTTATAAATATGAGCCAAAGATTGAGGAAATCAGGACTGAGGTTTGATTTGGATGAATACCAATGAATTCATAGTCGAGAATGGAAACAACATAGAATGTGATAGTTTTACATGGTTTCCATCCAGAACAAGGTAAGACTTCAAACGGCAAACCACCAGGAACCAAATCAAAGAGAGGACTTCATAAAGCCATCGTGCAGCTTGGTGGCACCTCCACGCAGACGGTGAGCAGCGCGCCTATCACCAGAGAAGGCAGGGGTCAGCCGCATCCGGGAAGGAGCTCTCTGTTGCTCTCAAACCTGTGTGGGATGTTGGCCAAGAAACAGGAAGAGTTTCTCTGGGCTTGTACTTTGCAATTTACTTCTGGCATTGTTTTTGTTTCCACATTCCACTATTGGAACCCATATATATGCCAGAACTTCTGGTGTGGAACAAAGTTGACACCAGCTAGGTGAGGACAAAATGATCTACCTGATGGATGGACTACTTACTTAGAGGTGGAGATTGGCTAAATAGATGGTCCATAAGCATTTTTTTTTTTAAGTAGGCTCCATACTCAACATGGAGCCCAATATGAGGCTTGAACTCACAACCATGAGATCACAACCTGTGCAGGAATTAAGAGTCAGATATTTAATTGACTGCCCAAGTCCATAAAGCATTTTTAATGAAAAATCACTATCAATGAAACATTTTTGAGCATAGTGTGAATTTAGGTATTTACTTATAGATTTGAGAACACCATAGAGGCCTATACACTGGCCTGTACACTGCATTTTAAGTGAAATACAATTTTATAAAGGCTAACATAAAGATGAATTAATTATTTTTTCCTGCAAACATGGTTCATTTTCAGAGTGTTAGCTCCTCCACTTTTTCGTTCCTTTGAGCTCATATTGCAAGAACTGTTTGCAATCTGTGAGGGTCAGTTCACTCTAAATAACATAATCACTAAATTGTGGGCACACAGAGTTGGCAGTGCATCATCACATGAAGCTAAATTGGACCAGCTAGAAAGAGGTGCTCTGCCACCTCTGGCCAGTGGCTGATGTTCACGCTAGGTGAGGACCTAACTGCCTATCCACGTTCAGTGTGAAAAAGCCCAAGTTTTTTCTATATTTTTGAAAACACAAAAATGAATGTTAGCTCTCCATTTTGCATCCTGGGTGCATGCGCACCTCTTGGAGAACCCCCTTATAAATTTCTGAACCTAAGAAAACAGTGGATTGTGGTCTAACCTTGCAAGCATCCCTTTCCAAGGCAAGATTCCATTTCATGCCAGAAGTGGAGGCTTAGGAGATAAAGAAAGGCACTGAGGTGTACTAGGAGAAAGACTCGACCTCTGAGAGTTCATCCTTCCTCTCTGCATTCCCAAAGCTGAGCCTGGCCTCACTTATCAGGTGCCCCAACACGCTGTGACCTCCCCCATCACAGACTGTGTATTTCATGCTGTCACAATTGCCTATTTACTGGTCTCTTTCCCGTCAGACTGTTGATTCTGTGAAAAATGAAATGAAATGGAGTCACTTGTGTCCAGGGGTTTTAAAATGGGCCTCAGATGCCAAAATGGTGGTGGGCCTCATGCACGTCTTCACTAGTGGAACCATGAACTTTGGAATTGGGCCAAACCACACATTCTCCAAGGATTCAGAGCAAACACCTGGGTGTTTCCTGTATAATAACAGACTTTTGCTTATGATAGCCTTAGCAACCAATTATATTTAGCCAAGATTACCTTTCTGCAGTCAACAGCAATCAAATTCTTTGTAAAATTCATTGTTTAATGTATGCAAGCATTCCCTTTTTGTCTTCAAAATTCCCTGATTTGGGGTGCTGCCCAAATCTGGTGCACTGTAAATTGCAATTCTTTGATCCCAAATAAATGCTTTTGCTTGACTATTGCCCCCTACAAATTTAGGTTGACAGTTTCTTGAGGAAGTAGGGATTTTGCCTTATTAAGTATTGTATTCTTAGCTACTCCCTTGAGGAAGAAGTCAATAAATGATTGCCAAGGAAGTGAAGGAATGAAGCAGTCAATCTATTGGCCTCCTTCTCTCAGTAAGCTGCATCTGGGGTCAGGACCCAGCTCTACTCCAACAGAGGACAAAAGAGAAGAGGAAAGTGGAATCTAGGCCAGCTTTCAGCCAGGTAAGCTGGCTACCAGTGTACACATTAGGAATTAGAAGTTTCAGCCTGATACTCAAATAGGAATCCTACCAGAATATAGAGCCCATATGAACCACAACACTACTCCAAATGCCTGTAAGTGTCTGCAAAGAGGGGTTGCTCAGAAAACAGCTGTGCCATTTGGAGTGAAGATCAAGCTTCCCAAGCTGCCCCTATTCAGGGAATTCTTTGAGTAAGACCTCTAGCCTTCCTCTGCAGACATGGCTCCAAGTGTTCTTGTCCAGTGCTGTTCCTACCCTCTGGATGCCCACCTACAGAGTCACTCTGATATAGAAATTCTCTAGTGCCTTGAGTCACTGAGTTAGTACTGGTATAAAGGGAGCAGAAGGGGAGGACGAGGGATAGGGAAAGGGAGTGGAGGGGTGGAGGGAAGGGGTGAAGAAAAATGTGCAGAAGACTCAATGCTGGAAGGCTACAGGAATGGCTGGATAGTAGGGACCAAAACAGCTTGAGCTTCAAGATTTTTCATGTTGCAGAAACCAAGGTAGAAAGTGTTTGGAAGGGGTGAGAAAGGCAACTATGGAGGAAGAGAATGAATGGGGAAGTCTGGGTAGGACCTGCTGATCAGCACCCAACCTTTCTTTCCATCAGGAAAACCGTGGAACAGTTGTAACCTTGTCCATTATAACCCTGGCAAGGGACATGGATGGCTGCATTGGCACTAATGACATGAATGGAATTCTTGCTGAGTTCTGTGTCCTTGGGTACAGGGAGGCCTTTGGCAGTGGAATTACATGCATTACACAAGCACTCTGGTGTCTGTGGCCCTTGCAGCCTAGATGTTGCTGACATGCCCCATCTGGGGTGGGTGAGAACCACACGAGGTGGTGAGTGTTGAATCCCACAGCCTGTGTAGCCCTGCAGTCTAGCTGTGGTATCAGAGTATCAGGAGGCATAGGTGTTGTTTGAGGATCCCTAGTGTATCAGAGAGACCAAGAGAGGGAACTTCTCTCACAT
Source organism: Mustela lutreola (assembly GCF_030435805.1). Classification (NCBI taxonomy): domain Eukaryota; kingdom Metazoa; phylum Chordata; class Mammalia; order Carnivora; family Mustelidae; genus Mustela; species Mustela lutreola. Next base: position 59,794,066 of record NC_081300.1, on the reverse strand, counting down.
TAGGAATCTTTTATTTTATAGTTAATAAAGGGCATGACAATTTTTTTCTAAATTTTTAGTCCAGGTCCACAAATGGGAACATACACCATTGTGAGTGGGTAGCCGTAAGATGTAACTAACTGAGAGAAACTATTACTGGACTGTTACAGACTATTACTGGAATGATCAGGTTCACTGGGTGTAGTACAGCATAACACACACACACACAAATTAGAGTGACTGCTGCCTCCTTAGTTTTCTTCTTCACAGAATTATTCCCCATCTACCATTTTTGCTCATATCTTTGCCTGACTATAAGCTCCATGTCAGTTCTCTGCTTGTCACTCTTTTTTTTTTTTTTTTTTTTTTTTTTTTTTTTTTTTTTTGTGAAGCATGTCCTCCCTCATTTCCAATATCTGGATTCACTAGTCTTCAATCATTCCACATACCTTTACGGAGGGACTGATTGGTGATGGGCTCTACCCATGTCAAGTGCTGAGGATACAAACTGCAAGGACATGACACTCACCCTTGAGTGGCTTACTGTCTAGTAGAGGGAGAAAAACATATAAGCAATAAGTGTTTCAAAGAGTTGTTGAACCTAAGTGTCCACTGATAGATGGATAGAGAAGATGTGATATGTATACACACACACACACACACACACACACACACTGGAATATTGCACAGCCATAAAAAGGATGAGATCTTGCCATTTGTGACAGGGATGGAGCTAGAAGGTATTACACTAAGTGAAATAAGTGAGACCGAAAAAGACAAGTACCATATGCTCTCACTCATATGTGGAATCTAAAAAACAAAACAAATGAATAAACAATAAGCAGAATCAGATCTACAGAGAACAAACTGATGGTTGTCAGAGGGAAGGGTGAAGGAAAGCTGGGAAAAAACATGGGTGAAAGGAGAGGGAGATACAGGGTCCCAGGTGCAGGAAACTTATGAGTTCACGAGAACCTACACAAGTCAGAGGAATAAAAGACACCGCATAGGGAATATAGTCAATGATAATGCAATAACACTATGTGGTGACAGATGGCAGCCGCACTTGTGGAGAGCACAGCATAATCTACAGAGAAATTGAATCACTATGTTGTTCACCTGGAACTAATGTAATACTGTGCATCAACTATACTCAAATAAAAAATTTTGAAAAAGAGAGTTACCGATACTAAAATAGAAATAGCTACACAGATAAGGAAGAATCATTCTTAGAAAGAGGATTGATTCAATTTAGCACAGCTCTTGAATCTGCTAGCTGGTGGTTGTTGTTGTTGTTTTAAGATTTTATTTATTTATTTGACAGAGACCACAGGTAGGCAGAGGCAGGCAGAGAGAGAGAAGGGGAAGCAGGCTCCCTGCAAGCAGATAGCCTGTTGTGGGGCTCGATCCCAGGACCCTGAGATCATGACCTGAGCCGAAGGCAGAGGCTTAACCCATTGAGCCACCCAGGTTTTGTTTTTTGTTGCTATTGCTGCTGGGTTTTTTTTTTTTTTTTTTTCACATCTTCATTGCCACCACCTGAGTCCAAATACTACCATTTTTGGCTTCAGTTTTGCAAACAGCCATCTTTGTATTTGCTCTTTCTGCCTACGGTTCCAGTCTCCCCACTGCCCCTTGTGTGAAAGCAAATATGATTACGTATTCCTCTTGCTTACAACTCACTATAATGATAAAATTATACAGGGACTTAGGTGATCTTCTTATATTTCTTCCCCTGTTGCAATCTTTCTCCTCCTCCCTCTTCCCACCCAAGCACTTGCTTTCATTTTTTCATTTTTGCCTCAGGGACTTTGCTGAATTCCCCCTCTGCTCCACTTAACTTTCATTTATCCTTCTGATTTCAGTTTGGGGGCCATTCCTTACAGAAGCTTTCCTTACACTCCTAGACTGGACTCCAAACCTAGCTAAATACATCTGTGGCTCCCTACATTTTCCTTTACATCACTCATCACCATTTACATTTTCTATTTGGTGATGATTTGATTAATGTTTGTTTCTTTAAAGAAAATAAAGGAAGGAGCCTAAAGTTAGTAGAAGTAACAGCAGAAGTAGATGAAATAGAGACTTTGAAAAGTAGAACTGATCAATGAAACCAAGAGCTGCTTCTTTGGAAATAAATGAAATTGATAAACCTTTAGCTAGATTCATCAAGAAAAAGGAGGACCCAAATAAATAAAATCAGAAACAAAAGAGAAGCAATAATCACCACCACAGAACTATAAGGGATTATAAGAAAATATTTTGAAAAATTATATGCCAACAAATGGAACAACCTAGAAGAAATGGATAAATTCCTAGAAACATAAAATCTCCAAAATTGAATGAGGAAGAAACAGAAAATGTGAACAGACTGGTTATTAGTATCAAAATTGAATTGGTAATCAAAAACTCCCAACCAACAAAAGTCAAGGACCAGATGATTTTACCGGTAAATTCTACCAAACATTTAAAGAAGAGTTAATACCTATTCTTCTCAAACTACTCCCAAAAGTAGAAGAAGAAGGAAAACTTTTAAATTTACTCTGTGAGGCCAGCATTACCCTGACATGGAAACCAGATAGAGATAACAAAAAAAGAGAACTACAGGCTAATATCTCAGATGAACAGAGATGCAAAAATCCTCAACAAATTATTAGAAAACTGAATTCAGCAGTACATTAAAAGGATCGTTCTCCATTACCAAGTGATTTTTATTCCATGGATGCAAAGGTAATTCAACAGTCACAAAATCAGCAATGCAATGCATCTTATTAACAAGAGAAAGGCTAAGAACTGTATGGACACCTTAGTAGATGAAGAAAAAGCACTTGGAAAAAATATAACATCTGTTCATGATTTAAAAAAAACAACAATAAACGTCTCAACAAAGTAGGCTTAGAGGTAACATACTTAAGCATAATAAAGGCCAGATATGAAAAACCCACAATGAATAGTATCCTTAATGGGGAAAAACTGAGAGCTTTTCTCCTAAGGTCAGGAAAAGACAAGGATGTCCACTCCTATCACTTTTATTCAACATAGTCCTGGAAGTCCTCGCTGTAGCAGTCAGACAATAAAAAGAAGTAAAAGACATCTAAATTGGTAAGGAAGAAGTAAAACTGACTATTTGCAGATAACTTATACTATATATGGAAAACCCTAAAGACTCAACCGAAGAAAAAACCCTCCCCGAACTGATAAGTGAATTCAGTAAAGTTTCAAGAGACAAGATTAATATATAGAAATCTGTTGCATTTCTATACAATACTAGCAAAGTAGCAGAAAGAGAAATTAGGAAAAAAATCTCATTTATAATTGCACCAAAAAGAATAAAATACTTAGGAATAAATTTAACCAAGGATCTGAAAGTCTTATACTCTGAAAACTATAAGACACTGAGGAAAGAAATTGAAGATGACACCAAATGGGAAGATAGGCTCTGCTCATGGATTGTAAGAATTAATATTGCCAAAATGAGAAGTAGTATACCCAAGGCCACCTATAGATTCAATTCCTATTAAAATGCCAATAGAATTTTTCACAAAACTAGAATAAATAATCTTAAAATTTGTATGGAATCACAAAAGACCACGAATAGCCAAAGCTATCTTGAGAAAGAAGAACAAAGCTGGAGGTATCATAATCCCAGATTTCAACATACACCACAAAGCTATAGTAATCAAAACAGTATGGTATTAGCACAAAAACAGACACATAGATCAACAGAACAAGGTGGAGAACCCAGAAATAAACACATGTCTATGTGGCTAATTTATCTATAATGATGGAGGCAAAAATATGCAATCAGGAAAAAAATCTTTTCAACAAATAATTGTAAAAATTGGACAGCTACATGCAAAAGAATGAAACTGGACCACTTTCTCATATCATACACAGAAATAAATTCAAATGGATTAAAGACCTAAACGTGAGACCTGAAAACATAAAACTTCTAAATGAAAACGTAAGTGGTAATCTCTTCAACATTGGCTTTAGTAACATATTTATGGATCTGTCTCCTCAGGAAAGAGAAATAAAAAAGCAAAAATAAACTCTTGGGACTACATCAAGATAAAAAGTTTCCTTAGCAAAGGAAACTATCAATAAAACAAAAAGGCAGCCTAGTGAATGGAAGAAGATACTTGCAAACAATACAACCAACAAATGCTAAATATTGAAAATATATGAAGAATTTATACAGCTCAACACCCAAAAATATGATTTAAAAAATGGACAGATGACCTGAAAAGACATTTTTCTAAAAAAGACATACAGATGGCCAACAGACAATGAGAAGATGCACAATATCACCAATCAGCAGAGAAAGGCAAATTAAAACTGTAAGGTATCACCTCACACCAGTCAGAATGGCTAGTTAACAAAACACAAGAAGTAACAAGTGTTGACAAGGATGTGGAGAAAAGGGAATCTTCACATACTATTTGTGGCAATGTAAACTGACATAGTCACTGCGGGAAACAGTATGGAAGTTCCTCAAAAAGTTAAAAATAGAAATACCATATGATTCAATAATTCCACTACTAGGTAGTGGAATTTACCCAAAGAAAATGAAAACATCTATTCAGAAAGTTATAGGTACCCCTATGTTTATAGCAATATTATTTATAATGGCCAATATATGGAAGCAGCCCAGTGTCTGTTGATAGATGAATGGATAAAGAAGATATGGCATACACACACACGAATATTACTCAGCCATAAAAAGTAATGAAATCTTGCTATTTGTGGCAAAGATATACCTAGAGGGTATTATGTTAAGTGAAATATATCAGAGAAAGAGAAATGCCATATGATTTCACTTATATGTGAAATAAAAAAAAAAAAACAACTAAACAAACAAACAAAATGCCAAGCCAACTCTTAAATACAGAGAGTAATTTGGTCGCTGCCAGAGAGGAGGCAGGTAGGGGAATGGGTGAAATTGATCAAAGAGATTAAGAGGTACAAACTTCCAGAGGCACTTGGCTGTCTCAGTTGGAAGTAGAGATTACTTAAAATAAGAAAAAGAAAGAAAGAAAGAAAGAAAAAAGCGTAAAAAAAAGATATAAACTTCCAGTTATAAGATAAATAAGTCACATTGATGAAAACTACAGATTAGGGAATATAGTCAATAATACATGGTGACAGATATAACTACACTATCATTGTGAGCACTAAATAATGTATAGAATTATCTAATCAATATGTTGTACACCTGAAACTAATATAACATTGTATGTCCATTATACTTCAAGAATAGTTTTTTTTTAAAGAAAATAAGGAATAAGATTTAAAAAAAAAAAAAAAGAAGGAATTTCTTTCCAAAATATTTAGTTGCTTTGATAGACCCCTTAAGGGTTTAACTTGTCTTTTATTTTCAAGGAACTAAATTAAAATTTACTCACCCAATGGTAAAATCTCCTCTTCTTCTGGGAGAAGAAGTGTTCATACAGCCAAGGAGAGAACAGGTATGTTCGAGAGGCCATGGGAGATATACAAGCCTGCAACTTGAAATCTCCCAAATTTAAATCGCTCAGAATTATCCTTTTCTCTTTACATGACCTGGGATATCCCTCACTGCCTTTCAGCCCCAGTGATACTTTCTAATGACCATTCAGGGCTACTTGTAGATAGGACATTATTTGGATCCAATTTCAAATGGTCCAGGTTGGGTGGCAGGTGGGGGATAGTGCTGGCCATTGTTACTCTACTCTAGCTGAAATCTTCTATGACTTTCTTGTTCTGCAGAATGTCAAGTGAGCAATTAGTACATACTTAGTAGTAGTAGATTCCATTACTAGGGACTTCTTGCGGTGCAGTGGGAATGATTACTTCTCAAAAAGAACTCAATCCCCATGGGACTCATTGCAATTTCCTGGTCTAAAGATGTCAGGAACTAAAGCAGCAAGTTTGTGCTCATGTGGTTTGGTGCTGAGTCTTAACTCCTCTTCACATGGCACTTCTGACCTGTGACATGTAAAATGATACTTCTCTTAGACTCCCCAAAACCCCAGTGTGTATAAATTGAATGAAGTTTCACTTGAGAATTTGTTAAAAAGAAAAAAAATAACTTGGTGACTAGGAGGACATGGTCTCTCCAGAGACATGGTGGCGGCTACATTATGTACAAAATTTTAAAGATAGACCGGTGGCCAAGAAGCTTAGCCCAATGCTGCCCTACTTTTGCTGAATTTGTAACCAGGTAATTTCATTTCTTAACTTGTATTTTTCCCATCAGCAAGAAAAAGATGATGGGCACTAGTCAATCTTCTTGGTTCCATGGTAAACCACATTGCTAAGTCTTAAGAAAAGATCTGGGTGCATGTTCTCCTGGACTGTAGAGATCAGCTGACTCATGTTCCTTATGAATGAACATGGGGAGATACCAATACCACAATTCCATATAAGTTAGAATTCCAGAGTTGCAGAAAGCATAACAAAGTAGAATAAGGTACTAATTGACTTTAATCCTGAAAGAGACCATTTGTAGATACTGTCAGTACAGAGAGTCCCCCAGTTCTCAATATCAAGCACAGCAGTGACCCACCATCATCTACTGTCAGGCAGACTATCACCATGTAACTCCAGTATGACCTCACAGACTCCATGCTGCCTTATCCCGTGCCAGTCCCTACTGGCCGACCCCCTCACACATCATCATCATTGCTATAGTAAATAGTAGGTTATGTTGGTGCCCTTCACTGGCTATCTCCCCCCACCTGCTGGGGGTATGTTGGTTGTTCACAACAGCTCACTGCTATGGTTCTCTAGAGAACTGTCCCTCAGCCAATGGGAGCCATATTACCCGAAGGGGGTCAAGTATGTGTCCTACATGTCCTCCTCACCAAAGCCAGCACACTTGCCTCATTGGAGGCAATCCACCCATTCCCTTGCCAAAGATCAGACCAAGGATAGACTTAAACCAAGACCACACCTTTCTTGGTCCTTTCCCTCGACCTCATCCTGCTTCCCTCCTTCCCTCACAGAGTTTTTCTGAACAGAATTTTCTTAATAAATCAGACACACTCACAATCTTGTCTCAGCCTCTGCTCCTATAGAAGTCTGTACAGCTGGAATGTTTGTTGGTGCCCCATTGTTGGAGCCCATATTTGATATTCTTTGCCTTCTGAGTTTCTGCCCTCATCATTCCCACATCTTTCTTTCAAGGAGTCATGTAAGCCTTGTTTGTGAGAATTCTCAGTGCTGAGGAGTGCTCCAAAGCTGCTGCCAGAGGAGGACTCCCCCAAGCCCTATTTTATAGATTCCCTGAAGACCCTAGCTGCACTGAACTCCTATTCTGAAAAGACATAGCCTATAGCATTTGGGTTACATCTTTTAATATAAATAATTATTTATAGTGGTTAGACACCATAATAGTCCATGTTAGCCACATTTTGGGCTATTAATTCAGTTAGCACTTACCAGAAGAAAATGGACTTTTCATACCAGCATTTACCAGTTGATTGAAAGGATAGTTCTTCACAGGCAACAAATTCTCTGACCATATGTGACTCCCCAAATGAAGAGTCCTAGTCAAAAATTGTGAAAACTTTGAGATTTTTCCCTGCTTAGAAGCTAACAACTCAGCCAGTCAGCGTATGGATACTGACAGAGGACACAAGATGGCTTGGTCAGAGACAAAGGACTTTACTGCAGTAGGACTATCAGGGAAACCTGGATTTTCCTGTACTGGTTCCCTGAGCTTCCAGCACCTCAGGGTGACAGATTATGAATTTAAGTCATCAGATGGTCAACCAGCCAGATGAGGCTCATTAACAGCCACGGGTATAAACCCAAAACTAACATGTTGAAGTACTCTGTGAGCCTGGTGAGTGTGACCTATCTAGCTTTCTGTAAACACAAGTTGATTCATCTGTAGAAGTTAGAGAACCTTGAGTAAAGAGGCTTTGAGGAATTTTTGCCTGTTTGTTACATCTAAGTAGTTTCTATTGGCATTTTGTCAGGAGATAGATAGAGGTCATTTCACTTAACACATTCCTGGGAAGGGCATTCATAATGTTGATGGTGGGAGTATGAAAATACTTTAAGTACCCACTACAAAGGTGAAAAAGTTATTATCTTGTGCAATTTGGGGGTCTAACTTGAATAGTTGCCTCAATGGATAAGCCTCTTGTATCAGGAATGACTGGGTCTCAGCCAGCAGCTTTGTTTCCATTTCAATGACTTCAAAGAACTTAGTGGGCCCTGAAGGGTCCTGACCAGAACGCCTCCAGCTGGGCTGTGAGTGAGCTTCAGGAAGTTCACAATCCCCTGAAATCATAAGTAAAATTCTGTATGTCTGAATTCATGAGTGCTTTTTCCTTGAGGGTAGAGGACCCAGAAGTCTCAATGGATCCAACTGTGGTTATTAACTCCCCAGGATTAAGCACCAGCAATACAACCATTCAAGTTGTGCTGTTAGACCACAAAAGAAATCTTCTTTACAACTCTCAAGTCTGGGTCAAATAGGACTTGTGGTCTAACCTCAGCCAGTAGCCACCTTATCATCAGGCCTGCTGTGGCACTCTCTGCTGCTGATCTATCCCCTTCTTAATTCCAGCGCTTGGATTCCCTTCAGGTGTTGGCTGCCAAGCACTGTGACAGAGCCTGGACCCAACACTGCCCCGGCTTCGGAAGACTTATTCACCTGCCAGACTAATTTGGGACATGGGTATGAGATGATGTTCTGGTCCATGGTAATAATAACTTCATAAGGTGACAGATGGTAATTGCACTTAACCGTGGTGAGCACTGAGTAATGGATAGAATTGTTGAATCCGTATGTTGTACAACTAATTTAACACTGTATGTCAATGATACATCACTGATAAACGGAATAAAACAACCATGACAAACACAATACGGGAAAAGACAAGACATGGGAACAGGCAAAGCAAGCCTGAGTTGGGAAGTCAGCTTGACATGACGAGATCTGGGGGACTCCTAGGCTTCCTTCTCTTGGCTGTGCTGGTAGTCCTGGGCCTTCTGCCCCTCAGGTCCTGCAAATGGAACCTCTGCCTCAGGATCCCCCTCAGGGCCTGTGAGCATCTTCTTGTTAGTTAATTTCAGCAGCGGCATCAAGGACAGGCAGCATCTTTCACAGACTCTTTGTATGTCAAGTAAATATTTTGCTACTTTATGGACACTCCTCCACTGCTGGCCCAATTTTATTACAACCTAACTTAGAGGGTTGAATAAATGAGTATGTCCACAACACCAATACACTTAGCTGGTATATGAAGTCAGCCCCTCCACAGTTCACAAAGACACCTCCTCTTCCCCATGCCCCTCTTCATTACCAAGACCCGGGCCAAGCCCCGCCCCTCTGGATCCGGGTTTCTCGATGCAGCCTCCTACCAGGTCGCCAGCCTCCAGTCGTGCCTCTTCAATGGAGTCTTTCAAAGTCCCACTCCTCGCAAAGGAAACTCTTCTGTTTCCCACTTAAATCTCTTTTCAGCCTTGTCAGGATAAAATCATCGCAAATCCCAGTAAGGTTTGTAGGGCGATCATTGGGCTTTCTTCTATCTGATCCTCTGGTTTCACTTTCCCCTCCCCTTGTCCTTGAACCTAGCATTTCACAGGCTCCCTGCTGTCTTTCTTGCCGCCTGTGGTCCCAAGTCCCACCCAAGTGCTCAGCCACCTCCCTCCTGCTCAGCTCAGGGCTTCAGTGCGGGAAGTGTTTCAGGTTTACCCAAGGCCCTCCATATTTCCCTGGCCTTCCCTTTTCTTCTCGGTGATAGCTCCTGTCAGACAACATTGTTGGTATTTGGGGTCTGTCTTCCCTGCTGGCCTGTAAGCCCAACACATAATTGTTTACTGGCCACCATTAATACTGTTTTAAAAATGACTATCGGAACAGTATGTAATATTTATTGTGCACTTACCATGTTCTATGTATTGTTCTGAAACTGCATGTAGGTCTCTTAATCCTCTCTCTCTCGATGAGAGAGAGCTATAGTAACAACCTCATTTTACAGATGAGGGAAGAAAAGCACAGAGAAGTGAAGTAACCTGCTAAAGATGGCACAGCGAAGTGGCAGAGCCAGGGCATCCAGGAGAAAATGGCAATTACTTTTTAAATGAATGTGGTTCTGACTCTTCAAGGTGGGTATTCTTATCTTTATTTCATCGATGAACAAACAGGTGCGAAGGCAGTAGTGGTTATTCGGTTCTAAGTAAGAAGAGTCTGTGGAGCCGCCTTAGAACACTGTCCGACCACAGTGTCTTTGCCCACCTCCCAGTGGCTCTATTATTGGGATCCTTCTGTGCCACCACTTTCTGTCATGCATATAATTTTGTTCTGTCACCATGGTCAAAAGAAAAATATCCCTGAGAAGAAAGAAGTTCATATAGGAAGGAATCAGTCAACAAAACAAAGGAATTTTGTTGGTCCCTCTGTCATGGGAGGTTCCTCATGGGAACTCTAGACACATGTGTTGTAAGCACGGATGTGAGATGGATTAAACATACTTTAGGATTATCTCCTCAAATTATTTAATAACCTTCTGAGAACTTATTCTCATATCTCAAATCCTTAAAAAGGCTATAGTTTAAACTATAAGAAAGATCAAATTACAAGGTATACCATAAATTTTAACACTGATACATTCTTATGGACACCTTTCTGTGTTTTTCAAAGTTTTACAGAAAGGCCTTTACTTAGGATATTTTAAATTGTCTGAGTCTGTTACTTGTCGGAGATAAACTGCCTGATTTAGTGATATTACGGTATTTAACAAAGACTGTTTTTCTTCAAAAAATATAACTTCCTTGCAAAACATTCCAAAGCAACATCTGATACTAACCAGAAGCCAATTCAAGTAGATTCATTAAAACGGAAGTAAATGGGAACTTCTCAAATACAGATTAAATAAGGCAAGGCAAGTTTGTCCTTTTCTTTATAAATTTAATTTCTCATAAAAACAAGCAGTGGGAGTCAGTAATCCAGGTGATTTCTAAAATGCTGGGAACCTCATTTCATAGTCTGACACTTTTTGCTTTGTGTATATGAGCTCCTGAGAATAACCGCATTTAGCCAAACAGATCAACATCAGGTAGCTGTTTAAGAACGTCAGACTCTTAATTTCGAAATTGTTCTTGATTTTGAATTCTCATTTTCTAGCAAGAAATATTTAAGTTGTTCTTAATGTAAAATTTAAAGGGTGCAGAAATATATCAACTGTAAAAATCCAAAACAGCTGCACAGTAGAGGAAAAAAAAATCCTAAATTATAAAATAGCAAGAACCCCCGGTCTTACTGGAAGCCCAAGTGGGACTATTTGGAACTCATTTGTTCCTTTGTCTTTAAATTACTGTAAGAAAAGTTTGCCCTAATCTGGAAGCGCCTGGTAAACGAACTCAGACCTTTGTAATATCCTGGGAAAACCAGGAATACATATTTTGGAGATCTGTGCATGAGGAAATCTGGTTGAGTTCTAAAACAAGCAGCTAGATGTAGCAATGACAGAGCTAGGAGACTGTCTGAAAACAGAGACACTTTCACGAATCTGTGAATCTGTGTTTGAATCTTTGATCCTGGCTAATTAGGACTGCAGTTCCTTCTTAGTGGGGGAAAAAAAATATTCTCTAAAGAGGTCTCTGACCAAGATGGAATTTCAGTGGGAAATTTTAAAAATCACAAACAGTTTTGGTCTTCTGATAAGGACTTAGGCCGACGTTGTGGCCTTATGAAGCGGAACGAGTCAAAGATTTTCCAGAATTCAGTTCAAGGTGTTCTTGATGATGACGTTATTAATGATTACCAGACGAAAGGCTTGAACAAATGGTTTATTGGTAGACATATAAGACGGGGTCGGCGTGATTCTGCAAAGAAAACTTTCTGGAATATGGTCAGGCTTGTTTGTTTACATGGTTTCTGCTGCTGTTTTCCCGTTTACAGGGGCAGGGTGGAAGAGTTGCTGTCACATGGCCCACAAGGCCTGAGATCCTTCCCTTTCCAGAAACCAATCTGCCACCCACCAGACGAGAGAGGTCATCAGTGCCTGGAATTGAACTGCGGGGCACAGTGCTGGGAGAGTAATTCTCTCTCCTCCCATCCAGCCAACTTGGGCACAGGTTTTCTGGGCCAGAAAACATTCTCTCACCTTGGAGAACACTTAATTTTTTAAGTTAGCTTTTTTGCCTTTTGGATTCAGAGCTCCTATTTGAGATTTTTCATCCCAGTTTCTTAGCTTCTCTATACTATGTTTTGCTTTCCAAGTTCCTTTCCGTTTTCAAGTCTGAATTCAGACTCTGCAGGTTTGCATTCCAGCGGTGAATGCAGGATGAAGAGAGGGTGTACCCTCATGGAGCCAGCAAGTCTGGACTGAAGCCCGCTTCCCCTGATGCTGCTGGGAGGCTACTGTGTGTATTAAAATGCTCTTTCTTTGGGCGCCTCGAGGCCAAATGGAGTTGGTGAGTCCCCTGCAGTCATGTCTACATTGCAGTGAGAGATAAAAATGTGGGGAAGAGAATTTTTTTTTTCTTTTTTGCAAGTCAGAGTGCTATTTTAAATAGGATTTCTGGAAATAAAACATGACCTATCTTCAGAAGACAAAACCAAATTCGCACATATCTGTTGAGCATCTTCCATGAGAAAGGAAATGGAGGGCGGCTGAGCAAAGGAGAAAATCACACATCATTACCATGCTGCATGTCGACCTGAACTTGACCTGGTGAGGGCAGTGAGGGTGTTCTGGGAACATCCTGAGCCACCAAACAGGCAGGGCTCTCCTTCCCCTGTCGTCTGTCTTTCTGAACTTCCTGAACTTTAGTGAACTTGGAGTTTCCAACTCAGAGGCCGAAAACTGCATCTACAGTTGGCTTCTCCCCAAACATGATCTTAGCTGGATGAAAACCTAAAAAGCAGTGCATCCAATTTCATCAACGAGCACATAATTTAAAATGCTGCGATTGAGCACGACTTGGCACTAGAAAAATAGTTAAGAACAAACCCTCTGCTGTGAACGCTCGGCTATCAGAAGCAATTCATAATGATGTGTCTACATTTTTAAACGGTGAAGTTGATTAGGAAGGCAATCTTCGTCTCCAGCAATGTACCGTCCGGCGGAGTGAGCCTGCCTCTCCTTTGAAACTTCCTGACAGATTTGCAGGCTTCACGATTCCACGGATGTTGCTTATTTCTGAATGTTTTTCTTACTAAACGCTCAGTAGTATTAAAATGTTCTCTGGGGAACCTCTTCTTTTCTAAAAGCACACTCTTATTTCAGACAAACTGCCAACTTTTTTTTACTCTTTCAGTCTCTTCAAAATTCAGTGGGCTAAACAAATTGAAGGATTATTCTTTTGGTGTTTTAATGGTGGGTACCAGGAGATTGGTGAAAACATGTGTTGTTATTAAGTTAATGTGTGAATAGACACTTAGCACAAAAATTCACCTGCGTTGGGCGCCTGGGTGCCTCAGTGGGTTAAAGCCTCTGCCTTCAGCTGATGTCATAATCTCAGGGTCCTGGGATTGAGCCCAGCATCGGGCTCTCTGTTCAGCAGGAAGCCTGCTTCCCCCTCTCTCTCTCTGCCTGCCTCTCTGCCTACTTGTGATCTCCGTCAAATAAATAAATAAAATCTTAAAAAAAAAAAAATTCATCTGTGTTGATGGGGAAAGAGACGTAAAAAGAAAAAGAGTGATCTGACCGGTTCATCCGATCTATAATTTTAAACACGTTGTATTGTTATCCGTTTGAGTTACAGGATGACGTTCAAAATTATTTACATGTCCCCAAAAGCATTTGTTTGCAATTAAAGCAGGCTTCTGGAGCTCTTTTTGACAGTTTTCCTCTTAAATTAATGCAATGGGAGGATTTAAAAAAATTTTTTTTTAATTTTTAAAATTTTTTTAATTAAAAAATTAAAAAAATTAATTAAAAAATTAAAAAATTTTTTAAAAATTTTAATTTTTTTTAAAAATTAAAAAATAAAAAATTAATTAATTAAAAAAATTCAACCTTCTTGATACACCTGACATGTTTTATTTATGCATGCACCTCTTCAGTCCTTTTTCTAGCCATCCATTGGTCCACCCTCCCTCTCCTGCACCCTTCCCTGGCCACTTTCCATCTCCGTTCTCAGCAATCTTCCACTGGTCCCTGGGATGCTTTTCTCCACTCTTGTCTCCATGATAGTTTCTTCTGCTGGTTTTTCTTCTTTGGCTCTGCATTAATATACAAGAGTCTATTCTCAGTTTATCTTCTCCCATAGTGTGGACGGTCACCTCTGACATGGAACTCCCCAAAATTCTGCTGGAATCTGGATGCCCCCCCTTTCCAGCTGCTTGTCAGGCATTGGCACCCAGATGCCCCCACAGGACATCAACCCAGTGGGCTCATGATGCACTCAGGATATTTCCCGGCCCTGCTTCTCTCCCTACTCACAACCAGGGAGAGATTTTTGCCTCTTAATGCCTCTGTTCTCAGTGACATGGGTCCGTCTTCTCCCACTTAACTCCAAACCTTAGCCATTTTGTATCCTCTATGCCCCTGATTCCCTTCCCAATCACTAAATTGTACTGATACTCTGATATTGTCTTCTTTACTGATTAATTTCCCTCTGGAGTAGCTCTATCTAGAGCTGGTTCCTTTGCTTCTCCTCTCAATGGCTCCTTGCTCCCTGTCTCTGACCTCCCGGCTTCCCTCCCATGTCTCACTGAGGCAGCAGAGCTCCCTTGCCAGGTCCACCAGGAGCCCGGTCACTCTCTTCTTGGCCCTAACAGTCATAAGAATCAACTGCCTCGATATCCTGCCGAACTCACCCTTGTTAGTTTCACTCCTCATTTCCCATTATATTTCACTCCTTTGTACATGCGCCCTGAACTTTTCTGAGCATCTGAACACAACTTTTCTGAAAGTATAATTACTTTTCAGCCTCATGGTCTTTGCTCACACTGTTTTCTCTGTTTGTTATGCCCTCGACCTCAGTCTATGCATCCTTCCAGATCATAGCAGTCTTTGTGGGTCAGTATAAATGTTACCTTCTCTGCTGGTACCCCCTGATTCATTCCCCAACCCTCCCCAAAGCACACCCAAGTGAAAGGCTAAAATTATTCTCTTACTTGTCACGTTTGATTTGATTAGAACCATTTCTTCATCAACCTTTTAAATACAACAAATTCGGTTCAGAGTCTATTGTGAATGTGATATCATTGGGATATACCTCTCATTTTTTTTTTTAAAGATTTTGTTTATTTATTTGACAGACAGAGATCACAAGTAGGCAGAGAGGCAGGCAGCGAGAGAGGAGGAAGCAGGCTCCCCGCTGAGCAGAAAGCCCAATGTGGAACTCGATCCCAGGACCCTGAGATCATGACCTGAGTTGAAGGCAGAGGCTTTTAACCCACTGAGCCACCCAGATGTCCCTCTCATTTTGTTTTTAACATATCAAGGCCCATGATCTTTCTCCAACTCTATCCTTCTATCCCAACACCAACAAGATAAGTTTTGGGGACCATAATCTTGCAGCTGTACAAAATGTCTACATTGCAGATATTAGATAAATGTCTGCTGAATTGATCTTAATAGTTACGAATACAACTTATTATTGAAGGACACTCTGAGGGGTAAGCATACTGGTGTAATTATATAAACCTGAGCCATGAAGTCAGACTGTCTGGAGATGAATTCATGCTCTGTTATCTAACAGCTCTGGCTTCCATTTCTTTATTTGTAAAAGCTGATGACACTCCATACTTTTTGTGAGGATTATTGAAGACAGGATGATTGTTAATGATAAAAGCCAATCTTACACAATCCTTACCCTTTTCTTGGATTTTTCATGTGTCTTCTGCTCTTAACTGCTTTACGTATGTTCCTTGATTTAACTTCTGACGACATCCTTCAAGGTAGATGTTTGATTATAATCCCCAATTTAAAAATAAGAAAGTGGGGCACAGTGAGATGAGGTCATACAGCTATGAAGTGATAGAGCTGGCATTTGTCCACAGAGCCTGTGCTGTTAGCTACAACATTCTCCTGCCTTTTTGTGTTTAAATAACATATATGAAGGTACACTTGCATAGCATTTGCCTTGTCGAAGGTATCTGAGAAACAATAGCAAACATTATGCCCTATGACTTAGTTAATCACGTCGGTCTTTCAGATCATGAAGATACATTTAGCCAGAATGTAATATAATCTCTTTAACTTTTGCAAATAAACAGAACATTATTCAGAGCAGAAAATCCACATGATAAGGGAAGGGATGTGGGCAGATGTCAAAATATGCCCTCATATCATTTTTATTGTGCTGTCTTCATTCTCAGCCAAGCCCAGTGTTCATGTCCCCCAGCTCCGTTACTGGAAAGTAAAGGATGTCGGTCAGGGGAAGGGCACTTTCCCCACCACCGGCCTCTTCCCTTTCTGGGCCCTCAGGATTCCTGTGCCTCTCATGACTGGGCCTTCTCAGCAGTTCTCTCTATATGGATGTTTCGGAAGTGATTGTTGAAGGTATGAATGAATGGCCCATTTCTAGCTAAAAACCTTAAAGTAAGAAAAATGACAAAAGATAATTTTGGTATTCTGGTCCTGGTTGGGTGTACTGGGGCCCCAAGGCTAACAGATTGCAGACTGTTTGTTGTGTCATCAGAGGCAGCCCCTCTCCCTAGCCCCACGAGGGCTGGAAGTTGGGACCATGAATACACATCTGATACTTTTGCTGCTCATTCACGCCTATTTTAACGCATATCCCTCCTGCTCCAGTGTCCGGATCTCTTAAATGGACGGATAAAAGTGTTAGCTTATTCCAGAACCACGTGTGAATGCCTTTATAGCTTGCCACTGAGATATTCACAGTCATGTCCATCTAATCAACAGCCCAAGTTCACGTGCTCACACCTCTTGGCTTCTAAAAGGTGAAGGGGACAGATTGGCCATGTTCCCCTGTGGATGCCCTCGCTGCTGCTAAGCTAAGGAATGTTATTCCAGGGTCTACATCCCAGGGTTCAGCAGCCTGCCCTGCTGGGGGTCTGTGGGGAGCAGAGAAGCAACTCAAATCACTTGAGAAAACAAAACAAAACATTTCAAATGCTTTCAAGGTCCGACAGTGCTCTCTGATGAGACTTAAATTATTAAAATAACAGGAGTTCTGGGAAAGATCAACCTGTGTTTGCGGGTGATTTGGCCAACAGTCTAAAACCTTTCGCCGAGAACAAGTTTATTCTGTGAGTGAGCCCAGGAGACAGGGATAATAACAGATAAGGGATATGGGTCAGTGCAGGTAAAATGGCGCAGGCCAGGATGTCCGCTTATTTGTAAAAGGCAGGGCCTATAAGAACACCAGGGAGTAGTGTCCCCTTTTCCTGTGCCCACGAGGCTGGCTGAGGATCTTGAGTCTGGATACTTCCATGGAAGTGTATCTCCTCTCATGCCGATGATGTCCGGAATCCCATTTACTTAGCTCAGTTAAAGGCACTGACTCCGTGGTACATTGCTCATCAAGCATCTTTGCTATTTGCTGTGCCTCCTACTCTCCCCTCAGCTCCCTCCAGGGTCTTTCCTGCCCGGAATTCCCTTCCTGCCCCCCATGCCTACCTTCTCAGTGCCCCAGCTCAGCGCCATCTGCAGCTTGAGATATTTCTGACCATGACTGGAAGTATGAAGATATTGTCCCCAAAGCGACCTCATTATTTTTGATATGCTTTGCCTAATAGGGAAGGGAAATTTGATAGTTTTCCTTCTCACTTATTTTCTAATCAAAACTTTGCTGTACTTTGTACCCCAGAAAGTGGCCATTTTTTAAAATTAAGATTTTATTCATTTATTTGACAGACAGAGATCACAAGTAGGCAGAGAGGCAGGCAGAGAGAGAGAAGGGAGGAAGCAGGCTCCCTGCTGAGCAGAGAGCCCGACATGGGGCTCAATCCCAGGACCCTAAGATCACGACCCCAGCTGAAGGCAGAGGCTTTAACCCACTGAGCCACCCAGGCGCCCCGGCCATTTTGTTTTTATAGAGAATTCATGGTTTTGTTTTTAGTCACCACTTTCTTCAGTGAGACTAGACTTTGTATCATTTCAGATAGTGTCCACAGGATATGACTATGCGTTTCGACACAGGTGGTATATTCAAGTTTAGACAATGAGGACAGTTACAACATGTGATGGGAACAGTCCTGTCTGGTTTTGTCTCCTCATAGCGACCATGGTATCCTATTAACCCAAGTCATGTCATGTTACTTTGCTGTTCCAAGACTGTCAACAGCTTCTTATTTCACTTGGAGTGAAGGCAAAGCCCTTAGAGTGGCCTCTCAGACCCCATCCACTCTACCCCACTGGCCATGGGCCTCTTCACCTCCTTATACCCTGTCAGGCTCACACTCACCTCCTTGGAGCCTTTGCTGTTCCCTCTGCCTGGAATTCTGTTTCTCAGATATGGACACAGTCTACTTCCTTGTTTCCTAATCCGTTTCATTTTCAGTTTTATTTCTAGTACCCAGATAGTGCCCATCACATGATAGATGCTTAATATTTATGAATAAATATTTTTATCAATGGAGTACAAATGAAAGAAAGCAAAAGGAAGGAAGGAAGGAAGGAAGGGAAGAAGGAAGGAAGGGAGAGAGGGAGAAATATTTGCAGATTGTTCGGTTTAATATGACGCCACCTGATATTTTTTCAGTTAATCAATGGATTCTACTTTGCATATTATTACCACATTGGATTTATGAAATTGCAAGAATGTAACAATGTGAAGTTAATCGGCGTTACTTGAAACAAGTGTTTCCAAATCTGGAAGCACAAGCTTCAAGAAAACATTAGATGTACATGACGAATAGCTCATTGGCTGTTCATAAGACAGGGACAGAAAGTCAGTGCTCTGTAGGGGTTTTAGTCAGGAATGGTGGGAAGTCCCAAGGCCATGTTCATGGAAACTGGTCTTATCTAGGACTTTCTCTTGAGGGAAACCTGTGGTCCTATACTCTTTCCTAAGATATTATTCAATCACTAGTGGGCAGACCTGACAATGTGTCCACCAGAGGATGACGACTGCCTCATCCTAAAACAGGTCTTCGAAATTAAACTCAAGGCTTTGTGCAAACACAGGAGAATCCCTTGGGAATATCCCGCACGTGGCACAAGGGGAATGACAGTTGCATAACACACGCTTCTGAAACCCTCTCTTTTGAGGGAGTTGCAGTCTCTTGTGCAGCCTTTGGAGTAAAAATAATAATAATAATAATAATAATAATAATAATTGCCATAACAAATTGATTAAAAGGAACATGCACAGATACTGCTCCTCCCTCTTTCAAGAGAGCAATGAAATATTAAAATAAATGTGAAGAGTCTGGAGATGTGGCAGTTAGAAGCTTGGAAGGGGCTCACAGCAGTGAGAACTATGACCAGAAGCAGCCATTTGAAAACTGGACTTTTGATGTGTCAGGTACAGAAAAAGCACAGTGGAAACTCTTCCCAGTGCATGCTCTGCTTCTAATTTGGCTTAGGCTTTCTCAAGAGCACTAGCCAGTAAATTCTGGGTGGAAACGAGCCATCGTCCAAGATTTCATCTCTGTGAGGTTTTCCCTCTCCAACTGTATCCTGCTCTGTTTCTTGTTTTCTTTCTACTTTGCAGAAATCAAGTTCCCATCTAACTGCAGTTGAAATGTCTAGTAGTTCTGGTTTCTTTCTTTACTTGCTGGATTCTAGCTCACTTTACTCACTGCATCAATTCAGCGAATCTTCAATTTATTTCCCGAAGATCCTTTGCATGATCTATCTATGACTTTGCATCACTGCAGAGTGGTACATTTGCTCTTTTTCATGTCCAAAAGTCTCAAAGGGAAGGTGAATTTAGAATTATATATATTGTATATTGGTGTAGGGATGCTGATGGAGGAAAATAGTCAATATGTTGATCTGAGTGACATGGGGGAAGGGGGAGAGAGCGAGAGAGAGAGATGCAGAGGGAGCAGGACCAGGCATGGCAGGCATGACTTGTAGAGCAAGTGTGTAAACTGAAGGGGGCAATTTAAGGTAGGGCATTGCAAGTGGCCAAGGAGCCCATGTTTAATATCTGGTGCTGGTGTAAGAGAAAGCAGTGTCATGGCGGCCTCCAGGCCTTATTAAAACCTTGCTGGGCATCTATTGGGCCTCTCTGCAGTGTGTACCAAGGATAAATGCACCAGGGACGTGCTCCAGATATACAGGGAGGATAGACCAATGAACAAGGTCACCTTCTCCCACACCGAGAGGGAGATAGAGTAATTGTAGCATGGAACATTGTGTAGTGGCTCAGAAGGAAAAGTCTTGGTGTGCCACCTGGGAAGGAGGGGGAGAACAAAGCCACACACACATCACGGGGAGAATGGGGCACTGATGGAAGAGGTGGAAGGGTGCTAAAGACACACTTTCCAATTCTCAGCTTTTCCTTTTGTTGGCTCTATGCTTGAGAAACAATGTGTAAAGATGGCAGGTATTTCTCAGTGTCTGGTTTCAAGGGGGCCCAGGATCAGATCCTAGGGACAACCCTTGTGTGTGCCGACAATACCCATAACATTGGTTCAAGTTGCTCTGACAGGTATGTACTGACAAACCACACATATGTTTTAAGAAGGGCTTTAAAAAAAATTCTAATGCCTTTAATCTCAATATTTCAAAAGGTCTTTAAATATTTTATTTAAAGACTAGGGAAAAAACCATTGTGAATTACTGAAAATCTCAATATTCCAAAAGATCTTTTTATAGTGTAAAGAATTATAATTAAAAAAAATACCTATGATTCATTGAAGATGTATCCTTATTGGCCATCAGAAGTAAAAATTCCCATATAATCTCGGCTCTTAAACCACAAATATGTAGTCAACTGCCTTCTCTTCTGATTCTGCTATCCCCAGAAGTGTCTCTAGCATGTGGACTGATCTAATGCCATCTTCCTTATTCCTACCATTTGGACTGAGGGTATTTCAGAGGAGTGGTCGTGGATCCACACTCACCCTGGCCCATGACCACTACAGGATAGCAGGAGACTCTTGGGCAGGGATACCTCCTTCCAAATCCCTCTTGAACTGGGTCATGCTTGGTGATTAATTTGCTTCATCTTAGAACTCATTGCATTACCTCTGAACAGACATCTCAGTTGAAATGGTGTTTTCATCATACCTTTGGTGACACTGCTTTGCAACATTCTTTTGCGACATTCCCTATTCTTATAATAGCATCAGAATTGGTTAAATCCAATTCCCATTTCTCACAACCAGAACCTTTAAGGATGGCGCAGTTGGTGACAACTGAAAGGCTACCAGCCAGGCATCCTTTCTGGACATGCTATGGCCACTTTCTGGACGTGCTGTTGCCACTATCTGAACATGGTGTGATTGCATCAGGCTTTCACATTCTTCTTTTGAGCCAGGAGGGGATGACAGCACTCAGCTTTGGCAGAGTGGTTCAGATTGAGGGACTCTGTGGGCAAGAGTGTGGTCTGTGCCTGCCAACAGATTCACACACCTTATTTTCACTGGACATTTTAAAAGTAGGTGCAAATAAGTACTCAAACCTTACCATTTTGTATGAAACATTTATCCTGCTGCCATCAAGTCATGAAGGTACATTTTACTCTAAGACTGGCAACCCCTGCCCACTGCTCTTCTCCTGATGGGTTTCAACTGAGCCATTTCTCATATTTCAAACACCAGGAATGTCCAGAAAAATCTTGTAGGGATCTTGGTGCAATGAATCCCTCTGAGGGAAGACAATATCCACTTTTCATTGTATCCCTGGGGAGAGGCACTCAGTTGTCAAGGATGTAAATGAAGAGCAAAGGCTTAATGTAAAGGAAAACTACAAATAATTTATTTAGTGAACACTTTTTGGTTCCTTTCTTTGATTTTGTGGATTCCATACCATTTTGTTCCAGAAATATCATTCTGATACAGAATCAACACTTGTCCTTGACATTTTACATTATTTTACATTTTACTTTATTTTTTGAAAGATTTTATTTATTTAAGAGAGACAGAAAGGGGGCGTGCAGGTAGCTTAGTGGGTTGGACTTCCACCTTCAGCTCAGGTCGTCATCTTAGGGTCCTGGGATCGAGCCCCGCGTTGGGCTCTCTGCTCAGCGGGGAGCCTGCTTCTCACTCTCTCTTTCTGTCTGCCTCTCTGCCTACTTGTAATCACTGTCTGTCAAATAAATAAATAAAATTTTGAAAAAAAAAAAAAAGAAAAGAAAAAAGAGAGAGAGACAGAGTGCATGCATGAGTCCGGGGAAGGGCAGAGAGAGGGAGAAGCTGGCTTCCTGCTGAGCAGGGAACCTGCTGTGGGGCTTGATCGCAGGGCCCTGGGATCTCACCTCAAGCCAAAGGCAGACGCTTAACTGACTGAGACACCCAGGGGCCCTATTTTACATTTTATTGGTGAGAGGTAGAAAAGGTTGCCAGACAGACTGTGATGATGTGGTGTCTTGGAAGAAAATCATAATTCTCCAACTTCATCAGCTACTATCAACTTTCTGGCTAAGACATCATAAACTTTGTCACGGTCTTCTTGATCGATTTTTTTGGTAACACAATGGGCAAATTTTTAATCACAGGAATAAATCCTTATAACAAATTTGACTTACACCATGATGAAATAAAATCCAAGTGCTTTCAAAGGATATCTAATTCAACATGGGCCAATATGTCAAATTCAACATGGGCCAATATGTCAAGTCCTCATAAGGCAATTCCTTACTGAATGGCCTGTGCTCTTACGTGATTCTGGGATGTACAGTGCAACAAAGATGGTTGATATCTATTTTTAAAGAATGAAAATCATGTAGAAGCACAGTTATCAGAATACAAGGTAATCCCATCATCTTTGCCCTGTCCTTGATGTCTGTCCCAGGCTGCTCATGTCCCCTTCTTCTCCTGTCTCAGGTTCTCTGAGGGCATCGGCTAGGATGTCAAGATAGCAACGAGGGATCTACTGACATGTGGGAGGATCATGATTCTGATGGGGACGGCTGTTACTGATAAAATGGCCAAATTTCGCTTTTATAAAATGTATTTTTTAACACTGTGCAGGAGATATGCATCTATTGATGCTAATATTAACATGAAAACAATGTTTTCAAACAACTTTAATGCATCCTAGAAATTCATGGGTAGTGGGCCCTCAGTTTGGAGTTGAAGATACTCCTTTCTTTCCCCCCCAAAAATATTTCTTTGACCACCTTTGTCAACATAATTCTTTCTGGTTTTGGGTGGCCCAAGAATGTATAACAAACTACAAAAGTGCAGTCATTTCCCTAAGTGAGAGTTATTTTATAAAGTATTGCAATTACAGAATTCCTAAGTAACATTTAGACATTTCTGGATGGCCTGGGTTCACCAAGGAATCTCTCTGGCAGGCATCAGACAAGAGGCTCTACACACACCAACATTGTTTATGACAGACTCTTTAGGATGTGATAGTATCAAATATTTGTCTTGTATATACTGCCTTAATTTTCAAATTATAGTTTGTTTGTTTGTTTCTATTTCTCCACCCACCCACCCACAGAAAAGAGTCAATCCAAGACCTCTTCTCCTCTTGTTCAGGCAAATCTGCTCAAGTGCTGACAGAGACAGTATTAATATTCTCTTTTGTTTAAAGCCACCGCCGGGATTATTTCTGCCATTTTATCCTCTCTCTCCTCTTCAAAGTCAAATGGAAACTAAAGCAGATTTTCTACTCAATGTTCTCTGTTAAAAAATATTTCTTTTTTTTGTTTGTTTTGTTTGTATTTTTATTAAATTTATAAATTTTTTAATAAACATATAATGTATTTTTATCCCCAGGGGTACAGGTCTGTGAATCACCAGGTTTACACATTTCACAGCACTCATCATAGCACATACCCTCCCCAATGTCTATATCTCCGCCACCCTCTCCTGTCCCCCCTCCCCCCAGCAACCCTCAGTCTTTTTTTTGAGATTGAGTCTTTTATGGTTTGGCTCCCTCCCAATCCCACCTTATTTCATTTTTTCTTTTTCTACCCCCAATCCCCCCACATTGCATCTCCACTTCTTCATATCAGGAAGATCATATGATAGTGGTCTTTCTCCGATTGACTTATTTCGCTAAGCATAATACCCTCTAGTTCCATCCACATCGTCGCAAATGGCAAGATTTCATTTTTTTGATGGCTGCATAGTATTCCATTGTGTATATATACCACATCTTCTTTATCCATTCATCTGTTGATGGACATCTAGGTTCTTTCCATAATTTGGTGATTGTGGACATTGCTGCTATAAACATTCGGGTGCACGTGCCCCTTCGGAGCACCACGTTTGTATCTTTAGGATATATACCTAGTAGTGCAATCGCTGGGTCATAGGGTAGCTCTATTTTCAGTTTTTTGAGGAACCTCCACACGGTTTTCCAGAGTGGTTGCACCAGCTTGCATTCCCACCAACAGTGTAGGAGGATTCCCCTCTCTCCACATCCTCACCAGCATCTCTCATTGCTTGACTTGTTAATTTTAGCCATTCCGACTGGTGTGAGTTGGTATCTCATTGTGGTTTTGATTTGTATTTCCCTGATGCTGAGTGATATGGAGTACTTTTTCATGTGTCTGTTGGCCCTCTGGATGTCTTCTTTGCAGAAATGTCTGTTCATGTCCTCTGCCCATTTCTTGATTAGATTATTTGTTCTTTGGGTGTTGAGTTTGCTAAGCTCTTTATAGATTTTGGATACTAGCTCTTTACTGATATGTTGTTTGCAAATGTCTTCTCCCATTCTGTCAGTTGTCTTTTGGTTTTGTTAACTGTTTCCTTTGCTGTGCAAAAGCTTTTGATCTTGATGAAATCCCAATAGTTCAGTTTGCCCTTGCTTCTGTTGTCTTTGGCGATGTTCCTAGGAAGAAGTTGCTGCGATTGAGGTCAAAGAGGTTGCTGCCTGTGTTCTCCTCAAGGATTTTGATGGATTCCTTTCTCACATTGAGGTCCTTCATCCATTTTGAGTCTATTTTCATGTATGGTGTAAGGAAATAGTCCAATTTCATTTTTCTGCATGTGGATGTCCAATTTTCCAGCACCATTTGTTGAAGAGGCTGTCTTTTTTCCATTGGACATTCCTTCTTGCTTTGTCAAAAATGAGTTAACCATAGAGTTGAGGGTTGATTTCTGGGCTCTCTATTCTGTTCCATTGATCTATGTGTCTTTTTTTGTGCCAGTACCATGCTGTCTTGCTGATGACAGCTTTGTAATAGAGCTTGAAGTCTGGAATTGTGATGCCACCAACTTTGGCTTTCTTTTTCAATATTCCTTTGGATATTCAAGGTCTTTTCTGGTTCCATATAAATTTTAGGATTGTTTGTTCTATTTCTTTGAAAAAAATGGATGGGATTTTTGATAGGGACTGCATTAAATGTGTTGATTGCTTTAGGTAGAATAGACATTTTCACAATATTTGTTCTTCCAATCCATGAGCATGGAACATTTTTCCATTTCTTTGTGTCTTCTTCAATTTCTTTCATGAGTACTTTATAGTTTTCTGAGTATAGATTCTTTGCCTCTTTGGTTAGGTTTATTCCTAGGTATGTTATGGTTTTCGGTGCAATTGTAAATGGGACTGACTCCTTAATTTCTCTTTCTTCTGTCTTATTGTTAGTGTAAAGAAATGCAATTGATTTCTGTGCATTGACTTTATACCCTGACACTTTACTGAATTCCTGTACAAGTTCTAGCAGTTTTGGAGTGGAGCCTTTTGGGTTTTCCACATATAGTATCATATCATCTGCAAGGAGTCATAGCTTGACTTCTTTGCCGATTTGGATGCCTTTAATTTCTTTTTGTTGTCTGATTGCTGAGGCTAGGACTTCTAGTAGTTTGTTGAACAGCAGTGGTGATAAAGGACATCCTTGCCGTGTTCCTGATCTTAGCGGAAAAGCTTTCAGTTTTTCTCCATTGAGAATGATATTTGCGGTGGGTTTTTCCTAGATGGCTTTGATAATATTGAGGTATGTGCCCTCTATCCCTACACTTTGAAGAGCTTTAATCAGGAAGGGATGCTGCACTTTGTCAAATGCTTTTTCAACATCTATTGAGAGTATCATATGGTTCTTGTTTTTTCTTTTATTAATGTATTGTATCACATTGATTGATTTGCGGATGTTGAACCAACCTTGCAGCCCTGGAATAAATCCCACTTGGTCGTGGTGAATAATCCTTTTAATGTACTGTTGGATCCTACTGGCCAGTATTTTGGTGAGAATTTTCGCATCTGTGTTCATCAAGGATATTGGTCTGTAGTTCTCTTTTTTGATGGGCTCCTTCTCTGGTTTTGGGATCAAGGTGATGCTGGTCTCATAAAATGAGTTAGGAAGTTTTCCTTCCATTTCTATTTTTTGAAACAGTTTCAGGAGAATAGGAATTAATTCTTCTTTAAATGTTTGGTAGAATTCCCCTGGGAAGCTGTCTGGCCCTGGACTTTTTTTGTTTGGAGATTTTTGATGACTGTTTCAATCTCCTTACAGGTTATGGGTCTGTTCAGGTTTTCTATTTCTTCCTGGTTCAGTTGTGGTAGTTTATATGTCTCTAGAAATGTATCCATTTCTTCCAGATTGTCGAATTTGTTGGCGTAGAGTTGCTCATAGTATGTTCTTATAATTGTTTGTATTTCTTTGGTGTTGGTTGTGATCTCTCCTCTTTCATTCATGATTTTATTT
Source organism: Mustela lutreola (assembly GCF_030435805.1). Classification (NCBI taxonomy): domain Eukaryota; kingdom Metazoa; phylum Chordata; class Mammalia; order Carnivora; family Mustelidae; genus Mustela; species Mustela lutreola. Next base: position 59,767,453 of record NC_081300.1, on the reverse strand, counting down.
ATTTGGGTCCTTCCTCTTTTCTTTTTGATAAGTCTGGCCAGGGGTTTGTCAATCTTATTAATTCTTTCAAGGAACCAGCTCCTAGTTTTGTAGATCTGCTCTATTGTTTTTTTAGTTTCTATTTCATTGATTTCTGCTCTGATCTTTATTATTTCTCTTCTCCTGCTGGGTTTAGGCTTTCTTTGTTGTTCTTTCTCCAGAGACCTGATTTATGTCCCAGGATGTGATCTATCTGGAGAATGTTCCATGTGTACTAGAGAAGAATGTATATTCTGTTGCTTTGGGATGGAATGTTCTGAATATATCTGTGATGTTCATCTGGTCCAGTGTATCATTTAAGGCCTTTATTTCCTTGTTGATCTTTTGCTTAGATCATCTGTCCATTTCAGTGAGGGGAGTATTAAAGTCCCCTATTATTATTGTATTATTGTCCATGTATTTCTTTGATTTTGTTACTAATTGGTTTATATAGTTGGCTGCTCCCATATTAGAGGCATAGATATTTAAAATTGTTAGGTCTTCTTGTTGGACAGACCCTTTGGGTATGATATAGTGTCCTTCCTCATCTCTTATTATAGTCTTTGGCTTAAAATCTAATTGATCTGATATAAGGATTGCCACTCCAGCTTTCTTCTGATGTCCATTAGCATGGTACATTGATTTCCACCCCTTCACTTTAAATCTGGAGGTGTCTTTGGGTCTAAAATGAGTTTCTTGTAGGCAGCATATTGATGGGTTTTGTTTTTTTATCCATTCTGATACCCTGTGTCTTTTGATTGGGGCATTTAGCCCATTAACATTCAGGGTAACTATTGAGAGATATGGATTTAGTGCCATTGTATTGCCTGTAAGGTGACTGTTACTGTATATTGTCTCTGTTTTTTTTTCTGATCTACTACTTTTAGGGTCTCTCTTTGCTTAGGGGACCCCTTTCAATATTTCCTGTAGAGCTGGTTTTGTGTTTGCAAATTCTTTCAGTTTTTGTTTGTCCTGGAAGCTTTATATCTCTCCTTCTATTTTCTTTCTTTTCTTTTTTTTTTTTTAAAGAGATGAATGATATTGGACAGTAAGAATGACTCTTTTTAAAAAAATATTTCATTTATTTATTTGTCAGGGAGAGAGAGAGAGAGAGAGAGAGCGCACACAAGCAGGCAGAGAGGCTGGCAGAGGCAGAGAGAAAAGCAGGCTCCCTACCAAGCAAGGAGCCCATGTGGAACTCAATCCCAGGACTCTGGGATCATGACCCGAGCCGAAGGCAGTGGCTTAACCTAATGAGCCACCTAGGTGTCCCTCTCCTTCTATTTTAAACGATAGCCTAGCTGGATATAGTATTCTTGGCTGCATGTTTTTCTCGTTTAGTGCTCTGAATATATCATGCCAGTACTTTCTGGCCTGCCAGAGCTCTGTGGATAAGTCTGCTGCCAATCTAACGTTTTTAACCCTTGTATGTTACAGACTTCTTTTCCCAAGCTGCTTTCAGGATTTTCTCTTTGTCACTAAGACTTGTAAATTTTACTATCAGGTGACGAGATGTGGACCTATTTTTATTGATTTTGAGGGGCGTTCTTAGCATCTCCTGGATTTTGATGTTTGTTCCCTTTGCCATATTAGGGAAATTCTCTACAATTTCTCTCCAATATACCTTCTGCTTCCCTCTCTCTTTCTTCTTCTTATGGAATCCCAATTATTCTAATGTTGTGTCATCTTATGGTGTCACTTACCTCTCAAATTCTCTCCTCGTGGTCCAGTATTTGTCTATCTTTTGCTCAGCTTCTTTATTCTCTGTCATTTGGTCTTCTATGTCACTTATTCTTTCTTCTGCCTCATTTATCCTAGCAGTAAGACATCCATTTTTTATGGCACCTCATTAATAGCTTTTTTTATTTCAACTTGGTTAGATTTTAGTTCTTTTATTTCTCCAGAAAGGGCTTTTATTTCTCCAGAGAGGGTTTCTCTAATAAATTCTATGCCTTTTTTGAGCCCGGCTAGAACCTTGAGAATCGTCATTCTGAACTCTAGATCTGTCATATTAGCAATGTCTATATTGATTAAGTCCCCAGCTTTGGTACTGGCTCTTGTTCTTTTTTCTGTGGTGAGTTTTTCTGCCTTGTCATTTTGTCCAGATAAGATTTGCTTTCTCCTCCTCTGGAATTCCGCTGTTCTCCTTGGTGAGTGAAGTTGGTCTTAGCTGGGTTTCTTGTTGATCTTCCAGGGGAGGGGCCTGTTGTAGTGATTCTTAAGTGTCTTGACCCCCGGTGGAATTGCACCGCCCTCACCAGGGGCTGGGCTAAGTAATCCGCTTGGGTTTGCTTTCGGGAGCTTTTGTTCCCTGAGTGCTTTCCGTAGAGTTCCAGAGGATGGGAATGAAGATGGCGGCCTCCTGGTCTCCGGCCTGGAGGAGCTGAGAGCTCGGGGTCCCGCTCCTCAGTGCACCCTCAGAGAAAAGTGCCCAACCGCCATGGTCTCCCTGGCCTCTGGTCGCACTTGTAGGAAAGCGCTCAATCAGTCGCACTTGGAGAAAAGTGCCTGGTCGCTTCCGTTTCTGTGGCCTCCGGCAGCGCTCCAAGCTCACCCAGCCTGCGACCGGTTCAAGGTAGCCATGAGCTGAGAGCTCACTCCTCGGCTTTGTTGCTGTAGCCGACATTCCCACTCTAATACCTGCAAGCTCTGCGACACTCAGACACCCCCGGTCCTTTTGTGACCCCGCAGGACGTGGGATTATGCTGACCCCACGGGGGCTTCTCCCCGGTTTAGCCCCTGGAGCGATGTCCCTCCGTGGACCAGACTTTTAAAAGTCCTGATTTTGTGCTCCGTTGCTCTGCCACTTGCTGGGAGCTGGCCCTTCCCCCCCGCGTGGTCTATCTTCCTGTCACTTTGGATTCACTTCTCTTCAGGTCCTATCTTTCAGAAAGTGATAGATTCTTAGTTTCCAGAATTGTTGCTCTTCTTCTCTTTGATTTCCCGTTGGATTTGTAGGTGTTCGCAGTGGTTAGATAAGCTATCTAGCTGATCTCCCACTTCCTGATGTCGTCTCAGCCTGCTACTTCTCTGACATCTTGACTCCAATTATTTCTTTGTTTTATTGCAGGAGTTTCACCATCACTGCCACATATGACCACGGCCATGGGATGGTTGGTGGGGGAGGCTTCCAAACTTACCTGCATGCATGAGACCAGCTTGCTCCTACCAGTTTATAGTGTTTTTGAACTCCATTCAACAACTCAAATGCCCTTTTTGTTTTCAATTTGAATTCCCCTCTGAAGCATTGATTATATTTTCAGGGAATTAAGACTGAATTAATAATACGTAGAATAAGAATATTCTCACTTCTCCATCAGTAATGAAGAAACTGCCATGGGAGCATTTGTTCTGGTATACGGGCAGCAACGGTTGCATGGTCCATGGACTGGTAGTCTTAACTTCAAAAGTTTGTAAACAACTAATAGGAAGTTTCAATCCCTTCCTGTGCAGACCACTCTAACTGTCCTCCAGAAAGTTCCATGTCAGACGAAGGACACCTCTGTTCCACCAGAGAGATGATGTTACAGCACATCTAAACATAAAGACTGACTTCTAATGTTCCCTCGAGGTACACCTAAGGTAGAGCTTTCCTCAAATTGAAGAGAATCTCTTCAACATGACTCCTATCCACACTTCCGGAAGATAGATGGATGTATTGATAAACAGTAAAAAGCCCAATTTACCAGCATACCATTATATATTTTGTTGGCAATTATTCTATTACTGCCTTTTTTTTTGACCCCTACTACTTGGTTGTTCACTTGAAGGGACACTTTAAGTAAAACAGTATTATTTTTAAAGAAAATAATTGACTTCAAAGTTTTTTTTTTTTTCCATTAGAAATGACAGTATCAGGATATAGATCCTTTTCATGAAAAAAATTGATTTTCTTTCTCACACATGAAGAAGATATCAAATCTCATTTTATTGATTCTAAGATACATTTTTTTTCTCATTTTATTATCTCTGAAATCATGAAGTGTCTTAGATTTGGTGAAATGTGTCATATCTTCTGAGTTAGTCATCATCATGAACATTTTACTATAAAAAATAGCCAAATACTTACCATAGATCTTGAATCTGCATTAGTTTTTTAGAAATTAAATGGATAAAGGTAAACATTTAATGACTTCAGATAAATGCATGGACATTTGCAGTAATTACTTTAGCATTCTCAAAAATCCTAGGGATTTTAGATGATTTATGACTTCAAGATGATTAAATATGGCTAAACATAATATTTATACCTAGTTTTATACACATATATAATTTGGTGTGCATTATATACAGTATAGTTAATAATACTGTGGACTCTAAAATGAATACAATATTATTTATGAAATTGGGACTTTTTATAATTAGATGTATCACCTGAACACCCTCCAGGGCACACGGTAAACCAGACCCTTTTCTTATTAGTCTTGAGATTCTAGTGGGATTGTCTGGTTGTGGTTCAGTAGGAGATAGTAAAGATCTTGGGCCTTGTTCTAGTTCATTGTTTCCTCACCAAATTGCACTATTAACATGCAGACTTTCAGTGAGGACCCATTAAAAGGCTCACATGGTGTGCTTTCGGTTTGTCCAGAGTGGTGACAGTGTCTGGTATGGTGGAAAGAGCCCACAGCCCATGCACAGACTGAGATGAACAAGAGTGAAACCATCAGAGCACCACTCCTCACTCTGTGCCACTCCTGTAAGTCTGGACACTCCACACCTGGGACTCTGCCCAGGATTTCTTTTCCCATTATTTGGCTGAAACACCTCCCTTCTCTGGGATGCACTTTACCACTTACCATCTACCACTTACCACCTTACCACTCTATAAACTTCCAAATTTTACCCACACTTTAAGATTTGGCTAATGTTCTGCTCCTCACTGAAGTCTATCTTAAAACTCTGGGCAAGAAGTACTTACTCCTTCCTCTTCCTTTTAGCTACACTGCTTTAGAACTTGACCCCTTTTACCCTGTTAGGTAGTGATTTATTTCCTTGCTGTGTCTTATCTACTATACTCTAAGATTCTTGATATTAAGAACTGTATCTTATAAATAGGTTTTCTAGGGGCACCTGTGTGGCTCAGTGAGTTGGGCCTCTCCCTTCGGCTCAGGTCATGGTCTCGGGGTCCTGGGATTGAGCCCCGCGTCAGGCTCTGTTCAGTGGGGAGCCTGCTCCCCCCCACTCTCTGCCTGCCTCTCTGCCTACTTGTGCTCTCTCTCTCTCTCTCTGTCAAATAAGTAAATGAAATATTTTAAAAAATAAATAGGTTTTCTAATCTCCTACAGGGAACATATATTTAAAAGCATTTAAACTGTGTGCCTACATGGTTCATAAAGTAGTATCAAGAGATAGCTGCTTCTACACTTAAACCTCTGTGGTCACCATCACTGTCATTATCACCATCAATGTCATTGTCCTTCTCATCGTCGATGTACATGGTGCCCATAATCTGTACTGAACAGCCCATTCTTTTCTCACCTTTAGATATATCTTCCAACATGGCCTTTATCTATTAAAAAAAAATATTCTGGATCTCCATTTGCCTCCATCTTGGACTTATGTCTCATTTGTTCTGGGTTGGGGCAGGGAAGAGGAGGACAATTTACCAGAGCCACTCAGAGACATCTGGAAAAATCAGGGAGGCAGGCCACAGAAGTTAACTTCCTGGGGACAAGAGAAAATTTTTAGGAGAAAACATAAGGGAGGTTATGACAGTAATAAAAAAAATAATAACAGTAGTAAGATTTATTGAGCACTCACTCTGTGCCAAGACCTGAGTGCTAACCCATATCACCTATAACCCAGCAAAGTAGGTCCTATTATTGTATCCAGGTATGATGACCCCATTGCAAAATCTTAATGAAGGAATTCTCATTAAAACATGGCATCTGATGATTTTCCTTGGGTCTGTAATCATGAGTTCACTCTAAGTTTTAGGAAGGAAGATAATGTGCATAAAAACAGAAGAACCATTTTTCATTAAATATAAGGTAAAACTGCTTCTACCTCAACCTGGAGTAAAGGACATTTGCTCCAGTTACTTGAGAACATATGGCTCTTTGTGCAATGCAAGGACCCTACAGCCTCACTGAGTGGGCAGAGTATGCACATCCTAGCTTCAGGGCCTGAGTGGGAGGATCAGGCCAGAAGAGTGGAAAACCACAAGAATGGAGGTACTGCCTGGAGGGGTTGCGGGAGGCAGGGAAGAGGTTAGGAGTCCTCCCTGAGGGTGGGAGTGCTGAATCAGAAAGAGGAGTGTGCAAAAACTTCCTGTGAGTTCCTGTGAATTAGCCTTGGGGCATTTGAGAAATGCTTGAAGGGGACTCATTGGTTTTGCTCTGGTAGGTGTGGAGAAATGCAATAACCTCATTCTCCCCCTTTTTCCTTCTTTCTTTTCTTTTCTTTTTCTTTTTTTTTTTTTTACTCCTTTACTTAAGAAAAAATAAAAGAAGTAGTGCTCTTCAAATCACCAAAGCTCAAGAACAGGAACAGGGCTGAGCACCTAGTCTCCACACCTAAGACCATGGGCATCAGAAAGATAAGAGGTTAAATTCCTGGGAATGTCAATTTGGAAATCCCAGATTCCCTTCTCTTCATGTTTCACATGACTCAGGTCTTGGTGATCTGGCCATCAGGAGTCATAAAAGAGATAGAAGAGTCTGAGATATTTGCACACTGGAGCTTCCTGCCAACCTCTGAGAAGTCAACATGCTGCCTCAGGGAATGGGGAAATCATTACAAAATTCAAGAACTTCATTACCAGAATTTCTGAGGCCCAAATTTAAATTGGCAGATTCTCCAAATGAAATTAAATTTTAAAAATTGTGCCTAGGAGTGCTTGGGTGGTACAGCTGGTTAAGCATCTGACTCCTGATTTTGGCCCAGGTCATGATCTCAGGGTCAGGAGATTGAGTCCCATGTTGCGGGGGGAGGGGGGGGGTCCATGCTCAGTGGGGAGTCTGCTTGAGATTCTCTCCCTCTGCTCCTCACCCTGCTTGCACTCTCTTTCTCTCTAATGAATGAATGAATGAATGAATGAATAAATAAATCCTTGAAATTGGTCCCCAGTCCTTTGGATGTAGAGAGAGTTTCATAGTAAAAGGCCAAGTGGTAGTTTATTGCTGCCCATGTAGCACCTTCCTTGATCTTGACAGGAACACTGTGAGGTACACACTATTCCTCTTTTTCAAATGAGGAAGAAAAACCCAGAGAGATTAAGTACCTTGCCCATGGTTGCACAACTAGTGAAGTTTTGAGCCAGATAGTCACGTCCATTCTTGGGTGTGCTTCCTATTCACTAACCCGACAATCATTCTTTATCTTAGAGGTGAATTAAGGACAGGCTGAGACAGGGGTTAAATGCTTCTCTTCTGGGGCATTAGTGTATTCTAAAGAGAAATTAAGTCATAATTAAGAGGCAAAAGTTGTGATTGTACTGAGCCAAGAAAGAAGTAGCATTTAAGAGAACAAATACAAAGATAAGCATTTGTGCCCTCAAATGGAAATTACTCTGTTCAGTAAAGTCACTTGTGAAAAGGATTAAAGGTCTTAGCTCCATGTCAGCAGTGTGATGTGACTGTCCCCAAAGATCATGCAAATTTAGGTGATGTTAATTAAACTATTGAGTCATGAATGGGTCGGGGTGTAGTCCCCCTTTAACTTCCAGATAGTTCAAACACAGCATTGGAAAATCTGGAATGAAGTTTTTTTGGTGGTCAATTTTAAATTGATCTTCCAAAGATTGTTTAGATTGTGACACTGGAAATCCAGATTGTGTCACTGTCACATAGATGACAACTTGAGATAATTTCTTAATAGAAGTATTCTGAAATTGCTTCCAGATATTATTTAGTATTTGCTACTTTCCAAACAATTATTAGGGAGACACCTCCATCATTTTCTGCATGTAGGGGATAAGCCCTAGGAGTGCAAGCACAACTCCTAGAACGTCCTTGAAGAGCTGTAGGAGACTATAAAAATGCAGGCAGGGGATGAATAAGTCATCTTCAGTGTAACCAAGTAAGTGGACAGACACAACTGGGGAAGAGACAAGTAGAAACTGTTCTTTCTCATCACTATCCCTTCACATCCATTTCCTGGATGCAATTTCATGCAGTTCTAAGTATTTTCTAATTGCTACTAGGTGAAAAACAATATGGTTTCTGTTTTCCAAGTACCAAATTCCAGGTCAGTGTAATGTCAACCCTCGGATCTTGATTTCATTCACACATTGAGCCAGACTCAGTCAGGGAAGCCTCTGTAGAAAGGGGCACCATTGATTGTTTTCTCTTTCTGGCCCTACTTCCTCAGTGGTTGTTATTTTGGTAACTATACAAAATTCTAGTTAAAAAGTTGAGAAGAAAGGTGAGGAACAAGCACTGTTTTCCTTAACTGGTAAAATTGCCTTTTGGGTTTCATGGATTCCAAGAGCTGACTCTTGCTTTCTTAGGGGACCCTGTGGATTATTTTCAAAGACTGAACCCATCAATGGGGTTCTCTTATCTTACGTGTGTCCTTCCTTCTCCAGTTGGTTGCTTATGATTTCCTTGTTTGACTCTTCTTTCTTGTGATTCACCCCTTTTTGAATTCAACTCATCTTTTAAGTAGTCCTCTTGGGTAGAGTTTCTCTCAAGATCTTAGCCTGGATCTCCATGGTAGGGTTCTCATCAGGCTCACAGAACTTGCACTGCCTTTCCTCTTAACTCTGCCACCACAGAGTTTCCACCTCCCCTCCTCTGCCATCTTGAGGCAGACATCCAGACAGGTACCTTCACAGTTTAGTGATCTGAGCTAGACACAAGTCCTAGGTCTTTCAGATTCTAGGGAGCAGGTACAAGCTGTAGCTCTATGGAAGCTCCACCTTCACATGGAGCATATCCCTGTGCCTATTAGGGGAGGAAAACAGAGGGTCCAGTCACATTGATCTTCAAAGGATTCTTAATTGCTCTTTCTTCAGGCTCCATGGTGAGTGATTTACCATCTCGCACTGTCTGGAGGCGGGTGGTGAGCTAGCCCTGTAAAGAACTCATTGTGCATTCTCTGAGAGACTTGCAGGTGGTCTAGTGGCCTCTCATCATGTGATCAGACTTGGCATCTAATGTAATGATCTCAGACTTTGGGGTCTTAGCCACAACTAGAACAGCAGGAAAAATTACTGTAAGTATCACATTATTAGATCTACATCTCTCCCTTGCCTGGCTGAGTACCACTGTTTTTCTCCCTGCTTCCAACACAATTCCCTCAACCCATGAATATCCTCCATGCTTGCCCATGTGAACTATTGTCTTATGAAAGGACCTGAATTATAATAAAAGTTGTATTCCTATATTCACAAATGATCTACTGGAGAATAATGGAATATGTCACCAACGTAAGCCCACCCTTAACATAAAACATTATTCACTGGTGGTTCTGCTGTGGTAGCAAATATTCTGCCACACCTATCTCTAACTCTGGTTGGGTAAACTGCGCACAGAGAAGACTTAATGGAAGTTGTTCCAGCAACAGAAAATATTGAGAGAAGAAACAAGAATATTGAGAGAAGATTCCAGAAATCACAAACACTATTCTATCAGCTTTTAGGCATATTTGACAAAAGAAATAATGAAGTCAGCTTTGGAGGCAAGATAAGATCGTAATGAAGTTTTAAACAAAATATTCAGCTAGCCTAGAGATCAAGGATTAACATTCCCAAAAGAACTTCATTTGCTCACATTTTTAGGGAAAAAATTTCACTTGATAACATTTATCTCATGATCCAGATCAATAATTTCCTAAGACATGCTCTCCAGCCTGTATATGGGAATGGATTCTTTGTGCGTCAAGTGTGTGTGTATGTTCGTGTGGGAGGTAGAATAGGCTAGGTATAAGCAAGGTCAAAGGAGAAAGATAAAATATAACTAACAAAATACTTTAGTTATATCTGAGACACAGAGAGATAGATAGTGTTTTGTCCAAGATACATCAACAACTACTATAATGAAGGCCAGCAGGAATCTGAATCCAGCATCCCTTTAAAAATTGCCCTCCTCAATCTCTGTTCATATGACTATCAGTAAGGTGACCCCACTTTGAGGCCATCATTTATTTGACCACAGGTGGACATGAGATTCAAGGTTAATTGAAAAAACAAAACAAAACAAAACAAAACACCTCAAGAATTTTAGAAGAAAAAAAGAAAAGAATATATCAGCCTCTTTTGGGTGCCTTCAATTAATGATACAAAGGTCAGGGCCGGATGAGGGCTAAGCTGACCAAAGGAGCAGAGGGGCCTGACTGTGGACAGAATGAATAATCCAGACACACCAAAATGAAGAGAGATGAGAAGGAGAAAAAATCCTGACGTCAGATGAGTCTGATCCCAGTTGAGCCTGAAGCTTAAACACAATCCTTCCCGCAGTCTCTGACCCTAATATCTTAATCATAAGCATGCTGTTTTGCTTCACAGAGTAAGAAGTGAGTTTGTCTTATTGGAAAAATGGGAATCTTAACTAATGGGTATACTTTCATAGGTGAAAGAATGTGATCTTAATCTCCCAGCTATTTTTAGACCATGGTGAGTCCAGGGCAGCCAGAAGTGGGTGGGTAATCTCCTGGGAAGGTGGGGGAAATCAACACGTCAGTTATTGTCACGCTTGTATTTATTCCATTTGGCCACCATTTGTACCAAATGATCACACAGACCAAAAAAAGGGGGGGGGGATTCCTAAATGTTCTCACATGTAAGAAAATCCAGAATTTGAAATTGCCTGGAGCAGGGCAGGGCCTCCTGTATAAGAATGATGAGAATGGGAAGTGAATTCTCTGGTATCTCAACAAAAAAGAGCCCAAGAAATACTGAAATTTTATGATTCTTGGCTAAAGGGTTTCTTGGACCTGATAAGTAAGCATTTTGCAAAAGAAGTGGGTTTGCCAAGAAAGTAGAATTTAAAAACCCTCAGTTAAGACTTCATATGAGGAGCTCTGAAACTAAAAGTAAATTCTCAAGCAAGGAAGCGAGTAAGAGATTTCTTCAGAATGAAGAACAGTGTGGATAATGTGAAAGAAGAGGGCCACAGATTTCAGATCAAAAGGAGTGGCTCCCCAGGCTGTGGGGTGAGGGTAATTCCAATTCATTTTGCTACTTATAAGTCCATCTATGTGTTACATACTTCACAGTAGTTGTGTAGTCTGTGGACATGTGTATAAAAGCAAAGACTGCTGATAACCATACAGGGCTTCCCAGGAAACAGGATGTATATGTGTGTATAAGGGTGTGTGGGTTCCACATGCTAATAAGCATGTAGGTATCAATTTCACCAAAGCTTGCTGTTTTCACTAGATGGTGGATAAATTGTTCAAAGGATGGTTGTGCAGTGAGTTGAGTATCCGACTCTGTTTCAGCTCAGGTGGTGATCTCAGGGTCATGGGATCAAGCCCCACCTTGGGCTCCATGCTCAGTGAGGAGTCTGCTTAAGACTTTCTCTCTCTCTCCCTGTGCACCCCCCACCAACTTTCTCTAAAACAAATAAATACATATTTTTTTTTAAAAATTGTTCAAAGCATCCAATCTGGGAATTTTCTGATTAAAGTCAGCCTATCCCAAATTTATACAATATCTCTCCTCAAGTAATTGTTTCTGTGCCAAATCCACTCACTCACTCACCATTCATTTATTATTTCATTTGCTGGGTACCAATTAAGTGCGAGATTCTTGAGATAACGACAATGTAGTGAAGACAACAGACACATAAACATCTAATTTCAATACAAAAGTTAAGGGCTTAGAGACTTATGCATAAATATTCTACAAAAGGCCTTAAGAAAGCCCCAGTCAAGCTCTGGACGGAACAGAGCAGGCCTAATGGAGAGTTTGGCTGTGACATGAATTCTAGAGGATGATGAGGAATCATCCAGGGCCTGAATGAGGGGAGAGCATGGGAAGTAAAGGCAGCAGCATGTGTGAAGTCTCAGAGGTAACACACAGGCTATTTCAGCACGTTTACAATGCTCAGTCTGGTGTGTGTGTGTGTATGTGTGTGTGTGTGATCACTTATGGGCCTTCAGGCAGTCTCTGCCAGCAAGAGTTGTGGAGGGCTAGAACTCGGGATCCTCTCAAGAGCCACAGGCCTTATCACCACTGGCCAGGATGACAGATTCCCAACCACAGGCACCACAATCACCGTGCCATGTGGGTAGCCATGATCTCACACATCGTCACTATGTTCTAAAACACAAGGAAATGCAGGGTTTGCATTTCACAGATTACAGTTAACATTTTACAGATGAGAACTTGGAAAAACACGGAGAGGTGCTGACATAATTTACCATAATTTCACAGTGGTTCTGTGCTGGAGAGCAGTGTGGGGATTTGCCTTTGATCCCTTCAAGTAATCTCATGGCTCAACTGTGCTGCTGCCAAGTGGCTGGAAGAAAGAAATGAGGCTATAAATGGAAGGCACAATGCTTCTTATTGTATACCAAGTGACCTGCAGTGATCCCATGGTTTTGGTGGGTGTCTCCACTTATTCGTGATTCTTAATGAGAGGGTGTGTCTCAGTACCCTAAAAGGGTTTCCTGAGACAAGATTAGTTGTTACCTGGTACCTTATGATTATGATAGTGAGCAAAATGCTTACATTATTAATTCCGGACTCTATCAACTAAAAGTTTGATGGCATTCCAGTACTCTCCAAATGTAATCCTGCAGTCAATGCTCAATAATTGAGGGGTTGTACTTTATGGATTCCAATCTCTTTCTCTCTCTTGTTTTTCCCTCCAGCTGCTCATCCTTTGTCCGACTCATTGCATGACATCTTTCCAAAGGAGGTTGCAGTGAGAGCAGGAAGAACAAACTGGCCATGTTGTTTTCTCCTTTAGTAGCTCTGGGAAATAATTTGATAGAGCATGTACCTATTGGATAACATGCTTCTTAGAGTTTAGCTTTATTCATGCTGCTCTTGTTTTATTCCTTCCCTCCTCCCTCACCTACTTTTCCCTGTGCCCACCCAACACACATATACACATTTCTTTGCAATGTACAGTTGAGGGTAGGTCATAGTATTTAGGATTCCTCCTTAAGGAAGTGGAAAAATGTTAATGTTTGAAAAACATATACTATACAATATCTCTAGTCTCAGAGTATGTTCTGGATCAACCACTTATTAAAAATTTGACCTTGGGTATAGAACTCACACTATCCGAACCTCACTCTTCTCCCATAGAGCTGAAAGTGTTACAGTAAATGTTTTTTAATGCCGTTTCCCATTCTGTGGGGTTCACATGAGCAAAATGAACTTTGTACCCGACAGGGCATGAAAAATATTCATTTGTAGCTTAAAGTTGGAGTGTTCTTTCTTTGCTCTCCAACAGCTGGAGACAATTAATTGCAAATAAAAAATTTATCTGCAGTCCAGCTTTAGAGATGAGATGCTTTGTAGATGGAGTTTCCATGAACTTTGTGAGATTTATTAGTTGTGGAATACAGGCGGTTGGGCTTGCCTGAACCAACTTTAAGGATGGGATCAGAGTAGAACTATTTACTTACGGAGGCCAGAATCTACCTGGGAAGAAGTGACAGTGATGATCAAAATGGACCTGGGATCTCCAGTTATAACTGCCATAGTAAAACTGTAGAGGTATGACTCACAAATTAAGCTAAATATTAGGGTTTTGATTTGAATTTTTACAAGAAATAGATAAAAATTTCGTTTTCAATCAGTTGGAGGAATTTTATTTGTATATATTCAGATATTTATACCATCTTTCTAGCAGTAAGTTTTCCTTTATATTCTACATATAGAAGATAGGTTTATGAAACATGTTTAGGCAAATGACAGCAGGAATGTTGAGCGACAAACCAATGAAAGTTTGTTCTTCAGAAGGATGATTAGAAATACTCTTTGACAATTCTTTCCTGCCATTAATTGTTTAGATTGGTGGCAGGCATGTTATTCTAAATTACTCTTTTTTCCCCTCAGTTATTCTAGGAATAAAATAGAGGCCTAGGATTTTTAGGCTGTGCTTATACAAACATTTAGGGAGAACATTAAGTAGTCCCTAAGTATTATAGATATTAATTACTTGCTGCAGCATAGCTCTGTTCTGCTAAATTTTTGATATAATTATTAAGAAAAGGTTTGGAAAATACAAGTGTGTGGTTTCTATGTCTTTTTTGTGAAGAGGTTTTGGGGAAGAGGGAATCAGATATGACTGGTTGGTTTAAGACTGACTTTCTGTGTCCTTAATAAGTATTTGGAATTTTTTTGGTAGTCACTTGTCTAGTGTGTCCCTTCAATAAAACAGAAGTCCTTCCTAATTGTATAAATGACTTTTACTTCATTATGTATCAAGAAGGAAAGAAAAAGTATTTTTAGTATTCTTTACTCAAGTGCATTTGAGTGATAATGATGTAAAAAAGTCTGTAATAATCCTTTACATCATCTCTTTAACTTTGATAAAAAAGGAACTGGCATTAACCAGATGATAACTTGGCAGCCCTCTGCCTTCAGAAGAGATAAATTAAAGTAACAGAATATCACCAGCCATCATGCTGGGATATTTATCAGATCTTTCAACTGGCTTCTGAAAGTTCCACTTCTTGTCTGTTTATTTTTTGCTCAGAGAGAGTTTTCATTTATTCAAGTATTTATTTATCCAAACAAATGTGTTCCTTCTGGTTCATGGGCCAACTTCAAAGATACTCTTTCTAAACCAGGATATCCCTCTTCTTAGAGCAATTTCTTAAGAGTATTTTGTGTCTGAATTGCTGATCTGCCACACACATCTGCTGTTGACCCACTGGCATCAGTTGGAGTTGATTTTCCAAGAGTGGAGATGAAGTACTACTATCACCAGCACTGAAACCAGCTCACATCCATGTCTAGTAGCTCACATGGCTGCGTGTTCCTTGTGGGATTGGTTGTCTCTGTTTGAAGTTGCCCCTCTGGGGAACAAATGCATCACACTGCTCTGACAAACTGAATTAACCTTATTAATGGCAACATTGTTATAAACTCCATTCCCTAAAATTTTGTGTCTTTATCCTCATTGAAGAATAAGCTAAATGTATGAATTCAACTGAATACAATTAGCAGGTGTACGGGAGGAAAAACTTTTCCCTTTACCTCTTAGATTTGTTACCTGGGACTCTGACAATTTGACAAAGATTAACAGGAGAAAAGCATACAAATTTCATTTGATGTTAATCTGCACATGAGGAGGGGGCCTTCTGATGAAAGAAGTGAAGACCCCAAGAAGAGGATAGGCCTGAGAGCTTATATGCCATTTCAACAAAGACTAAAAAATTGTGGTCACATGACATGTTGATGGAAAAGTGTTCTTGGCTTTCAATGGTGGCAAACTGTGTGGGAAGAAAAATATATGAAAGAAACAAATGGAAAAGAAAAGCCAGTTTAGTAAGGTTTATCTATGTTGTGGGAGGGGATTTATGGCAGTCCTTACTTCTCAGGAGTTTCTTTCAGTTGATAAAGAAACTTAACTTCCTGTTCTTCCTGGCATGAGAGGATTGCTACTTTCCTTCCTAACCTGCTCTGGACTATTTTTTTTTTTTTTTTTTTGCCTCTGAATGGTACTTTCCTTTCTTTTGAAATTTATTTCTTCTCTCCAGTTCAGCTCCCAATCCTGTTAAAAGGATTTTCTTTCACAATAATAGTGTTCTATTTTTAATATTTTTATTTTTTCAGTTTTCCAAGATCCATTGTTTATGTACCACACCCAGTGCTCCATGCAAAACGTGCCCTCCTTAATATCCACCACCAAGTTCACTCATCCCTCCACCCCCTCCCCTCTAAAACCCTCAGTTTGTTTCTGAGTCCACAGTCTCTCATGGTTTGTCTCCCCCTCTGATTTCCCCCAATTCACTTTTCCTTTCCTCCTCCTAATGTCCTCCATAGTATTCCTTATGTTCCACCAGTAAGTGAAACCATATGATAATTGAGTTTCTCTGCTGACTTATTTATGTTGAGCGAAATAGTGTTTGATTTTTATTGAGATCCAATAGGAGTGACATAATGTTTTCCAATACATTAGAATAAACTTAATGCAAAATGAAGATTTCTTAGTGGGCTGGTTCCTCACCAGAGAGCTTCCATCTCAGGGCTCTGACACATTGCATGGCCAGTTGTCAGCAGCTCTAAGTTTATTCCAAAATTAACAGTGTTGTTTTCAGACCCCACCTACAAAATTAAAAAATAAATTTAGAAGTTTGTACATGATTAAGAAAGTTTTTTTTTTTTTTTAAGATTTTATTCAAGAGAGAGGAAAAGAAAGAGAGAGACAGAGAGAATGAGTGGGGGGCGGGCAGCAGAGGGAGAAGCAGACTCCCTGTGGAGCAGGGAGCTCCATGTGGGGCTTGATCTGAACCAAAGGCAGATGCTTAACTGACTGAGCCTCCCAGGCACCCCAGTTAAGAAAGCTTTAAAAAAAACAAATTTAGTGACTGAACTTAAAGGATGTGCTACCATTATTTTGTGTGTTGTTTTGAATATAAGCTTTTATATTCAACTAACAAAACCCTTGACAAAGTCCCTGTGTAAGAATAGGGACTCCAGTAGTTCATTTTTTCCCTTGCTTCCCTTGCCTTTTGCGTTGTTCCTAGGAAGATGTTGCTGCGGCAGAGGTCGAAGAGGTTGCTGCCCGTGTTCTCCTCAAGGATTTTGATGGATTCCTTTCGTACATTGAGGTCCTTCATCCATTTTGAGTCTATTTTTGTGTGTGGTGTAAGGAAATGGTCCAATTTCATTTTTCTGCATGTGGCTGTCCAATTTTCCCAGCACCATTTATTGAAAAGGCTGTCTTTTTTCCATTGGACATTCTTTCCTGCTTTGTCGAAGATTAGTTGACCATAGATTTGAGGGTCTATTTCTGGGCTCTCTATTCTGTTCCATTGATCTATGTGTCTGTTTTTGTGCCAGTACCATGCTGTCTTGATGATGACAGCTTTGTAATAGAGCTTGAAGTCCGGAATTGTGATGCCACCAACGTTGGCTTTCTTTTTCAATATCCCTTTGGCTATTCGAGGTCTTTTCTGGTTCCATATAAATTTTAGAATTATTTGTTCCATTTCTTTGAAAAAGATGGATGGTACTTTGATAGGAATTGCATTAAATATGTAGATTGCTTTAGGTAGC
The DNA here is from genome assembly GCF_030435805.1 of Mustela lutreola. NCBI lineage: Eukaryota > Metazoa > Chordata > Mammalia > Carnivora > Mustelidae > Mustela > Mustela lutreola. The sequence continues at coordinate 59,750,307 of NC_081300.1, read as the reverse complement.
ATAGACATTTTCACAATATTTATTCTTCCAATCCAGGAGCATGGAACATTTTTCCATTTCTTTGTGTCTTCCTCAATTTCTTTCATGAGTACTTTATAGTTTTCTGAGTATAGATTCTGTGTCTCTTTGGTTAGGTTTATTCCTAGGTATCTTATGGTTTTGGATGCAATTGTAAATGGGATTGACTCCTTAATATCTCTTTCTTCTGTCTTGCTGTTGGTGTAGAGAAATGCAACTGATTTCTGTGCATTGATTTTATATCCTGACACTTTACTGAATTCCTGTATAAGTTCTAGCAGTTTTGGAGTGGAGTCTTTTGGGTTTTCCACATATAGTATCATATCATCTGCGAAGAGTGATAATTTGACTTCTTCTTTGCCGATTTGGATGCCTTTAATTTCCTTTTGTTGTCTGATTGCTGAGGCTAGGACCTCTAGTACGATGTTGAATAGCAGTGGTGATAATGGACATCCCTGCCGTGTTCCTGACCTTAGCGGAAAAGCTTTCAGTTTTTCTCCATTGAGAATGATATTTGCGGTGGGTTTTTCATAGATGGCTTTGATGATATTGAGGTATGTGCCCTCTATCCCTACACTTTGAAGAGTTTTGATCAGGAAGGGATGTTGTACTTTGTCAAATGCTTTTTCAGCATCTATTGAGAGTATCATATGGTTCTTGTTCTTTCTTTTATTGATGTGTTGTATCACATTGACTGATTTGCGGATGTTGAACCAACCTTGCAGCCCTGGAATAAATCCCACTTGGTCGTGGTGAATAATCTTTTTAATGTACTGTTGAATCCTATTGGCTAGTATTTTGTTGAGTATTTTCGCATCTGTGTTCATCAAGGATATCGGTCTATAGGGACTCCAGAGTCAAACGCCACAGCTGGAATCCTGGCAGCTGGGATTTAACCTCTCTGCCCTTTAACTTCTTCACCTCTGAAATAAGGACATTAAGAGTCCTTAACCTGTGGAATTGTTAAACCTAAATTAAATAATACATGTAGAAAGTCTAAGAATAATGCTTGGTATAGAGTAAGTATTTCCTTTTGATATTATTATTATTATTATTACCACAAAGTCTCAATTTTTCATATTCTCACACCCTCTACTTAGTGTTAGGCCCACATCTCTAATTATTATTCTCCCATCATTTCAGATCATCTAAAAATTAACCCATGATATTTTTTTGCACAAATTTCTCTATTCCTGCTTCTGTCAGATTGAACATGATTCCCACTATTGATAGGAATGTAAATTGGTACAGCCACTGTGAAAATAGTATGAAGATTCATCAAGACATTAAACATAGAACTACCATACAATACAGTAATGCCAACTTTTGGGGTATTTATCTAAAGAAAACAAAAACCCTAATTTGAAAAGACATATGCACGCCTATGTTCATTTCAACATTTTTTACAATGGCCAAGATGTGAAAGCAAACTAAATGTCCATCAAAAGATAAATGGATAGAGGCACCTGGAGGGGGTTAGTCATTAAGCATCTGCCTTTAGCTCAGGTCATGCTCCCTGGGTCCTGGTGACCCAGCCTCCCCCTGATCAGTGGGGAGCCTACTTCTCCTTCTCCCACTCCCCCTGCTGTGTTCCCCCTCTCTCTGTCTCTCTGTCAAATAAATAAATAAAAATCTAAAAAAAAAAATGAATGGATAAAGAAGATGGGAGTTATATCTATCGAGCTCTCTCTATATATGGCAGAATATTAGCATAAAATGCTTAAAATCTTGCCACTTGTGACAACATAGCTGGACCTGGAGGGTATTATGCTAAGTAAAGTAAGTCAAACAGAGAGACAAATCTGTATGATCTCACATATATGTGGAATCTGAAAAACTAAACAACAAACAAAACAAGACAGAAACACTCAAATACAGAGAACAAATTGGTGGTTGCAAGAGGGGAGGGCAGAGAGGAAGATGGGCAAAAGAGGTGAAGGGGATTAAGAAGTACTAACTTCTAGTTATAGAATAAGTAAGTCACAGAGATGTAAAGTACAGCATATGGGATAGAGTTAATAATATAATAACTTTGTATGGTGACAGATGGCAATTAAACTTACTACCTTTATAATGTCTATAAATGTCAAATCACTGTGTTTTTTATCTAAAACTAATACAATAATGTACATCAACAACAATTTTTTAAAAATGGCTCCCTTGTAGCTCAAGCTAGATTTCAAACCTTGAAAACCATCTAGAGCCCCACCACTAACACATACACAGCATGTCCAATTTCACAGAGATTCTCTTGCATTCGACTTTGAAATACATGCAAATGTAACTAACCTGTGATCTTGTGATTTATAATAAGAAATACAAATATTTGGTCTCATCCCTGGCACAGAGGATCTAAAACTGTTGGAATTTCTTAAGTGATGAGAGCAACAAAGGTGTCTTTTATATGTTAGTGGGGTGATTTTTGAAAAGCACCTCAGGATGGGGGTTGGTTGCCAGTGGACCCAACCATGCGATCAGCAAGTTGGAACTTTCAGTCCCACTCCCTGACCTCCTGAAAGAAGAGAGGAGAGAGGAGCTGGTGGTTGAAATCAATCACCAGGGGCCAATGATTTAATCAATCATGTCTATGTAATGTAGTCCCATAAAAACTCAAAAGAATGGGGTTTGGAGAGCTTTTGGGTTGGTGAACACATGGAGATTTAGGGAGACTGTCTCTTTTAGAAGAAGGCTAGAAGGTCCATGTCCTTCCCCACACCTTGCCCTCATATCCCTTCCATCTGGCTGCCTCCGAGTCATATGCTTTTATTACAAACCAGTTATCTAATAAGTAAACTGGTTTCCTGAGTTCTGTGAACCATGCTAGCAAATTAATCAAACCCAGTTGGGGTGGGGGTGGGGGAGTCATGGGAACCTCTTAGGTGTACCTAACTAGTCAGAAGCACACATGACAACCTGGGCTTGTGACTGCTATCTGAAGTAGTGAGTTTTGTAGGACTGATGCCTTCACCCATAGGATCAAATGCTATCTCCCTGTAGATAGTGTCAGAGTTGAGGTAATTATAGAATACCCAGATGGTATCCAAGAACTGTGGGGGAAAAACCCACAAACTGGAAGTGGATGACAGAACCTGAAATTTTGCCCTGCTTGCATTGCTACCACTGTGGTCTAAATAGGCTGCTGAAACCACCTCTCCACCGGCTTCCCTTCTCCTACTCTTACTCTGCTGGAGATTGGTGTCCATACATTGCCCAAAATGAGTCTTTCAAAAACATAACTCAGATCATGTCACTCCCCTGCTAAAAACCCTCATGGTCAACAATATCATAGAGAGAAAAATCCAGTCCTTACCATGGCCTTCAATGTCCTACTGGATGTGATGCCTACCTAACTTTCTGGCTTCATTTCTTCTCCCTCTCTTTTTCACTCTCTTCACTCCCACTTCCCTGGCTTCCTTGTTGCTCTTAGGACCTGTTGAGCACAAACTTTCCTCTAGCCTTTGCTCTTTGTTTCCTCAGACTGAAAATCTCCGACCAGATATGTCTTTGTTTCTCCTACTGGCCCCATTTAGGTTGCTCTTGTGTATCACTTTATGAGGGGTGTTCCAGGATCACTCCAAATGGCAACATTACCACCTGACCATCCTTCTCCCTTTCCCTGACTCTACCATATTCTTCAGAGCAGCACTTACTACCTGTTATACATTATCCTGTAAGCTCCTGAGACTAGAGATGTTATCTTACTCACCCCCAAGCAAGTAAATGAGTTGATTATATTAGAACCAAATGCACAAGTTTATATTCCTTTCATTATAATTTCCCCACTTTCAAGTAATTTGAATGCAGCAACACCACATTCATGAGAGTTAAGACCATGATATAGAACCAGGGAACTGATAATTTATTATAATCTCTTCTCTCCCAAATTTTCTCTCCACTAACACTGCCTGCTGTCCATTCCTTCTTGGAGTGGGTAAAACAGGACTATGGGATTTTTTTTGTGTGTTTGTTTTTGTTTTGTTCCCCTAAGTCCTGTATTAATTCATACAAAGAGTGGCTGTAATGTGTGTTATGACAGAGGCTGTTTTTTTCCCTTCATTGCTCTTTCAAGTTATCTTCCTATTAGTCTATGCATGAAAAACAATGCCTTTCTTTCTAACCAATATGCCTCTTCTCTATTTAGATATTCAAGTCAACTGGTTGGGTTCAATAATTTCTGTTATTTCAAAAATTATTATTTAAAAAATTTGCATAGAATACTCTTTATTGATGTATAACTCTGAGTTTTAATATATATGCCTATTCTTGTGACCAATATCACATTCAGGATACAAAATATTTTTATCACTCCTGAAAACCCTGTCATGCTGTCTCTTTATGGTCAAACCTTCCCTCTCCTGGCAATCTCTGATCTCTTTCACTATAATTTTGTCTTTCCCAGAATGTTATATAAATGGAATCACAGTATGTAAACTTTTGACACTGGTTTTTTGTTTTTGTTTTTTTACTTGACATAATACCTTTGAGATTCATCCACATTCTTTTGTGTATTAACAGTTTGTTCTTGCTTATTTCTTTTTTAAAGATTTTATTTATTTATTTGACACACAAGAGATCACAAGTAGGCAGAGAGGCAGGCAGAGAGAGAGGAAGGGAAGCAGGCTCTCCACTGAGCAGGGACCCCGATGCGGGGCTCAATCCCAGGACCCTGGGATCATGACATGAGCCAAAGGCAGAGGCTTAACCCACTGAGCCACCCAGGCGCCCCTTGTTCTTGCTTATTGCTGAGTTGTATTCCTTTGTGCCCACAGTTTACTTACCCATTCATCTATTGAAGGACATTTTTTTCCATTTTTCAACAATTATGAGTAAAGATACCATAAGTATTTGGGTATAGATGTTTTTAAGAGAGTTAAGAGCTCATTTCTCTGGGGTGAATAACTAAAAGAGGGATTGCTAAATCATCTGGTGAGTATATGTACAACTTTAGAACACATTGTCAAACTATTCTCCCAGAGCGGCTGTACCACTTTGCATTCCCACCAGCAATGTACAAGAGTTCCAGTTGCTTCATATTCTCATCAACACTTGGTACTCTCATTTAAAAAAAAAAAAAAAAAAAAGGGCGCCTGTGTGGCTCAGTGGGTCAAAAAACAAACAAACAAACAAACAAAAACAAATCTCAGGGACACCTGAGTGGCTCAGTTGGTTAAGTGGCTGCCTTCAGCTCAGGTCATGATCCTGGCATCCTGGGATCGAGTCCCACATCAGGCTCCTTGCTCAGTGGGGAGCCTGCTTCTCCTTCTGCCTCTGCCTGCCACTCTGCCTGTGTTTGCTTGCTGTCTAACAAATAAATAAATAAAGTCTTCAAAAAAAAAAAAAACACCCCGTCAGCTATTCTAATTGTAGTAATATCTTATAGTGCTATTAATTTTCAATTTTCCCAATGGCTAATGATGTTGAACATCATTATATGTGCTTATTTGCCATCTGTATATCAACTTAGGCAGCTGACCTTCTTAAAATTGTGCTATACTGTTACTATTAGTTTTCAGGATTCTTTATCTATTCTGGGTGTAAGTCCTATGTTAGAAAAATGATTTATTGATTTACAAATATTTTCTTCATGTGTACAGTATCCCTTTTCATTCTTAATGTCTTATGAAGAGCAAACATTTTTCATTTTAATTTCTCTGAGTTTCTTCTAAAAGTTGTTTAGTTCTATGTTTTACTTTTAGATTCATAATCTTCAGTTAATTTTTTTATCTGAAGATTTAAGTATTCAAGTATGTTGTAACTCAAGATAATCTTGAGTTTATTTTTGTATAGAGCATGTGGTTGAGATACAGGTTCATTCTTTTGCATATTGTTGTCCAATATGCAAATGTTATTTGTTGGAATGCTATTTGTTGAAAACACTATTCTTATTCAATTGAGTTGCTTTTGCACCACTGTAAAAAACCAATTGCAGGTATTTGGGTAGGTCTGTTCCTGAGTTCCATATTCTATTCTATTGACCTCTGAATATATAACATTTCAAATATCATATTCTTAATTTATGTGTTTTTGTTTTGCCTTAAATTGGGTAATGTGAGTTCTGTATTTATTGTTTTTTCCCAAAATCATTTGTTATTATAATTATTTTTCTTTAACATATAAATTTTAGATATGCTTATATTTATAAAATATCTTGTTGGGATTTTGATTGGAATGGCATCTAATCTACATATCAATTTGAAAAGAATTGACATCTTAAGTATTTTTAGTTTTCCAATCCATGGTATGACTCTGACCTTATTTAGGTTGTTGATTTTGTTCAACAACATTGTATAGTTTTGACATATAGATTCTGAACATGTATTACTAGATGTATACTGAAATTGTTTTTGAGAATTTTTGTACATGATACTGTTTTTCAAATGTGGGTCTCCAATTGTTCTTTACTCTCATATAGAAATACAATTAATTTCTGAAAGATGACCTCCTATCTGTGGTCTTGATAAACTGACTTATTAATTCAAGATTCTTTTTGTAGATTCCTTGATATTTTCATTATAATCTCTGAACAATTCCAGCTTTCTTGTTTACTTACCAATCTGTACACGTTCTTTTTCTTGCTTTGTTGCACTGACAAGGACTTTAAGTATATTATTAAATAACAGAAGTGGTGAGATTAAAAATGCCTTCTTTCTTCCCAATCTTGAGAGGATGGGGGATTCAGTATTTCACTATTAAGCATTGTTAGATGTGGGTTTTTGTAAGTAAATTCTTTTCCTACTGCTTTGCTGAGAATTTTTATTGTGAATGGATGTTGAATTTTCTCAAATGCCTCTTCTACCAAATGTGATATGATTTCATGTTTTTCTTTTTCTTCCTTAGATTATTAATCTGATGAGTTACTCTTGCTTGATTTTGAGTATTGAACTAGGCTTGCATTCCTGGGGAAAACTCTACTTGACCATGGTGTATTATTCTTGCTATATATTGATGTATTTGACTGGCTAATATCTTTTGAGAAATTTTCTACATTCATGAGGGGTATTAATCTGTAGTTTTCTTTACTTGGAACAACTTTGTATGGTTTTGGCATCAAGGTTTTTCAGACTCATAAAGTATATAATATAGTTTTGATTTTTTAAATATATGAACACCTAATATTAAAAAAGATGCATGTTAACACCCTTCTCATAGCATCTTTGTTTAGAATTTTGGTTGTTATGTTAAAATTATATGAACTCTAACATAACAACTGGAAAAGCTCCAAGAACTTGGAAATTACAGTACCCTTCTAAAAAATTCACGGGTCAAAGAGGAAAATCTCGAGGGAAACTAGAAAAGTTTAAACTGAATAAAATGTTCCTTTCTTTTTATGGAAAAGATTGGTGTAGAGTTGGTGTTATTATTTCTTTAAATATTTGGTTATATTCCTGAAATGGTCTTTGCATAGAGTTTTCTTTTTAATAAGATTTTAAACTTAGTACATTTTAAATTTAGTAGATGTAGGACTATTCAGGTTATCTATTTCATCTTGGGTGAGTTTCACTTCATCATTTCAATTTTTCCTACTTTCATAAAAATGGCTTATATTCTCTGAGTTGTTTAATTCATTTGGATAGAGTTGTTAATATTTCCTCTTTTTGTTCAAGTAATGCCTATGACTTTGTACTGATATTCCTCTTTTATTTTTCGTATTGGTAATTTGTACCATCTCTATTCATCAGTCTGTCTACAGGTATATTAATTTTAATAGTCTTTTCCCCCAAATCAGCCTTGTTTCATTTATTTTCTCTATTCTGTTTCGATTTCATTTATTTCTGATCTTATATTTTTTTCTGCTTTTCTTCTGGTTTCTTGATACAGAAGCTTAAAATGGTAATTTAAAATCTTTCTTTACTAATATAAGCATTAAATGGCATAAATTTCCCTGTAAGCATTACTTTAGCTGTATCACACAAGTTTTGATATATTATATTTTTATTTTATTCAGCTCAAATATTTTCTAATTGCTCTTGAGACTTCCTCTTTGACCCATGGAATTTTTTAGAAGAGTGTTGTTAATTTCCAAGTATTTGGAAATTTTAAGTTGTCATTATGTGAGAGTTCATATAATTTTAACATAACGACTGAAATTGTGAACACAGAGACTATGGGAATAGTGTACTCATAATATCACTAGTTATGTTACATCTTATTTTTTTTTTAATATCAGGTGTTCAATTACATGAAGAATTAGAGCTGTTACTCTTTTTTGGACTTTATTACTGAACTCTGACACCCTTGTTCCTTCTATTGCTTTTATGATAAAGTTTAACTCCATATTAGTCATATAATTCCTTCCAAATTATTCTACATCTGCCACTTTTAATTTATTTAATACTCTAACAAAAGACTCTACTCTTTATAAAAATATTCGTCTTTATTCTTGGTTCTCCAAACACAGTAAGCTTGAAACTGAGAAGACTTGCTATCCTTTTCCATGACTGTGCCTTAGCTCTTATACATACTGGTGCTTGAGTTGCTCTTCATTCTGCCTTGACTAAGCCCCCTCAGTGTTTTCAGAGACTAGTTAATATTTCATCTTTCTTTTCAAGTCCCCTTGACTCTTCATGACTGAGACTGAATAAAACTTTCAGTATATTAAGCCCAAATGAAAATTTCAAGGCAAATCATATAACTCTTAGGTGCCTGAATATAACAATCTATATTGTACCTCTTAGTATTCCAAGAGCCATGCTTACTGCACGTAACAGTTTATCATGAAAAGTTTTTTTTCTTTTTGCTTTTTTCTACTGTTGATTTGATGAATGGCGTCCAGAAAAATCAATGCTTTAGCCATAGAGTCTTTGATCAATAACACAGAACAGCATTTCTTTATATAGGTGTATGGATATCTGAGACACTTATTTCAATAGAAGAAACAACAGAGTTCTGTTTTTGTAAAGTATAGGAAAACCATGTATTCTGATTATCTCCTACTCATCCTGTTGGTGAAGAACGGAATTTATACCCTAAGTTGTAGGAGATGGCGAACACACAGCACCTGCCACTGAACAGATGAGACTGACAGCAGTTAACAGTCACATATACTCATACTTGGAGAGGAGAACACTGCACAACATGCAGGGCCACATGAAAACTGCACTCAGAAGGGACAAGCTTTGTAGTAACAAGTCACGGGGTACCCCCTGGTTTCTATGAGAGAATGGGATTAGCTTGTTTAAATAATTTCTTGGTTGGCAGAGAACTAAAACCCCTTAGACTGAGAACTGGGTACAATTCAGCTGATCCACCTGATAGGGGATCTAGCCAGCTGGGGAGCCCTTCCTGCTGGGTGAATGGGCAGATATATTTGAAGGGGAGTAGGGGACTCTTGGTTAGACCTCTGAGGCCCTGTCAGGCTCAAAAATGTCAAGAGAACACTTAAAATTTTAGGTTCTGCAATATAATGTGTGATAAACAATACTAAGCAGGTTCATTTATTGCAGGACTTCTGAGAGCCTTTAATATGCTAACATCAAAGTAATTTCAAGAAGGGATAACATATGTGGTGGTCCTTACACCTATGTATGGATGGTTCACTTTTTGAAGAGGGACATTTTGTGGATTGATGTTTAAGGAATGTATTTTTAAAAATACTGCTTTAGAACACTGATTTATCCAACATTATGACTAAAGTTGTCATGACAAGAGTGATTTTCCATTTAATTAATTTTTATCATAAGTTGTGAGGGAAATTAAATGCTATTGCATACTTATTAAACAAAACAGACTATTCCTTTATGCATCTGCTTTTTAAAAATTTTTTATTTATTTATTTTTTAAAGATTTTATTTGTTTATTTGACAGACAGAGATCACAAGTAGGCAGAGAGGCAGGCAGAGAGAGAGGAGGAAGCAGGCTCCCCGCTGAGCAGAGAACCTGATGTGGGGCTCGATCCCAGGACCCTGAGATCATGACCTGAGCCGAAGGCAGCGGCTTAACCCACTGAGCCACCCAGGCGCCCCTGCTTTTTTTTTTTTTTTAAGATATTTATTTATTTGAGAGAGAGAGTGAGCGAGAGAGAGTGAGTGAGTGGGAGGGAAAGAGAGAGGGAACACAAGCAGAGGGAAGGGCAGAGGGAAAGGGAGAAGCAGACACCCTGCTGAGCAGGAAGCCCAATGTGGGGCTTGATCCCAGCACCCTGTGACCATGACCTGAGCCAAAGGTAGCACTCAACTGCCTGAGCCACTCAGGTATCCCTTTGCATCTGTTTTATTTTAATATTTCCATTCTTATTTTATGTTCAGTTTGAATATATGTTTTTAGAAACATATCTTTTCTATCAAAATGCATTTCTTATGCAAATATTTTAAATTCAGTTTTCTAAGATAATATTTCATATGTTTCAATTGGATAATATTGAATAAAATTATAAATTTAGAGGAACAATTGACCATGACACAAAACCTCATATAAGCCTTATGGTTTTTAAAATAATATATTCAGACCAAATGAGGAACACAAAATTATCCAACCTACATTCAAGCTACTTGGGTCTATGCTTAAGAAATAAATAGCTTATCTATTTCATTACCTCCCCAGATTTGTTCTATCTGAACACAAACTGTCTCATCTCCGCCTATTCTACTCTGGGCAGCTGGCAACTTTATACTATGAAGAAGCCTTGTTATACTTGTACGAATGGACCCCAAGAAAGGCAGAAACCGTGATTTTCTCCTAATATTGGGATATGGAAATTTCAAAGTATCTAACACCACAAAGAAGTCTTCAATGGCTCCATCTTAGGCATCTCTTGTTTTACTGTCTTACTTTTTACTACCTCTGTGCCTCAGTCCTCCATATCCTACTCCCTGGGGTATATTTCTCTCCTGTGAAAACTGTATAAATACTGACCTTCTTTAGACATCAAATCATATTTCACTTTCTGCCATAAATTATTTTTTGACAACTCAAGAGCTGCCCATAGTAATAATTAATAGTGTACTGGTTAAAATTATTTAAAAAAAATTTTTTAATTTGAGTATAGTTGACACACAATGTTACATTAGTTCCAAGTGTACAACACAATGACTCAACATCTCTCTATGTTATGCTGTGCTCACCACAAGTGTAGCTACCATGTGGCAACACACAATGCTATTAACAATATCACTGACTACATTCCCTATGCTGCTCCTTTTACTCCCATGACTTATTCATTCCATCACTGAAAGCCTGTATCTCCCACTTCCTTTCACCCTTTCTACCCTTCCTGCTACTCACTTCCCTTTGGCAACCATCAGTTTTGTTCTCTGTATTTATAGGTCTCATTCTGCTTTTTTTGTTTATTCATGTGTTTTATTTTTCACATCCCACATATCAGCAAAATCATATGGTATTTGTCTTTCTGTCTGATTTATTTCCCTTAGCATAATACCCTCTAAATCCATCCATGTTGTTGCAAATGGCAAGATCTCATCCTTTTTTTATGGCTGAGCAATATTCTTGTGTGTGTGTGTGTTTGTGTGTGTGTACCCACCTTCCTATCCATTTATCAACTGATACTCTTAGGTTGTTTCCATATCTTGGCTACTGTAAATAATGTTGTAATAAACATAGGACTACATGTATCTTTTTGCATTTGTGTTTTCATTTTAGGGGGATAAATACTCAGTAGTGGAATTACTGAATCATACATTATTTCTACTTTTAATTTTTTGAGGAAATGCCATACTGATTTCCATAGTGGTTGTACAAATTTACCTTCCCACAAACAGTGCACAGGGGTTTCTTTTTCTCCACATCCTCACCAACACATTAAACTATTTCTTTGTTTATTCTGAGACAAACTTTTTCTTATAGAAACCCAATTTTATACAATATAATGAAAGCTAATATTGTAATATCATTTAATAAACACATATTCTATAAATGCATATAGTTGAAAATTTTTTATCATTAATTTATAAAAATTGTAAAGAGTAAAATAGCTAAAGATCAAATAAGGTCTTTGATGCCAATCTTTGTACATATTGGATTTTTTATAGCTTTATTGAGATAAAACTGTCATATAATATTGTATAATTTTAAACTATAAAGCATGATGATTTGGTACATGTCTTTATTGCAAAATGATTAATACCATAACATTAATTAAGACATCCATCATCTCACATAGTTACTGTCTTGTGTGTGTGTGGTGAGAACTTTTAAGATTTACTTTCTCAGTAATTTTCAAGTATTCAATATAGTGTTATTAACTTTAGTCGCTATGCTGTACATTAGATCCTATAATTTATTAATCTTATTACTGGAAGTTTGCGCTCCTTGACCACCTTCACCCATTTTCTCCACTCTCACAACCACTAATCTACTCTCTGTTTCTAGGAGGTTTTTTTTTTTTTTTTTTTTTTAAATTTCATATGTGAGATCATATAGTGTTTTTCTTTCTCTGTATAAATAATTTCACTTAGCATAATGTCCTCAAGTTTCATTTATATTGTAGCAAATGGCAGGATTTCTTCCATTTTATGCCTGAATAATATACCTCTGTGTGTGTGTATGTGTGTGTGTGTACCACACTGTACCAGTTTCTTTATCATTTCATTCACCAGTGAACACTAAGGTAGTTTGTAATTCACTATTACTTGCTTATTGTAAACAATACTGTAAATAAAATGGCGTGCAGATATTTCTTTGAAATAAGAGTTTCATTTCCTTTGGATATATCCCCAGAAGTGGAATTTCTAAGTCACATGGTAGTTTTATCTTTATTTTTTGAAGGACCCTCCCATAATGTTTTCCATGGTGTCTGTTCTAATTTACATTCCCACCAAGAGTACATTAAGGTTTCTTTTTTCCACATCCTTGCCAGCATTTGTTATCTCTTGTCTTTATGATCCCAGTCATTCTAACAGGTGTGAGATAGTATCTCATTATAGACTTGATTTACATTCTGTTGATTATTAGTGATGTTGAGCATTTTTTTTCATGTACCTGTTGGACATATTTGTCTTCTTTGGAAAAATATTTATTCTGGTCCGTTTCCTTTCTTTTTTTTTTTTAAGATTTTATTTATTTATTTGAGAGAGAGAGTAAGAGAGAGAGAGAGAATGAGAGGGGGAAGGGCAGAGGGAGAAGCAGATCCTTTGCTGAGCAGGGAGCCTTATGGGGCTTGATCCCCTGGAACTCCAGGATTATGACCTGAGCTGAAGGCAGTGCTCAACCAACTGAGCCACCCAGGCGCCCCTCTGATTCTTTTACTATATTTAAATAATATTATTTGTGTTTTTATTATTTAATTATATGAGTTACTTATTTATTTGGGGTATTAACGCCTGAATTGACATATGGTTTGCAAATATTTTCTCCCATTCCATAGGCTGCCTTTCCATTTCTTTTACTGAATATATTTGACATTTAATGTTATGTAAATTTAAGGTGTACAATGTGTTACTCTAATATATTTTTATATTGCAATGTGATTGCTGTTGTAGCCATATCTGTCACATGACATATTAGAGTACAATATTGTTGTTTATATTTATCATACTGTGCGTTAGATCTCTATGGCTTATTTACCACCTGTTACAAGTTTTTACCCTTAAACAACATCAGTCTTATTCCTCCAACCCCCATCCCCTGGTAACCATCATTTTTTTTTTTAATGAATTTGACTTTTTTAGATTCCACATATAAGTGACATCATTTAGAATTTTGTCTTTCTATGTCTAATATCTCACTAAGCATAATGTGCTCAAAGTCCATCCATGTTGTCATGAATGGCAGGATATCCTCCTTTATCATGGTTGAATAATATTCCATTGTGTATATATATATCACTTTTTAAAATTAAAACATCTGTTGATAAGCATTTTGGTTGTTTTCATATCTTGGATATTGTTAATAATGCTGCAAAAAACATGTGAGTGCATATATATCTTCAAAATTCTGATCTCATTTCATTTGGGTATATATCCAGAATTGGTGGATCTATTTTTAATTTTTTTGAGCAACTTCCATACTGTTTTCCACAGTGGCTGGACCAATATATATTCTCACCAAAAGGATGTAAGGGTTCCCTTTGACCACATCCTCACCAGCACTTGTTGTCTCTTGTCTTCCTAAGGACAGCCATTCTAACAGGTTTGAGGTAGTATTTCATTGTGTTTTTAATTTGCATTTCCATGATGATTAGTGATACTGAGTGTCTTTTCATATGCCTATTAGTCATTTTGGACGTTTTCTTTGGAAAAATGTCTACGTAGTTCTTCTAGTTCTTAATTGGATGTTTGTTCTTTGCTCTTAGGTTGTATAATTCTTTGTATATTTGGGATATTAAGTTCTTATTCAATAAATGGTTTGTCACTTTTGTTTATCGTTTAAGATAACCAGCCCTTGGTTTTGCTGATCTTTTCTGTTATTTTTCTGGTCTTTATTTCATTTATTTTTGCTCCGATCTTTATTTCCTTCCTCCTGCTAACTTTGGGCTTAACTTGTTTTTCTTTTCCTAGTTCTTTGAGGTATAAAATTAGGTTGTTTATTTGAGATCTTCCTAATTTCTCAAAGGATGAGTTTACTGCTATAAACTTTCCTCTCAAAACTTCTTTTGCTGTATTCCACAAGATTTGATACATTGTATTTTTATTTTCATTTGTTTGGATATACCCTTTTATTTCCCTTTTGATTTCTTCTTTGACCCATTGATTTTTTAGAGTTGTATTGTTAGTTTCCACATATTTGTAGATTTTCTAACTTTTCTCTTATTGATTCCAGTTTCATACCATTGGTGGTCAGAGAGGATCACTGGTATAACTTCAGTCGCTTAAAATTTGCTAAGATTCGTTTTGTGTCCTATTATATGATCCATTCTGCAGAAGATTCCATGTGCAGACCTATGTATTCCATGTGTATTCTGCTATTGTTAGATGGAATGTTTTGTGTATGTCTGCTAAGTTTATTTGTTCTAAACTATGATTCACTTCTATTTCCTTGTTGATTTTCTGTCAGCAAAATTTATCCATTGCTGGTAGTGGGTATTAAATTCCCCTACTATTATATTGTTGTCTATTTCTTTCTTAAGATCTGTTAGTATTTGCTTATATATTTTGGTGCTTGGGTGTTGGGAACATGTATATTTGCCATTGTTATGTCTTCTTGATGCAGTGACCCTTTGATCATTATGTCATACTCTTCTTTGTCTCTTATTATCATTTTTGGCTTGAAGTTTATTTTGTCTGACAGCTGTACTTCTTTCTTTGGTTTTCACTTGCTTGGGGAATCATCTTTCATCCTTTAACTTTGAGGATATGGCCTTTTCATTTTGTTGGTTGTTTCTTTTACTGTAAAGAGCTTTTTAGTTTGAAGAGTCACACTTTTTAAAAAATTTTTTTCAATTTATTTATTTTCAGAAAAACAGTATTCATTATTTTTTCACCACACCCAGTGCTCCATGCAATCCGTGCCCTCTATAATACCCACCACCTGGTACCCCAACCTCCCGCCCCCCCGCCACTTCAAACCCCTCAGATTGTTTTTCAGAGTCCATAGTCTCTCGTGTTCACCTCCCCTTCCAATTTACCCCAACTCCCTTCTCCTAATACCCCTTGTCCTCCATGCTATTTGTTATGCTCCACAAATAAGTGAAACCATATGATAATTGACTCTCTCTGCTTGACTTATTTCACTCAGCATAATCACTTCCAGTCCCGTCCATGTTGCTACAAAAGTTGGATATTCATCCTTTCTGATGGAGGCATAATACTCCATAGTGTATATGGACCACATCTTCCTTATCCATTCGTCTGTTGAAGGGCATCTTGGTTCTTTCCATAGTTTGGCGACCGTGGCCATTGCTGCTATAAACATTGGGGTACAGATGGCCCCTCTTTTCACAACATCTGTATCCTTGAGGTAAATACCCAGGAGTGCCATTGCAGGGTCATAGGGAAGCTCTATTTTTAATTTCTTGAGGAATCTCCACACTGTTCTCCAAAGAGGCTGCACCAACTTGCATTCCCACCAACAGTGGAAGAGGGTTCCCCTTTCTCCACATCCTCTCCAACACATGTTGTTTCCTGTTTTGTTAATTTTGGCCATTCTAACTGGTGTAAGGTGATATCTCAATGTGGTTTTAATTTGAATCTCCCTGAGGGCTAATGATGAACATTTTTTCATGTGTCTGATAGCCATTTGTATGTCTTCATTGGATAAGTGTCTGTTCATATCTTCTTCCCATGTTTGATATGTTTGCCTGTTTCATGTGGGTTGAGTTTGAGGAGTTCATTATAGATCCTGGATATCAACCTTTTGTCTGTACTGTCATTTGCAAATATCTTCTCCCATTCCATGGGTTGCCTCTTTGCTTTTTTGACTGTTTCCTTTGCTGTGCAGAAGCTTTTGATTTTGATGAAGTCCCAAAAGTTTATTTTTGCTTTTGTTTCCTTTGCCTTTGGAGACATATTTTGAAAGAAGTTGCTGTGGCTGATATCGAAGAGATTACTGCCTATGTTCTCCTCTAGGATTCTGATGGATTCCTGTCTCACATTGAGGTCTTTTATCCATTTGGAGTTTATCTTTCTGTACGGTGTAAGAGAATGGTCGAGTTTCATTCTTCTACTTATAGCAGTCCAGTTTTCCCAGCACCATTTATTGAAGAGACTGTTTTTTCCACTGTATATTTTTCCCTGTTTTGTCGAAGATTAATTGACCATAGAGTTGAGGGTCCATATCTGGGCTCTCTACTCTGTTCCACTGGTCTATGTGTCTGTTTTTATGCCAGTACCATGCTGTCTTGGTGCTCACAGCTTTGTAATAAAGCTTGAAATCAGGTAACGTGATGGCCCCAGCTTTATTGTTGTTTTTCAACATTTCCTTAGCGATTTGCAGTCTCTTCTGATTCCATACAAATTTTAGGATTAGTTGCTCCAGCTCTTTGAAGAATACCGGTGGAATTTTGATCGGAATGGCATTAAAAGTATATATTGCTCTAGGCAGTATAGACATTTTAACAATATTTATTCTTCCAATCCAAGAGCATGGAATGGTCTTCCATCTTTTTGTGTCTTCTTCAATTTCTTTCATGAGTGTTCTGTAGTTCCTCGAGTACAGATCCTTTACCTCTTTGGTTAGGTTTATTCCCAGGTATCTTATGGTTCTTGGTGCTATAGTATATGGAATCGATTCTCTAATTTCCCTTTCTGTATTTTCATTGTTAGTGTATAAGAAAGCCACTGATTTCTGCACATTGACTTTGTATCCTGCCACGTTGCTGAGTTGCTGTATGAGTTCTAGTAGTTTGGGGGTGGAGTCTTTTGGGTTTTCCATATAAAGAATCACGTCATCTGTGAAGAGAGAGAGTTTGACTTCTTCATTACCAATCTGGATACCTTTTATTTCTCTTTGTTGCCTGATTGTTGTTGCTAGGACTTCTAATACTATGTTGAACAAGAGTGGTGAAAGTGGGCATCCTTGTCTTGTTCTTGATCTCAACGGGAAGGCTGCAAGCTTTTTCCCATTGAGGATGATATTTGCTGTGGGTCTTTCATAGATAGATTTGATGAGGTTCAGGAATGTTCCCTCTATCCCTATACTTTGAAGCGTTTTAATCAGGAACGGATGCTGGATTTTGTCAAATGCTTTTTCTGCATCAATTGAGAGGACCATGTGGTTCTTCTCTCTTCTCATATTAATTTGTTGTATCACATTGATTGATTTGTGAATGTTGAACCATCCTTGTAGCCCAGGGATGAATCCCACCTGATCATGGTGGATAAGAAGAGTCACACTTTTTAATTTTTGCTTTTGTTGCCTGTGCTTTTGGGGTCATATCCAAAGAAATCATTGTCAAGACCAATGTTAAATAGCTGTTTCTTTATATTTTCTTCTAGGAGTTTTGTGATTTCATGTCTTATATTTACCTCTTCAATCCATATTTTTTCTTTTCCTTTTTTTTTTTTTAAGACAGAGATGTGGGGAAGGGCAGAGGGAGATAAATAATTTTAACCAAGCTCCATGCCCAGGTGAGCCCAACACAGAGCTTGATCACATGACTATGAGATCATGACCTGACCTGAAATAGGAGTCTTTTGCTTATCTAATAGAGCCACCTAGGCACCCCTACTTTAACCCATTTCAAGGTAGTTTTTGAGGGTCCAGTTTCATCCTTTTGGATGTGGATGGATATCTAGTTTTCCCTACACCACTTCTTAGTAGATTGTTATATAAATATATGTGTATATATATTTAAGGATTTTATTTATTTATTTGACAGAAAGAGCGAGAAAGCACAAGTAGGCAGAGCAGCAGAGGGAGAGGGAGAAGCAGGCTCTCCACTGAGCAGGGAGCCCAATTCGGGCTTGATCCCAGGACCTTGGGATCATCACCTGAGCAAAAGGCAGCCGCTTAAACACCTGAGCCACCGGCACCCCATAAATATATTTTTCATAAAATTATTCATGTGTTAAATAATGAGAACATCAGTAATTGAAATGCTCAGTGAGGAGCCCAATGTGGGGCTTGAACTGATGACCCTGACATCAAAACCTGAGCTGAGATCAAGAGTCTCACCTTTAACCAACTGGATCATGCAGGTGCCCCACAGTAACTGATGTCCTTTAAAATTCACCCAAACATTTTAATTTATTATGTTTTCTCCATTATAAGATTGTGAAATTGGCTAGCACTAAAGTGCACTTTATAGTAATAAAGAATCCAAGATGATTTTTCCTTTTAAAAAATTTTTAGTTTTTTTTTTTTAAAGATTTTGTTTATTTATTTGACAGAGAGAAATCACAAGTAGGCAGAGAGGCAGGCAGAGAGAGAGAGAGGAGAAAGCAGGCTCCCCGCTGAGCAGAGAGCCCGATGTGGGGCTCGATCCCAGGACCCTGAGATCATGACCTGAGCCGAAGGCAGCGGCTTAACCACTGAGCCACCCAGGCACCCAAAATTTTTGGTTTTAATAAGCCACAGCTATAAATTATCTTCTTACTTATGAAATTAATGTGAAACAAACCCACATTTAAAAAAATACATATCATGGTAAAACATGTAAACACCTGTGGGAGTATAAGAGTTACAATTTTATGAAAGATGAAGTCAGGGTAGAAATAACTACTTGTGGTGCTAACGGGAGTATGGGGGATGGGGTGGAAAATAAAAGACAGAGGGGTCTGTGTGAGTTTCTTTCTTTCTTTCTTTCTTTCTTTTTTTTGTTATAGCACAACTTCTATATTTCAAATGGACAAAAAATTAGTATCATTTACAATATCTTAAGATAAATTGCCTTTGAATGGGAGCTTCCTTTCAGGTGATTTGAGTTCTACAAGACATATCTAGATAATGTAACTATGGAAAATTACTGCTTAAATTGAATGGGGAAGTGGGGGAGGGTCTGTAGTTTCTCTTTTTGATTAATTGCCATAACACTGTCATTCAGGCAGCTGACAGAGTTTCATGTTTCCTTTAGACATCATTAGGTGCTGGAACTCTTGCAGGACAACTTTGATGCTATATGAATTCTGCCATTTTGCTAGCACTGATATGGCTCTTGGGTCTATCCTCCATTAGAACTATTAACTCCATTCATAGTAATTTTTGTTACAAATCTTACAAAGGTGGGGTGCTTCTGGGTATTTAGGGTCACATTCTATTTTAAGGCTGTAAATTCAGTTTTCATAAATTGTTCTTGGAGGCCCAATTATCATCCCTGTTCATCTTGTAAGTGTCATGTCTTTGTCAGCTTCTAGACCCCAGCTAACTGTGCCAACTCCTACTTCTTTCTGGCCTTCTTCCAGTTCTTCCAACAGTCAAAAATTGCAAGGTACTTTTACTCCTGAGACCATTGTGGCTGCCATCTTGCATCGCTGTCGCTCCCTGTGTGAGTTTCTATTTAGTGTTCAGACCTTGGGAGAACCCCATAGTTTCCTGGCTTTTCCCCAGCATTTGGCATTGAACTTGAATCAATCTGTAGAGTCTACAGTTCCTGACCAACAAGGCATGATGAAGACACACTGTCCCAAGGAGCAAAGCCTGTGGAAGAGCACAGTGATGTGGTCAGAAATGACAAATTACAGCTTAGAACTTCTAGGCCTTCCTCTGCCCAAATCTCCATGTGAGGCATAGCTACATAGTAAAAGACAAGGCTGTCATGGTGAAAATGGATGTGAGAGCCAGCATGAGACACTTGGGACAGGGTTCAGCTGTGCCAGGCACCACCTTGCTGAATTAGAGTAACTGTTCAACCTCTCTGCTTCCCATCCTTCTCTCAAAGGGATGATATGATATCACATAGATGTAGAAGTAATATAATCACCTGGCACACAGGAAGCACTACATTCATCACTGTATAATTGTCTGAGTATTCATGGCTCCTTGAAGTCCTCAAAGCTGCACTTGGGGTTTCCAGGGAATATAAAGATTGTCCCATCTGACTGTTGTGATATGTTGTGTTTCCATTTTTATTTGTTTCAAAATATTTCTTAATTTCCCTTTTGATTTCTTCTTTGACCCATTTACTGTTCTAGGAGCACATTGTTGAATTTCCACATATTTGTGAATTTTCCAGTTTTCTTCTTGTTATTGATTTCTAGTTTCATACCGTTGTGGTCAAAAAAGACACTTGATATGATTTTGATCTTCTTAAGTTGTTTTGTGGCCTAATATATGATTCATCCTGGAAAATGTTTCATGAGCACTTGAGAAGAGTGTGTATTCTGCTCTTGTTGGATGGAATGTTCTATATACATATATGTTGGTTAGGTCCATTTGGTATACAATGTTTTTCAAGTTGGAGCCTGCTTCCTCCTCTCTCTCTGCCTGCCTCTCTGCCTACTTGTGATCTCTGTCTGTCAAATAAAAAAATAAAATAAATAAAATAAAAATAAATTTAAAAAAGTTTGATTTTCCTTATTGTGTTTATGTCTGGATGATCTATCCATTGTTGAAAGTGGAGTACTGAAGTCCCCTAGTAATACTGTATCACTGTCTATTTCTTCCCTTGGGTCTATTAATATTTGCTTTATATATTTAGGTGCTTTGATATTAGGTGCATAAGTATTTACAAATATTATATCCTTTTGATAGAGAATTACCCCTTTACATTACATAGCAACATTTGTCTTTTATATAGTTTTTGACTTAATGTCTATTTTATCACTATATAAGTACAGTGAGTCTCTTATAGGCAACATATAGTTTTGGATACTTTTAAAAATCAATTCAAATACTATATATCTTTTGATTTATGAATTTAATCCATTTACATTTAAATTCATTATTTATGGGTAAGAACTTACTGCCATTTAGTTAACTGTTTTCTGAGTGGTTTGTAGATCCCTTGTCTCTTTCTTCCTCTCTTGTCTTCCTTTGTGACTTGATGATTTTTCTGTTTTGGTGTGGTTGGATTCCTTTCTCCTTATATTTTGTGTACATACCACTTTTTTTCCCCTTGTGGTTACCATGAGGTTTACATAAAACCTCTTTACTATACTTGACATGCAGAGATCGCAAGTAGGCAGAGAGTCAGGCAGAGAGAGAGGAGGAAGCAGGCTCCCTGCTGAGCAGAGAGCCTGATGCAGGGCTTGATCCCAGGACCCTGAGATCATGACCTGAGTTGAAGGCAGAGGCTTTAACCCACTGAGCCACCCAGGTACCCCTAAAAACCTCTTTACTATACTATATATAGTTTTACTATAACAATATTTTAAATCTGATAGCAACTTAATGTTGACCTATAAAAAACTACACTTTAATTTCTCCTCCCACATTTTGTATTATTGACGTCACAGCTTACATCTTTTTTTTTTTTAAGATTTTTATTTATTTATTTATTTGACAGAGAGAAATTACAAGTACACTGAGAGGCAGGCAGAAAGAGAGAGAAGGAAGCAGGCTCCCTGCTGAGCAGAGAGCCCGACGCGGGACTCGATCCCAGGACCCTGAGATCATGACCTGAGCCGAAGGCAGCGGCTTAACTCACTGAGCCACCCAGGCGCCCCTATTCTTACCTTTATAGTGAGAGATTTATGCTTTCATGTATTTTCATGATGTTAGTTTGCATGCTTTCATTTCAGGTGTTCTCTTTGGCATCGTAAGGAAATTCTAGTGGTGAACACTCACAGCTCTCATTTGTCTAAAAAAGTCTAAGAAATAAAGTCTCCTTTATTTCTGAAGGATAGTCCTCTTGTTAATTACATTATGCCACAGGGGTAGGGAGTTGATATAGCTCTGAATTAGGGCAATGAAGATGTATTGCTGGCCTTGCCAGCTAAAAGAAAACTGCTTCTGAAAATCCTTAATGACAGGGGTGGAGAAAAAGTCCTTTGTCAGATCAATAGCTTCATACTAGGTACCAGAAGATGAACTGATTTATTTAAACAATGAAACCATATATGGTACAACAGTTATGACTGGAGTCACCACATGGTTAGGCTTATGGTAATCCACTTTCATTCTCCAAGATTAATCTGTCTTCTGCATAGACCAAATAGAAAAGTTGGATGGGATGTGGTGAGAATCACTACCTCTGCATCTTTCGAGTCATTGATGATGGCACTAATCATTTCAATACCTCCAGAAATGTGGTATTACTTTTTGTGTATTATTTAGAGGCACTTGTAGTAGACTTCTCCTGGGCTTTCCCCACCATAATAGCCCTTACTCCACAAGTCAGGGGACTAATGTGAGTATTCTGTCAGCTGATAAGTATATTCCAATTATATTTTCTATTACTGGGAAAATAACAAGGTAGGTTTGGGGACCTACTAAGCCTACTGTGAGAAACCTGAGCTAAAACCCCATTGCTCATCTGACTTCCATAAGCCCTACTCTCTGACTGGTGGACCACAGTGATATTTGGGATCTCCTAAAATTAATGTCATTTAGAATTAATGTTGAGACCTGGAGGACCAAGTACCTAATATTTATACCATAACCACAGAAAGGAGTATGTGATGTCATAAAAGGGACGTCATGCTCCGAAGGTAGAGCTTCACCAGCCCTCAGGAAAACAAGGATTGTGGGATGAGCCTAGTGTGGGTTCCACACTCAGGGAGGAGTCTGCTTCTCTCTGTCTCCCTCTAACCCTCTGTGCACCCCCATGCAGTCTCTCTCTGTGTCTCTGTCTCAAATAAATAAAATTGTCTAAAAATAATTTAAAAAAAAAAAAAAAAAAAGAATTAATGTTGAGTAGCCCCCCAAATTTCAATTATTTCCTTTGCCTCAATGCAGATACCCTGGTAAAAATCTGTAGGTTTGGGGCACCTGGGTGGCTCAGCTGGTTAAGCATCTGACTCAATCTCAGCTCATGTTTTGATCTCAGAGTTGTGAGTTCAAGCCCCGCATTGGTGTCTGTAGGTTTATTTGGGGAAGGCTGGGAAAAAAAAGATTAACAATATAAAATTTTCACAGTGGTCCTTTCTCAAGAGTACCTAGCCTCTTTTCATTCAAGAGGTTCTGGGACAATAAACTTGTTAAAGTCTGGGAATTATTAGAAGGGCTATGACTGTTGTTATGATCCATGTTAGTTTTTTTTCTTTGATCCAGTTCTTTTCTACTTATACAGATCAAGTAAGAATTTAATAGGCTTTCTATCTCTTTCACTTATAAGAATGCCAGAGAACCAGTCAACACCATAAGTCTATATGAGTCAGACATATTCTGATTGCTGCTTTGACTCTGCTGTCCATGACAGTAGCCACACTTTCTTTGCTCATAGTGGTTGAGTCATCATCCCACTTGGTCCTGCCACCCCAGGGTCTAATTATTCCCATTGCATTTAGTTTTTTCAATTCAGTGACCACAGCCCCCACTGTAAGGTGTGATCAACATAGAAGAGTGATCATAGAGTACTTCAAGGATTCTGGGGCCCCCCTCACAAATTTATTTCTTATAGTAGTAGTGAAATGTGTGTCTTAGGGACCCCCAGAGTGAGTGAGCAGGTCTTATACGATAAATCCACTATAACATTCCAATCTCTCTAAGCCTTTGAGTCCCTTCCTCTACATTAAACCAAGGCAGATCTGGCATTTCCAACTCACTCACTGTGGGGCACTTTTTGGTCCACATTTCAACCAATCAACTAAATAAACTGCTAGATCCCATCCTAACTCCTCAATGCAACATTTAAATACAGAATTTCTTCTTAGTGAGCCCTATCAATAAATTCAGTCTGATCCATCTTTATGTTCCTTCTACCATTATCCCATACGCTAACATCCATTCCTGCACAAGGGCTCTAACTTTCTGTCTGCATAAATTAGAAAACTCAATCAGTTATTTTGGATTATTGCCACCTCATAGGCCACACTTTGTATCTCATCTTTAGAGGCCTGTTGGGTTTGAGTCTAGTCAAATCCTAGAAGCCAAGGGAGGTGGTGGAGTAGGTCTTTTCTTTCTTTTCAAGATGATATTAGCACCATTTTTTTTTTTTGAGGCCAGCATTACCTTTAATTTCAAAACCACAAAATTACCAGAGAAGAGGACTGCAAATTAAGATTTCTCATGAACATAGATGCGAACATTCTTAACAAAAGGTGAGGTGAGTCTTAAGGCGAATCAACATGGTCTTTCATGACACTGCCTCAGGGGAGGCCATTCCACAGGCAATGTAGGATTAACCTCCCCAGATGGTAGTGGAGAGGCCCCTAGCCAGGGTTGGAGATACTTCTTGCATTAGGATAAAAAGGCAAAGAAGACTCATCAGAATTTAGGGCTCAATGTCTCCAGCTTCATCAGGGTCTTCTACCAGTCTCCATTCTAACTTATAAGATCCCATTCCTTCCCAATTTATGACTTTGGTTTAAGAGCACACACCCGGTGAGTCTAGGGGCTCAATTTGCATTGTAATTCACCCAGTCACAGGATACTGGGATTGTGAGATTCTGTGTTTGATTTTGAGCAATCTCAGCACTGCAGCTACAAGAGATTAGGGACTCCTTCAGTGTATACATGGAAGTTGGGGTCATTTATGTAGTGCTTGAGGTAGGAATTCAAAACCTGAGCTCATCATTTTCTCTCACCACTTTGTCCAGCAACAATAAGAGCAACCAGCCAATCTCATTATATTTGTTAGTTTTTCAAAAATGTTAAAAAACAAACACCATATACACTTACAGGCCTACCTTAAGAACCAAAACCAAAAACAAATCAAACAAACAAAAAACCTAAAAACAAAAACAAACAAAAAAACCTCTAAAAAAAAAACCCCAAAAAACCCCTCAAATAAACAACCTAACCTTATACCTAAAGAAGCTGGAAAAAGAACAACAAATGAAGACAAAAGCCAGCAGAAGGAAAGAAGTAATAAAGGTTAGAGCAGAAATACATGATCTAGAAACAAACAAACAAAAAACTCCAAACAAAACAGATTAATGAAGCCAGAAGGTGGATTTTTGAAAAAATTATTAAAATTGATAAACCTCTACCAGACTTAACAAAATGGGAAAGAACTCAAATAAATAAAATTATAAATGAGAGAAGAGAAATGACAATTAACACCACAAAGAATACTGTTAAAAGCCATATACCAACAAGTTAAAGAACCTGGAAGAAACAGATAAATTCCCAGAAACACATAAACTATGAAAACTGAGGGGTGCCTGGGGGGCTCAATGGGTTAAGCAGCCAACTCTTGATTTGGGCTCAGGTCATGATCTCATGGCCATGGGATCAAGCCCCTCACATGATGTGTGCTTAGGGGGAAGTTTGCTTGAGAATCTCTCATTCTTCCCCCACTCTACCTCTGTATAAAATAAACAAACAAATAAATAAATAAATCTTAAAAAATAACAAAAACAAAAACAAAACAAAACAAAACAAAAAAAAACGCCAAAACAGAAACCTACCAAAACCGAAACAGGAAGAAACAGAAAATCTGAACAGATAGATAATAAGCAAGGAAACTGGATCAGTAATAAAAATATCTCCCAACAGGGGCGCCTGGGTGGCTCAGTGGGTTAAAGCCTATGCCTTTGGCTCAGGTCATGATCCCAGGGTCCTGGAATCAAGCCCTGAGTTGGGCTCCTGTGCTCAGCAGGGAGCCCGCTTCCCCCTCTCTCTCTCTCTGCCTGCCTCTCTGCCTACTTGTGATCTCTCTCTGTCAAATAAATAAATAAAATCTTAAAAATAAATAAACAAACAAATAAATAAATAAATAAAATCTTTAAAAAAAATTATCTCCCAACAAATAAAAGTCCAGGACCAGATGGATGGCTTCATAGGCTAATTCTACCAAACATGTAAAGAAGAGTTATTACTTATTCTTCTCTAACTACTCCAAAAAATAGAAAAGGAAGGAAAATTTCCAAACTCTTTCTATGAGACCAGAATTACCCTGATGCCAAAACCAGATAAAGACTCTACTAAAAAAGGGAACCATAGGTCAGTCTCCCTGTTGAATATGGATGCAAAAATTTTCAATAAAATACTAGCAAATCAAATATAACAGTACATTAAAAGAATCATTCACCATGATCAAGTGGAATTTATTCCTGTGTTGCAAGCATGGTATAGTATTTGTGAATCAACCAAAATGATATACTACATTAATAAAAGAAAGAATAAGAACCATATGATCATTTCAATAGATTCAGAAAAAACATTTAACTAAGCAAACACCCATTCATGATTAGAAAAAAAAAATCCGGGGTGTCTGGGTAGCTCAGTGAGTTAAAGTCTCTGCCTTTGGCTCAAGTTATGATCTCAGGGTCCTGGGATTGAGCACTGCATTGGGCTCTCTGCTCAGCAGAG
This sequence comes from Mustela lutreola, assembly GCF_030435805.1. Lineage (NCBI taxonomy): Eukaryota > Metazoa > Chordata > Mammalia > Carnivora > Mustelidae > Mustela > Mustela lutreola. The sequence continues at coordinate 59,723,607 of NC_081300.1, read as the reverse complement.
AGCCTGCTTCCACCCCTCTCTCTGCCTGCTGCTCTGTCTACTTATGATCTCTCTTTCTGTTAAATAAATAAAACCTTTTTAAAAAGTCCTTAACATAGTAGGTTGAGAGAGAACATACCTCAACATACTAAAAACCATATACAAAAAACCGACAGCTAATGTCCTCAATGGGGAAAAACTGAGAGCTTTTCCTCTGTAGTCAGGAACATGTCAGGGATATCCATTCTCACCATTGTTATTCAACATCGTGCTAGAAATACTAGCCACAGCAATCAGACAGCAAAAAGAAATAAAAGGCATCCCAATCAGCAAGGAAAAAGTCAAGCTTTCATTATTTGCAGATGGCATGATCCTCTACATAGAAAATCTGAAAGATTCCACCAAAAAAATTGTGAGAACTGAAACATGAATTCAGTAGTCACAGGTTAGAAAATCAACATACAGAAATCTGTTCCATTTCTATACAACAATAATGAAGCAGCAGAAAGAGAAATTAAGGTATCAATATCATTTACAATTGCACCAAAAACAAGAAGATACCTAGGAATAAAGCTGCCCAAAGAGGCGAAATAGCTATACTCTGAAAACTATAAAGCTCTGATAAAAGAAAGAAACTGTGGAAAAAATGAAAAGACATCTCATAATCATGGATTAGAAGAAAAAAGTGTTGTTACAGTGTCTATACTATCCAAAGCAACCTACACATTTCATGAAATTCTTGTCAAAATACCAAGATTTTTAACAGAGCTACAAGAAACAATCCTAAAATTTATATTGAACCACAGAAGACCCCAAATAGCCAAAGAAATCTTGAAAAAGAAAAGCAAAGCTGACGTTATCACAATTCCAGATTTCAAATTATATTACAAAGCTGTAGTGATCAAGACAGTATGGTACTAGCATAAAAACAGATACATAGGTCAATAGAACAAAATAGAAAACTCAGAAATGAACCTACAACTATTTGGTTAATTAATCTTCGACAAAGTAGGAAAGAAAATCCAACAGAAAAAAGTCTCATCAACAAATGGTGTTGGGAAAATTGGACAGACACATGCAGAATGAAACTGGACCACTTCCTTACACCATACACAAAAATAGACTCAAAATGGATGAAAGACCTAACTGTGAGACAGGAATCCATCAAAATCCTAGAGGATAACATAGGTAATAACTTCTTTGCCATAGCAACTTCTTACTAGATATGTTTCTGGAGGCAAGGGAAACAGAAGCAAAGATAAACTATTGGGACTTAATTAAAATAAAAAAAACTTCTACATAGCAAAGTGAACAATCAACAAAACTAAAAGGCAACCTATGGAATGGGAGGAGATATTTATAAATGACATATCTGATAAAGTATTAGTATCCAAACTATATAAAGAACTTATCAAAGTCAACACACAAACAAAAAACAAATAATCCAGTGAGCAAACGGGTAGAAGACATGAATAGACATTTTTGAAAAGAAGGCAACAGATGGCCAACAGACACATGAAAAGATGTCCATCACTCACCATCAATGAAATACAAATCAAAACTACAAGGAGATATCACCTAACACCAATCAGAATGGTGAGAATGTGGAGAAAGAAGAACACTTTTCCACTGTTGGTGGGAATGCAAAGTGATGCAGCCACTCTGGAAACAGTATGGAGGTTCCTCAAAAAGTTAAAAAGAGAACTACCTTAAGATTCAGCAATCACACTACTGAGTTTTTACCCAAATAATACAAAAATATGAATTCAAAGGTATACATGCACCTTGACATTCATAGCAGCATTAGCAGCAATAGCCAAATTATGGAAAGACCCCAAAACGTGCATCAGCTAATGAATGGATAAAGATCACATCTTCTTTATATACATATGTGTGTGTGTGTGTGTGTGTATGATGGAATATTATATATATATATATAAAATGGAATATGACTCAGCCATAAAAATGAAATCATGCCATTTGTAATGACTAGGATGAAGCCAGAGAGTCTTATGCTCAGTGAAATAAGTCTGTCAGAGAAAGACACCATATGATTTCACTCATATGTGGAATTTAAGAAATAAGACAAAGAAACATAAAGGGGGGAAAAGAAAGGCAAACCAAGAAACAGACTCTTAACTGTAGAGAACAAATTGATGGCTACTAGAGGGGAGAAGTGTAGGGGGATGGGTCAAAGAGGTGATGGGGATTAAGAAGTGTACTTGTTGTAGGGCACCTGGATGGTTCAGTGCGATAAGCCTCTGCCTTCAGCTCAGGTCATGATCTCGGGGTCCTGGAATCAAGCCCCACATCAGGCTCTCTGCTCAGTGGGGAGCCTGATTCCCTCCTCTCTCTGCCTGCCTTTCTGCCTACTTGTGATCTCTGTCAAATAAATAAATAAAATCTTAAAAAAAAAAGAAGTGTAGTTGTTGTGATAAGTATTGTATGGAATTGTTGAATCACTATATTTAGTACACCTGAAACTAATATGACACTTCATGTTAACTAACGAATTTAAATTAAAAAAAAAAAACATTATATACACAGTCACTCATCTCCTTGTCTTTTATAAGTGATTTATTAAGAGTATTCAATGCAGGTAATTTGCATGTCTTTATTATCAGATCACACCATGGACCATTAGTTCTCTCTTTACTTCCAGAAACAGTCATTAATGTGTTTAAATTTAAACATATGAGATAGTCAACTCCAGAAATTCCAGAACCAATTCAGCAAATTCATTTTTGGGGTGCCTGATGACTCAGTTGTTGAAGCGTCTGACTCTTAGTTTCAGTTCAGGTTATGATCTCAGGGTCATGGGATTGAGCCACACATTGGGCTCCACACTCAGCATGAAGACTACTCGAGACTCTCTTTCTCCTTCTCCCTGTGACCCTACACTCTCTCTCAAATAAGTGGATAAATCTTTTTTAAAATGAGAAAGAAATGTCATTCAGTTGCTGTCATATATTTATTATCTTCTTTGCTTTCTTCACCAAAGTTTTGTAGTTTTCTTCTTACAGATCTTATACATATTATGTTAGTATTTATTTAAGAATTTCTTTTTTTTTGGTGCTAATGTAAATGTTATTGTGTTTTTATTTTTTGTGTTTTTTTTTAAGATTTATTTATTTATTTGAGAGAGAGCAAGAAGAGTGGATAGGCGGAGCAAGTAAAAGGGAGAGAGGATCTCAAGCAGACTCCACACTGAGCACAGAACCTGACATGGGGCTCAGTCTCATGATCCTGAGATCATGACCTGAGCCGAAACTAAGAGATACTTAACTGACTGTGCCACCCAGGTGTCCCAATAGTATTGTCCTTTTTAACTTCAAATTCTAGCTGTTCATTTCTGTTAGACAGGAAAGCAGCTGATTTTTATATGCCACTTGGTCATGGCATATAATCCTTTAAATATGTTTCTTTTTTTTTTTAAGATTTTATTTGTTTATTTGACAGAGATCACAGGTAGACTGAGAGGCAGGCAGAGAGAGAGAGAGAGAGGGAAGCAGGCTCGCTGCTGAGCTGAAAGCCCGATGTGGGACTCGATCCCAGGACCCTGAAATCATGACCTTAATTCAGTTTTCTAGGATTTTGTTGAGGATTTCTGCATCAATATTCATAAGGCATACTGGTCTGTAAATGTTCTTTTCTTGTAGTGTCTTTGGCTTTGGTATCAAGGCAATGTTGGAGAATTAGTGCTAAAGAATTAGTGCTAATTTTTCCCTTAGTATTTGGTAAAATTCACCAATGAAGCCATTAGATCCTGGCTTTTTTTGGTCAGGAGGTTTTTATTATTATTATTATTATTATTATTATTATTACTGATTCAATATCCTTTCTAATTACAAGTCTATTCAGATGGGTTGTTGAGCCTTGTATCCTGCTAACTTTCTATAATCACTTAATAGTTCCAAGAGTATTTTTGTTGATTCCTTGGGATTTTCTACATAGACAATAATGTCATCTTTTTCAATCTTCTGTTACATTTGTAGAAAACTGAGAAGCCAGCTCCATTCACCCAACTGCTCCAGCTACCTACAGTGCTAGCTCCCATCAATCTGGTGGGAGTGATGCATTAGCTCTTTCACTCATTAACAGGTTTGGTTAATAGCAGTGAACTAGGGAAAAGATATTTAAGAAAAGGAGAGGTAATATGAACATGGTACAGAATTCAGGGAGGAGTATTTATGTGTGTGTGTTGCTGTGTGTTTGATAAACTGTGGTTTCCTGAAAACTGTGTTTAGTGTGGATGGGAGTAGGGAAAGGGAGATTACACCAAGAAAGGAATAAAAGAGTACAAGGAAGGAAAGATGAGAGATAGTGGAGAGAAACTTTAATATTCACAGTAGCTGTATTTGTGAATGGTAAACATTTGCATGTGGCTTTTAAAAATTCTGGGTTTTTACTCTTCCTTTAAAAAGTTCAGTTGAATAGTCATTCTACCACAGTTCTTGAATTTCTGTGATATAAATCAGAAAAATTATCCAAAAGTTGAAAATGGCATGATGGCCAGGCAAGGATGCCCTCCTATATTGCACATAATACAACTCATTGTTCCCCACCCATTTAATGTCCTGGGATTAGTCAAATTTCATCTTAACTTGTACATTTTTAAATAAATATACAATAACTTCTATACAGTAGAATGCATAATTCCAAGGTTTTATTGCCCCATGGAAATCAGTTTTGTATCTAACCAATCAAGCATTCTCAACCTTCTTTAAACATCCCAGCTTCTCAAATATTCTTCTCATGGATCATAGTGTCTTACAGTTTCTCTCATGTCTTAGTCATTTTAGGCTGCTACAACAAGAATACCATAGACTGGGTGATTTCAACAGAAAACTTTCATTTCTCATAGCTCTGCAGACTGGGAGTCTGACATGAGGCTGCTAGCATGGTCAGGTTCTGGGGAGGATCGGCTTCCTGGTTTCCCCACATAGGAAAGAGAAAGATGGAGGCAGAGAAAGAAAGGTGTAAGAGAGAGAGCTCAAGCTTGTCTCTTTGTATAAGAACACTAATCCTAAGGATAGCTCCACCCTCATGATGTAATCACCTCCCAATAGCCCCACCTCCAAATACCATCCCATCAGGCGCTTGGATTTCAACATATGAATTTTGGGGTGATACAGATATTCCATCCATAATACCTCACTATTTAGTAAGTGGAATAAAATCTTTGATACACATACTCCTTTTATATTTGCATGAAAGTCATGATTTTACTCTTTTGAAAACTGAACTGTTTCGGAGGTCCACCAAGAAGCCCAGGTAGACTCATCCAACCAAGCCAAGTAAACTGTACCCAAAATTAGACCAGGTCTGTGAAGTGGATGTCATGGCTGGTTTAAACCCACACATCTTTTCTTGTCTTCCTGAATGAATCCCAAATAGAAACAGAACTTCCACTTCACTGACTCACTTTCCTTTTGTTTTTTCCCTTTCTAATAATTTTGTTTTGTTTTTATTTCCAGTTAATATATGGCTGGTAAGTTATTCCTACTGGTAGCAGCAATGTTGGAGAATTTGGTTTTATAGTTTCACCATATGATGCTATCAACTGGATGGATGATACAGATATAGTCCCTATTGGCTGAGAGATGATAAAGAACACAATTTGCTAGTGTCTCTTCATCTATTTGTGTGCTCATATCAATTGAGTCTTATCCTTGCTCAAAAAAGCACCTCTCTGAGATTTGAACAGGTGAGATTTTGTTTTCTATATTTACTTTTAACCTGTGGCTGAAGGTGTAGAAATAAAGCTATAACATTTCTATGTGTCTGTGTGTCTGTAATATAGGAAGGCCTTCAATGGTCATTGCGAGTGTGAAATATTTTCATACCACAAGATGGTATTGATACATTAGATTACTTTGTCTCTTAAAGGATCTCTGTTCCAATTGGTTAATAGAGAAGTACTTACACAAATATAATATGCCCAAATATCACATAAATTAAACAGACCTTCTAATACTTGAAATGTGATATTCTTTTGTTGCTTCAGAAATATCTCAACACATCCAAGTTCATATAATTAAGATGAGTCTTTGGAAAAAAATAGTCTGGTTTAATAATTTTGGTTTAAGAGAGTAAAAAACAGCTTTAAGTCTTTTCTCTGATTGATGTTAAATATAATACATAGGTACATTCTTCATAATATTTGTTTTATGTTGACTCTTCCAAACTTTTTATATTGGCTTCCTGATCAAAAAGCAGTCACTACTGCTACACCATGTTTAAGACTATGGAAAAGATAAATTTGTGTTCAAGTATTATTATTCTGGCAAACACTATCAATCAACAGTAATTATGTTTTATAGTATGGCAGTTTAAATAGTCCAAGATCCTTAGATTACTTAACAACTCGATTTAATATTAAATCAATATAATTACTAAATAATTGTATGCCTAGATGATCTCTAAGTAAAATTGAATGCTGAGACCTTACTAAGTTAAAATTACATACTTCTACCTCTTATTTTCATATGCTATAATGTCACATTAATAAAACTATCCATTTGGTCACTTTGAAAAGGAAGGAAAAGGATGTATGGTGTTTTAGATGTATTCGTTGCCAAAATGTTTGTACATGACAGATAGTTCCTAATTTTCTACTCCCCAGATTTCTCTTATAACAGAAGTTAGTTACTTTGATTAAAAGTTATGACAAATAAAAGTAGGTGAGACTCTTACTATAAGCAATGGTAACAGAAATACAACTAAAGGTCAGAGATACATTCTTGTATCTTGTCTCTAAAAAGAGAGTAGAGAAGTGTCTGGTTATTTCAGAAATATATCTGGGGTGGGGGGTAGAAAGTTGCAGAGGATTTGTTGAAAGGAAATTTTTATTTGTTTTGATTTTTAATAGTGAGTCTGAAGATGCAATAAAATGTATTAAAATTTTGATGAACTTGGCTTATTTTTGATGGATTTACTCATAGGGGAAAAAACCTTGTGAAACTTTTACTGTGAAATATGTGATAATAAAACTTGAACTTGGCTTCTCTCTACTGAGATGACTGATTTATCTTAGAACTCTTAACAAGAGGTGAAAGAATATTTTTTACCTTTCCTTAAACCTGCTTAATTGGAAGGATTCCATATTTCTCTAGAATAATGGTCCTGGTGGGCATTAGCCAGTTTTGTGTCTAAGCCAGAAATCTTATCCTTCTGTAAATGCCTGCACATCTAAAAAGCTTTTTGAATGGTCATGGCATCTTACTGGTCCCCTCATTAATGGGTGAGTTACATAAAATATTTGACCTGTATTCATTTCACATTTGCCTGAGAGTCATACTTTTATATGTTTGAAAATTCTACTTTCACATTTACTACTAATAAGGAATTAATATATTGGTAAAGAAATAATAAAATCCCCAATTTTCTATGTAAGGAGTGGGTCACAACTAAGCCTGGTTTGAGACATGTCGGGGGCTTGGGAGAAGGCTGTGCCCCAGGCTGGCTCAACAGCTCAACAGCTCCTACAGAGGCTGACTAGGCCTCGGTTGTAGAAATGAGAAGTAGGGAGAGACCTATAGGCTATAGGTTGGCAGCTTTGGCAGAGACACCGGTGCCCCACGTAATACCATCCCCATGGTAGATGAAGTCAGTGAGGAAAAAGATCACTTGTCAATGACAGCAAAGAGGAACTGTGTCAAAGGGCAGATCATACACTCCCACAATTCTCAGACCAGCTCAAATGAAATTGGGGGAAGGGGAGGTTAGAATCTTCCAACTGGTAAAGTTAGGTAGAAATGTTCTATTGGTGTCATTGTGACCCTAACTTACACCTAGATCTATGTAGGCTAAAGAGGTCTAAAGTTATTGGTGAGATTTTCCAATCAATTCCTTGACATGTATTAAAATAAAACATACTGTAGGTCCTGTGAAGAGCAATGATCTAAGAATCGGGACCTACTTTTAGCTTTACCTCTCAGGAGCTACAAGGTTTAGGCAACGTTTCCTGAGACCCCATTAACAAAATGGAGCTAACTTCCCTTACGGCATCATAAGATCATTGTAAGGATTATCCAGGCACACATGTATTTGTCACACATATCACATGTGACATAAAAGCCAGGACTTACATTGCATTCACTATGAGCTAGTACTGTGCTAAATGTATTGTATACATGACTTGTTTAATCTGCACAATTTTCCTATGAGAATGTAACAGTACTGTCACCATCACCATGTCATGGAGGAAGGGACTTGCTCAAGGTCATGCAGTTTTGTCTTGAGGGTCAGGATCTGAACTCAAGCAGTCTGTCTATAGCTCCCCATTTCATTGTGGCACAAAGGACTATGCAAATGTGGAAAGTATTATTTTTTTCTGTCCTCAAGGAACGCGTAATTGAATGGAGGTAGTAGGGTGGAAAATACATATGACCGGGGGAATGAAATCGCAAAGAAAGTCAAATTGACTGACCCTACCAACATATTCTTGTCAAAACGGTTTTGTTTATTTTTATTTTCTGCCATTGGTTTTATGATAATATACTTTACTTTTTTTTCCAAATACAAAACTGCATAAAATCAAATGTGCTTTTTCGAAAGATGCTTGCCCCATAGAGATTCAAATGAGTATATCTGGGAGAGGAGCAACTTACTCCCTTCTCTCATGCAGAAAAGCAGACTTTCTAAGATATGTTGCTATGTAGTTTCAGTGGCAGACAGAGAAGAAGGGTAAGCAACAATGTGAAATATTTCAGAGTAAATAACAGCTTTGCATTTGTAAAGGCAAATGCCCAGTTCTACCTATGTCTCTAGGCACTAAAATTAGACATTTTTTAGAAAGTTAAAAAAAAAAAAAAGATATGCATGCACTTCTGCAAATGGCCTCCAGATGAGAACAGTGGCACTCAAAGACAAACTGCGCACCATTGATGTTGGCCAGCCTTTCATCGGGCATACGTATCAGCCCAGTGCTGCTGGCAGAGAACCAGAAGTGCAGAGAGCTCCGGTTAGCCTGCCACATGCATGGCCCATCACTGGCGGCAGCTCTGGAAGAGCACCGACGGGACTTCTAAGATCATGCTACCACGGATTTGCTTTAAGGACCATTTCACTTGAGGGCTTTTATTTTTGTTTACAATTTTAGCTTTTTGTAGTCAATTCTCTGCATCCCTACTTTTGTGATAAGTAAATCATAAATAACTACTTTTCTCTTGTAGATGAGTCCAATGTCTCCTTCTTCCCTCACAGAGTTGGGAGTCCTTGTCCAATCTCAATGTTTCTGCTTTCTCTGCTCCTACAATGATATTCAAGACCATTCACCACCTTAGGTGGGACGTGCTGAAGCAGCTTGATGAAGAGTTATGTTAGTTGGGATATGAGTTCTTCCATGGTCTTGGGACACACAGGCCTTCAAATTAGACCTTTGCCTTTGCAGTGGCTGCAAGTGTCTTTTGTTAATCTATACTCTTATTGACCAGTCTTCTGAACATCACCACCTCCATCATGTGTGCATCTATGGCCCAACTATCTCCCATTGAACTCTTCCAACAGCAGCTGCCTAGGTTCATGAGGTTTGCCTAGCTATCCTGTCTGTTCTATCCTTATGTCATCCATAGGGAGGGCTGTTCTGACTGGTTCCCTTACACTTTCTTAGGCTGGGATTGGGTCTATGTCTTCCATGCCTTAAGCTCTGAGCTTCACTTACTTTCAGCTTTGGCAGCAGGAGGAGCTCTTGGGTTGGGCTCTAGTCAAGGACTTAGCATCCCCACATTCCACTTTACTTAACTTCATGATGCCTACTACATCCTGGATTACTTGATGTTTTATGTTCTTACAACCTAATCACAATTTTATCACAAAATTGATTAAAAATTATTCAAAGAGTCAACTCCTATCAAAAGAAAATCTACTCCTGCCTCATATGATTTGTATAAAACAAGCTACCATTATTGAACTTGAAACATTTTTACTGTTTAATCTACTGTTTGTGCTATAGATGAGGATTTCAGACCATTTCTTACTCTTTTCCTAAATTTTGTTTCCCTAGGGACACTTCATGAATAATGGTGTGACAAACACTAGGGCAACTGGGGCTCATATTCCAGATTCTATTATTTTCTTCCAATGTGATTGAAGATGTAACTCTTTTCATGCTTCGTGGACATGGGGAATGTTTTATTCTAAATATTTGGCTTTCCAGCACTGCTACAGCCCAGCTGAAAATTTGCCATCTGAACCCCATGCTACTATTCACTTTAAATCCTACTGAGGAGGATACATGCTGAACAGAAAACCCTAATGGCAAGCATTGTTAATGACAATCTGTGTTAAGATCAGAAACCTCCTAATTCTCTGTCTGCAGATGACATCTGGGAAGTGAATATTATCTCTAGCTGTGCAAGGCCATATCTTCCTATTCCTTTATTTTCAACCTCATTTAAATAAGATTGGATATTTGGAAATATTTTTATTTCCTTTTAGAAATGGATATTGATTCATTTTTTTAAATGAAAATAACTTAGAAATACATAAAGAAGAAAGTAAAAATCAACTATAATCCCAGATTCACAGATGGTTACTGCTCATAGTTTGATATGCTTTTTTCCTATGATATTTCTATATAATATTTTGTAAGCCACTCTTTAACAGTATAACCTAGATATTTTTTATAAGAGATTTACATTATTCCACTGTGCAAATATACAGCATCAAAAAAAACAACTCTTTTTCATGGACTTCTATCTTGCATAGAGTTTTCACTCTTACAAGTAGTGCTATAATAAAAATTATTTTATAGACACCTTCGGAAATTTTGTTTGTTCAATTATTTCCTTAAAATGCAAGAAGCAAAATTTCTGGTAATTTAAAATTTGGACACCTGTTGCTAAGTTGTCTTCTTTATGGAACATGCCATTGTATTCAGTGCCATTTCCCCATTTTTTCCACGGTTGGATATAATCAAACTTTTTAAGTCTTTTTCAAGGTGATAAGGAAATACACCTATGTATTATTTTTTGTTATATTTCTCTGATTATAGAAAAATAGGATTGATTTCTTTCACATCTTTATTTTCCAGTTGATTATTTTTATCACAAGCTTTTCATTGTGCATTTTCAATGGTTTCTTTCTTTGATTACTGTATTTATAGAAATCTTTATTTGTTAAGGATAATAAACCTTTATTGGTCATGTATGTGTTAAATATTATCCATCTTTTTCTTTTAACTTTGTGGTGTATTTTGTTTGCCTGAAAGAATTTTAAAATGTTTACAAAGTCAAATCTACAGCTCATAATTTTTCTAGCTCTTGCTCTCCTGGCATATAAGGAAAATTCTTCTCTACCCAAAATGTTATGAAAATATTTATGCTGCATTTTAACAGTTTTATTGCGATATAATTCACATAACATACAATTTACCCAATTAAATATACAATTCAATAGTTTTTAGCATATAGAGAGAGTTGTGCAATCATTACCACAAGCTAGCATTAGACTATATTCATCACTCCAAAATAAAACCCTTGACCCATTAGTGAATTTCCCATTCCTTCCCTCTCCCAACGCAAGGCAACCACAATCTACTTTCTGCCTCTGTCGATGTGCTCATCCTGAACCATTTATTGTAAATGGAAATATACGAACATACATAGGTGGTTTTGTGACTGGCTTCTTTCACTTAGCATCATGTTTTCCAGGTTTACACAGGTTGCAGCATCTATCAATATTTCATTCCTTATTATTGTCAAATAATATTGTCAAATATTGTGTGGGTAGTCACCATTTTATTTACATGTTCATTGGTTGATAGACGCTTGGTTGATGATTTTTTTATTATGAATAGATCTGCCATGGCCTTTGTGTCCATGTTTTCATGTGAAAAGTATGTTTTCATTTCTGTCGGGTGTATACACAGAAGTGAAATTGCTGGATCATAGGAAAAGTATATTTCCTGTTTTGAAAAATGGCCAAACTGTTTTCCAAAGTGACTGTACCATTTTATATTCCCAACAGCAAAGTATGAGGTTCATATTTCTCTTCTCCATTGTGATTGCCTGTCTTTTTTATTACAGTCATCCCAGTGGTTGTGAGGTAGTATTTTGTGGGGTTTCTTTGCTTTTCCCTAATGACTAATGGTGTTGAATACCTTTGCATGAACTTATTGGCCAAAGACACTTTCGTGTCTTCTTTGGAGAAATGTCTTTTCAGATTCTTTGCCCTTTTTTCCTTTTTCCAGAAAGTCATAAAGTGGAATCAAATGATGTGTAGTCTTTTTACATCAGCTTCTTTCACTTTGTAACATGCATTTAAGGTTGCTCCATGGTTTTTTGTTTGTTTGTTTTTGTGACCTGATAGCTCATTTCTTTTTATTGACATTGTATAGATATACCAGTTTGTTTTATCACTCACCTATTAAAGGACATTGTGGTTACTTCCAGTTTTTCGATTATAAATAAGGCTGTTAGCATTTTGTTGAAGATAATTTGCACTTATGTTCATGAGAGACATTGTTGTCTAGTTTTCCTTTCTTGTAATGTCTTCATCTGGTTTCAATCTGGCAATAATACTTGTCTCCTAGAATGAGTTAAGAAGTGTTCATTCTGGCTCTATTTTCTCAAAGAGACTGTAGAGAATTGGTAACATTTCTTCCTAAAATATTTGGTAGAATTCACCAGTGAAACCATCTGGGCCTGGTGCTTTGTTTTGTAGGAGGTAATTATTTATTCAATGTCTTTAATAGACAGAGGCTTATTCAGATTATCTATTTATCTTTGTATGTTTTGTTGGCTGTGTGTCTTAAGGAATTGTTCCATTTCATCTAAATTATGAAATTTGTGAGCTTGGTGTCATTCACTATAAATCTTAATTACCCCTTTAATGTCTATGGGATCAGCAGTAATTTTTCTTTCACTTATGGTATCATAATTTATATTTTCTCTGTATATTTTTCTTATTAGCCTGGCTAGAGGTTTACCAATTTTATTAATAATTTCAAATAATTAACCTTTGGTTTTTTGGTTTTCTATATTATTTTCTTGTTTTCAATTTCCATGATTTCTGCTCTACTTTCTATTATTTATTTCTTCTAATGGGTTTAGTTTTATATTGCTCTCATCTGTATAGTTTCCTAAGGTGAAAGCTTAGATTATTCATTTTAGATATTTCTTCCTTGCTGATATATACATCTAACACTATAAGTCCCCCCCAAAGCATTGCTATCAATGTGTCCCATAAGATTAGTGGTATTTTACATTATTTATTCAAAATATTACATATTTTTCCCTTTAGTGTTCTTTTTTGACCCAGTATTATTTAAAGGTGTGCTGATTAGTTACTATATCTTTTGGGATTTTCCAGCTATCTCTTGTTTCTGATTGCTGGTTTAATTCCGCTAAAGCCTAAGAACATACTTTGTATGATTTCTATTCTCTTAAATGCGTTAAGGTGTGTTGTACGGCCCAAAATGTGGTCTTTCTTGGTGACTGTTCCACGTGAGCTTGAGCAGAATGGGTATTCTGTTTTTGGATAAAATTCTACAAATATCAATTAAATCCAGTTGGATGATTGCTGTGCGGTTCAACTATATCTTTACATTCCACAGTCCATCGATTTAAGTACATGTCCTGCTGATAACCTCTACTTTTCACCTGTTTTTTCTTCACTCCCACTAGTTAAAACCCCTGCCCTTGATATGTTTCTACCTGAATGCCAGCAGTGAATTCTTCCTAAAAGATTACAACGGAGAATGTTGCTACTACCATGAATTCATGATCTGCAGTCTCAAACAGGGCCAATTACTAGCCATTAAGTCTCCCTGATAACTGTTTCCAATTCTCCAAAAATTATTCAAAGTTTTCTTCAAGCTTCTCAAATTTCTTAGTGCTTTCCCCTCTCATGCCCACTGATTAGATCTCCTCTTCTCTGATAAAATAGTTTTACCAAATGATCATGCCCTAAGCCTCCCCACTAAAAACATAAATCCATTTTCACCAGATACCTCAAGGGAACACAGTCTCAGTGAATAACACTACCACCTAGTTGCTAGAGCCCAACATTTAGGGATCATTCCTAATTCCTTCTGCCTCCTTCCTCCTCAATCCATTCCCTTACCCAGTCCACACGGCATTTTTCTTTTTCTCCTTCTCTCCTAAGGCTGTGATCACCCCACATATAAGCTTTTCTTTCTGTTCCTCAAACAAGTGTTGAAATGATCCATTCTCTAGACTTCAGCCAGAGAGTCTTTATTTTTTATTTTTTAAAGATTTTATTTATTTGACAGAGAGGGATACAGCAAGAGAGGGAACACAGCAGAGGAGTGGGAGAGGGAGAAGCAGGCTTCCCACTGAGCAGGGAGCCTGATGTGGGGCTCGATCCCAGGACCCCGGGATCATGACCCGAGCTGAAGGCAGACTCAGCCACCAGGCGCCTGCCAGAGAGTCTTTAAAATGCAAATATGATTGTCAACACTCTCCTATTACAAGCATTCATATGCCCCCTTCACCCCCTACTTCTACACACATATCAGAGATTTTCCATTTCTCTTGGAGTAAACCTTGAAATCTCTATTCTGACTTCCTGGGCCTACACGGTTAGGTCCTCCTTACTCCTCAGCCTTAACTCTCCCCATGCTTCTGACTCCTCCACATTACATCCACATTGCCCTTCTCAGTTCCTCAGACATGCTTGCTCCCCTTGCCACAGGCCTTCCATGGACTGCGTGCTTGGCAAACTAACCACTTCCTCCTTTTGTCTCCTTGACCCCACTCATCCTTCTCCCACCGTCTCTCAGGGAAACCTTCAATGGCTTAGCCTCAACCCAACCATATATGAACTTAAAGCCCTGCCTGACTTTCTTTCAGCCCTTCCCACTGTTGTAAGTTTACATTAGTTGGTGTGGCCAAGTGATTACATTCTTTCTCTTCTCTAGACTGTCAGGGCCACAAAGGTGAGGACCATGATAGTTTTTGTCCTTTGAATCTTCTGTGCTTGCTACATTAGAAAAAACCAACAATCACCAGTAAAATGACTCACTGAATCATTTCTAGGGCTTTACAGGGGCTGAGGTATCCTAGTGCATCTGCTGTTCCATTTTTGGTACTAATATAGTTCTGTGGCATATCTTTGGGTTTTCTGCAATCCTGATACCCTAAGCCAGTTTTAAATATGCCCCTCACTCCTCATCAGAAGATGATCGTCATCGTTCCTCTTACTGAATGCTCACTATGTGCCAAGTACTGTGCTAAATATTCTGTAGATACTGTTTATTGAATGCCTATAGAAATACTATGGATTGAGCTCTACTTTCATCTCATTCTTTCTTTTTAAGAAACTGAGGTGAAGAAAGGTTAAATTTTTCCCAAATACCACTACCTGCCACCCTAGCAGAGCTGTGATTTGAAGTCTGTTTTGAGAGCCTATACACTATTGTATACGTTCTCCTTAGAAAATGACAGGCAATAAAATTTTAGGAACAGTAACTTTTGTGGGAAAATTAAAGAAAACCCAGTGTGAATAATTTTAGAAAGTTTTCTTTACAGATGTGTAATTGGTGATACACAAATATAAGAGTCAAGGAATAGTGGGCAGCCTGTGTATTATTAAGTACCGAGAAGGGTGCCAAAATCCCTTTGGCATCTATAAGGGGCTATAAGGGCTCTATAAAAGGTTTTTGCAACAATAAGAACTAATATGTATACATATATTTCATTTGATTCTGGCAACAACTTATAAAGTTGTTTTCTCTCTGAAACAATAGATGAACAAATAGAGAACACTGCTTTCCAAGGTCACTTGGGTAGCAAGGGAACAATGTTCCTGAACCCATTTTTTTGTGTCCAGTGGAGACAGTTGCTTTCCACACTCCCCATGCTGCCTTCCTACCTTAACAATAGTGACTTATATTTTAAAAATTTCCAAGGATGTTCCTGGTTTTCTTTTATGTACTGTTTGGATCAACTTTTATTAGAGATTCTCATGATACATTTTTTGAGAATATAATCACTTGTGTTATTAGCCATGATTTTCATGGCTCACTGTCTTTCTCTGTCTTTCAGCCTCTGCCAACATTGGATTTAGTTGAGAGAAGAGGTCACCCAACTGACCCTCCAGAGGCCCAATCTTTCCAAGATGTCGGTCCTCTGTTCCTCAGAGAGGCTATAAAACAGTGCTCAGATGCCAAAGGGATTTTGGCACCCTTCTCGGTACTTAATAATACACAGGCTGCCCACTATTCCTTGACTCTTATCTCTTTTTCCTGGGAAAAACACTGCTATTTTTCTCAGTGCTGTGAAGCTATAATTCAAAAGAGGGTGAGAGATGCAGTTAATATATTATAAAGAAATGTAAAACAGTGAAGGATTTTGGTGAGATTTCTCCCCTCAACATCTATTTGTATAATATTGTGAACATAATGGGATACTTGAGAAGTCCAATGCTTGTTCCATGAATTTGGGAAAACAATTCTTATGAATTTATATGTGAATGTGGAATAGTTTTCCCTTGGACTGAAGGACACAGTTTGGTGACTGCAGGATGAGCTATAAGGGTGTGCTGTAGGACTGTCAAGGGACCTGGTAAGTGACCCTTGTTCTAGTTCCGCAGCACAGAGAGCAGGAATGTGTTTGGATCTGGCTGCGTTCGCTTGGCAAGCTGAGTGATAGAGGAAAGGTTAACTCATGCTTGCTTGTATGCTAATAAGGATACTGCATATTATACAACTCTGGGATTAATGACGCTCATGAGGCCCAGGTGTGTTGGTCTTTGGCATGCATCCATGGAGGACCAATTCAGGACAAAAGATGGAAAGGGATTATGTTACATTTGCCAATCACAGAGAAGCAAAAGTGATATAGTGGACCTGACCTCAGAAGACCTCAATTCTTATTTAGACTCTTGTCAATTATGAGCTATGGGTTACTAGTAAAGTTACATAATTACTCAGAGGCTCATTCCTTATCCTACTTCACAGATAAGGAGCAGTACATGAGATGATACATTTGAAAGTGCTTAGCTACTTAAAAGGTATAAGAAAATGACCTGAAAGGCAGAAGAGAAAGGCTCTACAAAGGAGCATTCAATAATTTTTCAGCTATATGCACAGGCACCAGACATACAACCAGTCTTGTCTTCTTGAATTATTAATAATTTATTTGCCAAGTAATATATGAATCCAATTATTTCAATACAATATTGCAGCATTGTGGGTCAGACTGAAGTTCCTTTAGACCACAGCCTACCGTTCAGTCCTGTCACACCTTATCACTCAAAGCTACAAACAGTGGTGTGCTCCTGCTTTAACAAACAGATATGCTCCCTCTAAAATACTTTGTATTAATTTATTATTTTAACATTATTATCAAATTGTAAATTCTATCCTACTTTCCTTTCCTATACAACAAAGTATCTATCTCCAAGGTCATAGAGACACACCTCATTATATTTATCTGCTAGGTGGTTTCCATCATACGTATATACCACAATTAATCCTGTAATTTATTGCTGTTTTGATTTGGTTATTTTGATTTATTTTTTACTTCTCACCCTATACACAATGTTGTAATTATATCCTTTATATATGTCCTCTTGCATGTGTATATATTTCTCCAGATTAGATACAGACAGGGGAATTTCAGATTCAGGAGATAGATATGCATATATATATATATATATATATATATATATATATATATATATATATATATATGACTGAATGTTATTCAGCCATCAAAAAGAATGAAATCTTGTCATTTGCAATAATGAAATCCTGTCATTTGCAACAACATGGATGGATTTAGAGGGTATTATGCTAAGTGAAATAAGAGCGAGAAAGGCAAATGCCATATGATTTCACTTACATGTGGAATCGAAAACACACACACACACACACCCCAAAAGCAGTGTCATTAAGAGAGAACTGGTGGTTGCCAGAGGAGAGGGAAGTGGGGGAATGGGCAAAATAGGTAAAGAAGATTAAAAGATACAAACTTCCAGTTATAAAATAAACAAGTCAAGGGGTTTAAAACTACAGCACAGGCAATATAATCAGTAATAGGACATACAAAGTAAGGTGATGGATGGACACCGCACGGGTCATGGTGAGCACTGTATCATGTATAAAACTGCTGCATCACTATGTTGTACACTTGAAACGAGTATGCCATTTACGTTAGCTGCAATAAAAAATAAAAAATAAATGAATATATAAACAGAAACTGCTAAATTCATTCAAAGGGTACCAATTTACATGTTCATCAACAATGTGTCAAAACCACCAATTTCTCCACATCCTTAAGTGCATCAAAGTGTCAAAGTCTTTAATTATTCCAGTCTGATAGAAAAAACAAAACAAAACAGAATATTCTTGTTGCCTTAGTATTGTTGACTTCTAAGTTGAACATATTCTATTTTGTTTATTATTTGTTTCTTAAGTAAACTTTTTTTAAAAAATTTTTTAAACTTGGGGCACCTGGGTGGCTCAGTTGTTAAGTGTCTGCCTTCAGCTCAGGTCATGATCCTGGGGTCCTGGGATGGAGCCCCATGTTGGGCTCTCTGTTCAGCAGGAAGCCTGCATCTCCCTCTCCCCCTCCCCCTGATTGTGTTCCTTCTGTTGCTGTGTTTCTCTCTGTCAAATAAGAAAAAAAAAATAAAATCTTAAAAAAATTTTTTTAAACTTAATTTAGTTAACATAGAGTGTATTATTAGTTTCAGCAGTAGAATTCAGGGATTCATCAGTCTTATATAACACCCACTGCTCATCACATCACATACCCTTCTTTTTTTTTTTTTTTTTTTTTAAAGATTTTATTTATTTATTTGACAGAGAGAAATTACAAGTACAGTGAGAGGCAGGCAGAGAGAGAGAGAGAAGGAAGCAGGCTCCCTGCTGAGCAGAGAGCCCGATGTGGGACTCGATCCCAGGACCCTGAGATCATGACCTGAGCCGAAGGCAGCGGCTTAACCCACTGAGCCACCCAGGCGCCCATCACATACCCTTCTTAATGCCCATCACCCACTTACCTCACTCCTTTCTTCTCCAGCAATAGTTTGTTTTCTGTAATTAAGAGTCTCTTATGGCTTGCCTCCCTCTCTGTTTTCATCTTATTTTATTTTTACTTCCCTTCCCCTATGTTCATGTTTTGTTTCTTAAATTCCACGAGTGAAATCATATGGTATTTGTCTTTTTCTGATTGCCTAATTCCACTTAATATGATATCCTCTAATTCATCCATATTGTTGCAAATGGCGAGATTTCATTATTTTTGGCTGCATAATATTTCATTGTATATATATACCACTTCTACTTAAT
This sequence comes from Mustela lutreola, assembly GCF_030435805.1. Taxonomy (NCBI): domain Eukaryota; kingdom Metazoa; phylum Chordata; class Mammalia; order Carnivora; family Mustelidae; genus Mustela; species Mustela lutreola. Next base: position 59,704,367 of record NC_081300.1, on the reverse strand, counting down.
CCATTCATCTGTCGATGGACATTGGGCATTTTTCCTACTTTGGCTATTGTGGACATTGCTGCTATAAACATTGGGGTACATGTGTCCCTTTAAATAACTATGTTTGTATCCTTTGGATAATTACCTAGTAGTGCAATTGCTGGGTCGTAGCATAGCTCTATTTTTAACTTTTTAAGGAGCTCCATACTATTTTCCATAGTGGCTGCACCAGTTTGTGTTCCTACCAACACGGTAAGAGGGTTCCCCAAGTAGACTTCTTTATATACATAAGCCATATGTATTCCAAGATTACTTACCTTATCTTAAAATTGAATGTAGATATCCCTTATATTATCTGATAAAAGCGTTTTGTCTGTTGCCCATATTATTCTCACTAGTACTCTGTTTTTGTGCACTTCTTTCTCTCTGTGTTGGACTGAAGTAAGATTAACTCTTGGCAATCAGTGAAGTAGGTACAATCGTTAGAAATGTTTTTCTTCTTAAAGATCTTTTTTCTGGTTTAATAGAAACAGTGAATGAAAAAAGCAGTGCCTTGTTACTTATGTACAAACTATGAAAAACTCCAGAAATGGCCCTTTGTGCAGCAGACCTATTCATCTCAAATTTCTGGATTGCTGGTATCATTTACCAAAAACTTTGAGACTGTGGGTCATTTAAATTTCTTTTCTTCTCTAAAATCTAGGAATGGAAATTGTACTTTGTACTCCATTCAAACTGATTTAAAGAATGTAGTTGAGCTTGACTTGTTTAGGACAACACTTAGAGTGAACAAATAAATTGCAATACTGTGGTTTTTAAAAGTGCTGAAGGCTTAGAAACGTGATAGGTCTTTAATTGCTCTCATGTGTTGAGAGAAGGGGTTCCATCGGATATCCTAAATGGACTTTTGACATAAATTGAAAAAACTTTGTCTAAACACAACCTGTAAGTGGAGTTGGTCAAATGGAAGCTCCCTTGCAAAAGCACTCTGTCGATGAAAAGTAGCACTTAGCTGGTGATAATCAGTGCTCTCTGTGCCTCAGAATCAACCATGATGCTTTTAAAAACAGATTCTACAGTCCATTCTTAAAGATTCTAATTCAGTGGCTCATGTTTGGAATACAGGCATGTAACTGCCTTTGGCCAAAGCGAGAACCTCTGACTCTAGGGAAGGCTTCTAACCAGTTACCTTCTGACTATTACCATATGATTATTCCACTGGTGAATGAAACCTACCTTTCTGCCCAGATCTATTTTTTTCCTATTAGAAGCTTTGTTTTCTTCCAGCCATCTAGACATGAAATCTTGGCTCCTGACTCTCATGTGTACCCTGATCTGTAATTTGATCAGTGACCAAGTCCCACTGATAAGACTGTTAATAATAACAACTAGTACATCTGCTCCTCTGTCCATTGTTTCTCTCATTATCTACATCCTCAATATCACTCATTAGATGACCTTCACACCAGTTCTATTCACCGAAAGATTACTTCTTATAAACTCAGATTCGATCATTTTACTTTCCTGCTCTAAAATTTCCATCAGTTTCACATAGCCTACATTTGAACAACAAAGCACAATTTCTTTGGTTTGATGCCTGAGATTTGCTGCAATATCTTTCAAAAGATCTCTCTGGCCTTCTCTTTCAGTGCTCCTTTGTATATGTCCTATAGTTAAGTTGTACTCTGTTCTCAGAGTCTATGCTTGCTATCACCAAGACTGTACTCGTGCTGCTCTTTCTCACACCCTATGAACCCTGGAAAGAACATGTCTCCCGCCATCTCCCACATGAACTCACTCCTTGAGCCAGACTATGATCTTCACAAGAGCAGGGACTGTGTTTGTTTTCTTCACTACTTATACAAGTAGACAAGAATGTGGAGACAAAAGGTTTTAGGTTTGTTAGTTTTTTTTAATGGCTTTGTCTTAGTCATATGTTTCTTTTACTATCTTTACAACCTTAACAAAATATTTATCCTATTACCTCATTGTCATCAACTGCAGGTTTCTGCTGTAGCCCCTCAGAAGAGAAGAAATGGAGGCAAAAGCAAACACCAATTTCCAGGGTTCTAGTGAGCACTGCAGCTACTGTCCAATGTCTATCCCACTCTCTCTCCTAGACTAGAGTACCAATAATGTGGTTTGAATTAGTCACTTCAGCTCTAAATTGAGTCTGATGAGTAATCCTAGTCTCTTCATCTATGATTCTTTGAGAATAAACATGTTACCCAGTTCTGGTCAATGGGATATCAGAAGAGATTTGGTGGAGGCTTCGGGGAAAGTTCCTTCTTCACACAAGCCAGGCTCCTGGTTCCAACTCCATCTGGAGCTGTCCATGAACAAGGAAACATGAACAACCAATTTGCTATGTTATTATGACCATGAAAGAGGACAGACTGGTGATGGGAGGCCACAGTTGGCAGAGCAGAGGCCATAGTTGACATAACTGACCCCAGCCAAATGCTCAACCAACGCTCAAGTTCAACTTGCCACTAGACTTAACTAGTTAAATTTGAAGTTTACACTGGTTTTCTGTAACCTACAGAAAATGTTCTTTCTGAAAAAAAAAAAGTGGATATATTCTTTTAAAACTGAGGCTGGGGCAGTCACTGGGCTCTGTATGTTATGGATTCCATTGCAGAGAGACACCTACAACCCACTCTTAAGGATCTATTCAAGCTGACTGGCCCATTTTGATTGTTAATTACCTCTTTTGATGGATTGTTTCCAGAAGAGCACAGGAAACTTGTAAGCTGTAACAGATGATAACTTCCATTGCTAACATGGGTGCATCTTAGTTTGTCCTTTTCACCGGGGTGAACACCTCAATTCAGAAGTGTAATTTTCACCACAAAAAGCATCCGAAATGCATATTTATATTTAGGAGTTTCTCCTAATGGTGTGAATTCTTCCACCAGAGTGGAAGATGGGACCAAACAATTCAAATACATATTTTTATAACCAATACAATCTGAGTATTTGAAGTAATACTATTACCACTAGTTCATACTTTAAATTGAAGCAGTATTGTAGAATCGGCATCAAGTTTTTATAAGCTTTGTTTCATTTTCCCCAAAATTTGTTACTTGAAAATTATACAACTTTCTTTTTTTTTTTTTTTTTAAGATTTCATTTATTTATTTGACAGAGATCACAAGTGGGCAGAGAGGCAGGCAGAGAGAGAGGAGGGGGAGACAGGCTCCCCGCTGAGCAGAGAGCCCGATGTGGGGCTCCATCCTAGGACCCTGGGATCATGACCCGAGCTGAAGGCAGAAGCTTTAACCCATTGAGCCACCCAGGTGCCCCTCAAATTATACAAATTTCATACTAAGTGCATGTTTGTTGTCAATCTCAGCCTATTGGTAATGATGTTATAAGGTAGGAATGCCTGAGGCACTCACCTGGACCAGTACTTCTTGTGGCAAGACCCAACACACAAGTCCTCAACCAGAGCCAGTGTTGTGGCTAGACTGGCCCTTATGTGGTTCTTAAGATTGCAAGACACACCTCAGCAACAACCATCAGGGAACTTTGAAACATCAAGGTTTATTGCTTAATTCTAGAGGACACAAAAGATGCCTGGGGTCATAGTAGTAGAGAGAGAGAGAGAGCCTACCTGGGCTCTGTCTTCATTGGGGTCAAGAGTGGGGTATCTGGGTTTCACAGGCTCATTTTATTTTTGATCAGCAAATTTAAAATGTAACAGTGGGAACCAGGCCATGGGAAGGAAGAAGCAAGGTCACTCACTCAAGTGGTCAACTCTTGAGGTCACCTAAGTCTTTCCAGAAAGGGAACTTTATGAGTAGGGGTGGTCTTGTTCCTTACCTAGTTGTTTGGTTGGTAGTTGTGTCATACAGATGGCAATATATTTCTTTGAGATGGAATCCCTGGCAATCAAAATCATCTGAGGTATAGTGAATACTGTCCTCCAGTCAATGTTTCCAAATGTTAGCTCTCAACACTAACTGGATTTTCAGCTTTAGCCCCATGTCTCACAGAAGTTGTTAAAAATATGATGTTCAAACCTTATCCCAGACCCTTAAATCAGCATCTCTGAAGGTTGACCTAGTTGCCTGGATTCTTCAGTGCTCCATGAGTGATTCTGATGTCTGGTTGGGTGGATGGATAAATATATGGTTCTTCACCAAATTCATTGAATTACAATAGATTCTCGTATCTTTCTTAGAGCACTTGGCTGTGCAGCCCTTCACTGCCAGTTTTGTTGTTATTGTTCTTATTTTCTTTATCAAAAATTAAAGCTCTTGAGGTTAGTAATTTTGAGATAGAGTGATGCTTATCTTTGCAACTTGTATAGAGCTTTCCACAGAGTAGGTGAGAAAAGGATATGCATATACACACAAAGATCTATAATACTTTATTTTAATATAGTTCAAAAGTTTCTTGTCAGCTTACAGTAAAAAGTATGGGTAGTGCTGATTGTTCTTATTTACCTATCACTGACCCCTCCAATCTTAACATATCCAGTCTTCCTAACCATGCATGTACACATGTAATAGAGACAAGCCAATGGTAGTCCTAGCCTGGTAGCCACGGAGTTTGAGTCAAGAGGTGGATGGGATCTAAGCTAGGACAATGGCGAGCATTCTGGGATGTTTCTAATTGGAACTGGTGGAGAGGGAGATTTCTCTCTTTCTGGGCCTGAATAAGTTAGAAGAATGTGAGTTTAGAGTTGCTTGTGGTGCACTGCCTGCTGTGTGGAGAGGGTTTGTCATCTGTAGGGAGGGGATGGAAGATATCCCAGATGCAGGAGATACTCTGAGGTTGTTAGGGTATTAGTAATGGTTTGTAAGGCCAGTTCCACCATTGTTAACCCATAGTTTTGCTAAATTCCCTCCTTTTTCCATAAGCTAGTTTTAATAGGCTTTGTTATTTAAAGACATTGTCCTTTGACTTATACCACATGAAAGGAAAGTGGGCCAGATTGTCTTCATCTTAGTTAACTTTATTTTCTGCAAATAGAACACTGAGAACATTCTGATCTTAGGCCAAGATTAAGGAATGTGACTAGTCTCCATGCCACACAAGTAGGTTTGATGTTTGAGTATCAATTTTGATTGTAACTAATTTTTAAGTAGGAATTCCACATCAATATTTGTCCTTTTCATGGGGGTCAATACCTGAATTCAGAATTGTAATTTTCACCACAAAAAGCATCAAAAATGCATGATTGTAGTTAGGAGTTTCTCATAATGGTGTGAACTCTTCCACAACCTTTTATCCAAAGCGTTAAGGGATTACAGCCTATAAGATAAATTAATGTTTTTATCTTAGTATCAGACTGGTAAATTAAATGTCTATATATGTATTTATGAACACAGCCCCTGCATCCTTTCTTCTTTAAGGACCATGAAAATCTATCCCATTCCATGTGGGATATGGTATTATTTTTAATCATTTTTAATTTGTGGTGTCATTTTAATTCACTAATATAGTTAATTAATAGCAGCTATAGGTAGAGGCTGCTTCAGGGACTTAAACTGCAAACAAAGGCACATACAAAAACACACACCAAAAAAAAAAAAAAAAAGGAAGAAGAAGAAGAAGGAAAAAACAGAGGCGAAGGAGGGAAAAATGGAAGGAAGGCAAGGATGGAGGAAGGAAGGGAGGGAAATGGCCAAAGACAATGGACCACTGCAGACAATCAAGTAGTAAAGTAGTAGCCCCAATCTCAATCCCAGTTGCAGTGCTACAATGATGTAGGAACAGATTAATGCAGCATGAGGTTATTGATCTGATGAATGAGTGCTTTTCAGTCCCCATTTAGGAGGAGAACCATCAGAGAGAGTTATAGCAATACACATTTCTAATCTTATCTCAGGGTTATGTTAATTTCCCCATTCTTTACTGCAGTGTGTCATCTGGATGTTTCATAAACCATTTCATTGTTTCCCTATATTGGTGCCATCATGTATATTGCTATATACTGGAATACAGTGGTAAGATATACATGGCTAGTGGGTTGGACATAAATCTGAAATCCAGCCTATACCAGAGTTTGGAATTTGGCTCTAATTCACATACCAAATGATGTGAAAGGCTGTCAATTTTAAGGGGAATCCATAAGAGAGAAGGTTCTGCATTAGGTTCATGCTGAGATACAAATAGCCGACTCCCCTGGACCATATGACCTAGCAGATCCCACAGAATTATCTGTGGTACACAAAGATTCCTAGGGAGTCTCTGACTAGGAGAGTGACTGCAGTCCCCATGGGTTCTGCAGCAAGACCATGATTCTGCCAAGGAGAATTAGACACCAATGGGAAAGGAGTTCTTGGCAAACTACTGGGCTTTTGTAGAAATGGGATAGATGACCATAGGTCATCACCAAGAGACCCTGGCCAAAACCACTCATCTTGAGTTGGGTGGATGGACACAGGTATCACCTGCAAAAGTTTCCCCATGCTCCTTTGCAATCCTCCCACCCACCCCTCTGCTCTTCAAGGGACAAACACTGGTCTGTTTTCTGACACTCAAGGTTAATTTTCATTTTCTAGCATTTTATATAGAAACGTAATAGGGTTGTGTTTTGTCTGACTTTATTCACTCAGCATGCTTTCTGAGATTTATCCATGTCATTGTATGTATCAGTGATCCAAATATTTTATTGCTATTTTCCATTGTATGGAGATACCACAATGTTTATTTATTCACCGATTAATGGACATTGAGGTTGCTTCCATTTTTTGACTATTAAAAATAAAACTACTGTGAATATTCATGTGTGAGTCATTGTATGAACTATGCTCTTACTTCCCTAAAATAAGTATCTGGAATTGAAATGGATGGATTGTATGAAAGGTATAGGATTTGCCTATTTAAGAAATGGACAGAGTTTTTTGTTTTTTTCCCAAAAGTCTCTGTACCATTTTAAAATTCTAACAGCAATTTACGAGAACTCCAGTTCTTCCACATCCTTACTAATACTTGATATACTGAGTATTCACAAGGAGAATTATTGTAATAGGTGTGAGATGCTATCTTATTATGGTTTTAATTTGAATTTCCATAATGACTAATAATGTGGACCATTTTTTATACTTATTTTCCATCTTCTTTGATCAAGTTTATTCCAATTTTTTATTCGTTTGCATCAGGTTGTTTCCTTATGATTGACTTTTTAAATTATACAATTCTAAGTACAAATCTTTTATCATATACAGGACTTCAAATATTTTCTCCAAATTGTGGCTTAGATTTTTCATTTTTGATTTTGATAAAGTTAAATTCACCAGCTTTTTAAATAGATTATATTTTTGTGTCATATCTAAGAGATCTTAGCCTAATCCAAGGTCGCAAAGTTGTTTTTTGTTTTTGTTTTTGTTTTTACAAGCTTCATAGATGTAAGTTTTACATTGAAGTCTTCGACCCATTTTGAATTAACTTTGGTAAATGGTGTGAGGTATGAACTACACTTCACATTTTGCCCACTGGTATCCATTTGTTCTACCACCATTTATTAAAAAGACCATCCTGGGGCACCTGGGTGGCTCAATGGGTTTGGCCTCTGCCTTCGGCTCAGGTCATGACCTCAGGGTCCTGTGATCAAGGTCCGTATCTGGCTCTCTGCTCGGCAGGGAGCCTACTTCCCCCACTCTCTCTGCCTGCCTCTCTGCCTACTTGTGATATCTCTCTCTCTCTCTTTGTCAAATAAATAAATAAAATCTTTAAAAAAAAAAAAAAAAGACAAGGCTTTTCCCACTGATTGCCTTTGCACCTTTGTAAAAAATCAGTCATCTATAAATAAGTGGGTCTATTTTTGGAGTTTCTATTTACTTCAGTTGATTATATTGTCTGTCAAGGCAATAATGCCTTACTGTCTTGAACACTGTAGCTTTATGGTAAGTCTTGAAATCAGGGAAGGTTGGCATTCCAATTTTGTTCTTAACACTGTTTTAGCTATCATAGGTACATTGCAATTCTATGTGAATTTTGGAATCAGTTTTTCGGTTTTTTTCAAAAATGCTTGCCAGAATTCTGACTGGGATTAAATTCAATTTATTAACCAATTTTCAGAGAACTGGTTTCTTAGAAATATTAATTCAGTCTTTCTGACCCACGAACGTGGTATATATCCTTCATCCACTTCTTTAGGCCTTCTTTAATTTCTGTCAGCACTGTTTAGCAATGTAAAGTGCATAGGTCTTGGACATCCTTTTTCAGATTTATTAGTTGTATCAAATTCAATTCCCAATTGTTCATTTATAATATACAGAAACACAGTTAAATTTTATATATTGATCTTGTGTCCTGCCACATTGTTAAACACATATTAATTCTAGTATAATTTTTGTAAATTTCATTAGATTTTTCTTCATAGACATTATGTTGTTTGAGAATAAAATGAATTTTTCTTCCTACATCCCAACCTGGGTGCCTTTTATTTCTTTTCCTTGCCTTTGCACTGGCTAGAATCTCCATGATGACGTTAAATAAAAGTGGTGAAAGTGGACATCTTCTGGAGGAAAGAATTCAGTCTTTTAACATTAAGTATAATAATGGTATAATAGTTCTACATTTTTCAAAAATCCCTTTAATCAGATTAAGGCAGTTCCTTTGTATTTCTAGTTTGCTGAGAGTTTTTACCAAGAATGGATGTTAGATTTTGTCTAGTGCTTTTTCTGTATATATTAAATAGATAATATGGCTTTTCTTTTTTAGTCCATCAATATGAACATTGCTGAATTTTCAAATGGGAGACCAGTTTTGCATCCCTGTGATAAACACCACTTGGATATATTATATCATATACATTACCAGAGTATCATGTCATATACATGTATCATAGTATTATATCATATGCATATCATATACATATACATGCATATACATTGGATTTGACTTACGGGAATTTTGCTAGAATGTTTACATGTATGTTCCTGAGGGACACTTTTACTTTTATGGAATGTATCTTTTTGGCTTTGGTCTCAGAGTAATGCTGGTTTCATATAGTTAGCTGGGTAGTACTCCTTCCTTTTCAATTTTCTGGAGTGTTTATGAAGAATTGGATCACTGACTTCTTAAACAGTTGGTGGAACTTACTAGCGAATCTATCTATACCTATAGATTTCTTTGTGAGAATTTTTTCAGTCCAATTTCTTCATGTATAGAGGGCTGTTCAAGTTATCTATTTCTTTTAAGTAGGCATTGAGAAGATCGTGTCTTGTAAGGAATTCTTTCATTTCAGAAAACCTTCAAGTTTATGGGCATAAATGTATTTGCAATATTCCATTTCAATATTCTAGATTCCGCTAGAACCTGTAGTGGTGGCACCCTTCTAATTCCAGATATTGGGAATTTGTATCTCCTCCTTTTATTTCTGATTAGTGGATGGGTTTTTAAAACCTTCCTACACAATATCTACTTTTTATTTTATTAATTTTCTCCATTTTTGTTTCCTGTTTTATTTGTTTGGCTTTTATCTGTATTAGTTTTCTATTGCTGCATAACAAATTTCCACAAATTTAGTAGCTTGAACCAACACAAATTTATCATCGAAGATACTCTGTGAATCAGGAGTCAGGGCATGGGTTAACTGGATCCTTTGTTCAAGATTTCACTAGGCTACAGTTGAGGTGTAAGCTGGGGCTGTGATCTCATCTAATGCTCAAGTCCTGGCCCAAGATCTTCATGTTTGACAAAATTCCATTCTCTGTGGTTGTAGTCTCCATTTTCTTTCTACTTGTTGGCCTGGGGTCACTCAGCAGCCAGATACCATTTAGTTCCATAGACAGTTTGTAATACGGGTCATTGTTTTCTTCTTCAAGGACAGCAGGAGCATCCCTCTATTGCTGCACCTTCTTTGAAAGGCTCACCTGATGAGGTCGGGCCCACCTAAGATGATCTCTTTATTTTTTTATTAAGTCATTGTCAGCGGATTAGTAACCTAATAACACATCAAAATTCCTTTGGCATCCTGGAAGCGATATCCTAATTTATTCACAATTCCTGTCCACACTCAAAAGAAGAATATTACACAGGGTTCATATACCAATGGGAAGGAATTTTGGAGGCCATCTTAAATTCTACTGGCCACATTATCATCACCTTTTTAATTCTTACTGAAGTAAGATTTTAATTGGATTCGTTCCTAATTTTCTATGGCAAAATCTGAGATCATTTGAGGACTTTGTTCTTTTCAAAACAGCACTATAAATTTCCACACACCCCCCTCCACCCCATGGACTGGTTTAGCATCCCACAAATCCCGGTTTGTTTGTTTTTTTAAAGTATAGTTGACATAAATATTATATTAGCTCTAGGTGTATAACATAGTGCCTCAATATTTGTATACATTATGAAATGATCATCACAAGTCTAGTTACTATCTGTTACCATATATAGTTATTACAGCATTGTCTGTATTCCTTATTCTGGACTTTATGTCCCTGTATCTTATTTATTTTATAGCCAGAAAGCTTGTACCTCTTAACCCCTTTCACCTATTTTGTCCATTTCCCCAAACCCTCCCCTCCAGCAATCATCACTTTATTATTTGTCAGGTCTTGTATTCGTTGATATCTTGTATTTTTGTTTTCATTCACTTAAAAATACTTTTTATTTACTCTCTTGATTTCTTCTTTGACCCAAGCCTTACTTAGAAGTGTGTTACTTAGTTTCCAAATATTTGAAGATTTTCCAGAGATCTTTCTGCTATGGATTGTTAATCCAATTCCATTATGATCACAGAACATACTTGGTATGACTTGGATCTGTTGATTTTAACTTATTGAGACTTGTTTTATGACTCAAAGTATTGTTTATCTTGGTAAGTGTTATGATGTACTTGTGCACTTGGAAAGAATGTGTACTTGGCTGTTTTGGATAGAATGTCCTATAAATATTGATTAGATTAGATTGTTTGATTGTTGATAAAACCACCTACATCCTTACAGATTTCCTATTTCTCCCATCAGTTATTGAAAGGGAGAGATAGAAACCATTACCTATAATTTCAGGTTTGTCTGTTTTTCCTTACAGATCTGAGTTACGGCTTCTTGTATTTTGAAGCTTCGTTATTAAGTATATAAACACTTCAGATTGTTATGTCTTCTTGATGAATTGGTCTTTTGAGTTTAATTCAATATTTGATATAAAAAAACTCTTTGCCTTATTCCTTATAGGTTTCAACATCCTATCACATGAGTACCATACAACTATAACTGTCCATATGTCAGTGATGGAGTTAGCTACATAAGAGTAGAAGGATCTGCAAAGAGCAGACAACTTAGGCTCCAGGACCATTAAAGTATAATATCCCCTGAAAGATCTGAGACATGAAAGCTTAGTGCTTAAATCCAACATATGTAGGAATAAAGAAAATCAGCATATATTAAGCACCTACGCTGTTCTAAAGACACTTTTACGATCACTCCTCCTCCTCCTCCAACTACTACTATCTATAATGCATTGATAATCTATTTGCCAAGCCACTGCAGCAAGCACTTCACATAGGCAGTCTCTTTTAATCTCTATAGGAATTCTGTGAAATATATCATAGTTAATTCCATTTTACAAAAAGAAAAAGAGAAATCAGGGTTCATTGAATTTAATGGATTAGTCAAGGATTACTGTTTGTTAAATAGGAGTCACACCAAGGTGGGGCCCACAGAATTCTAGAGACGGTCCTTCAAGATTCCTTTTTCTGGTTTATTCCATCCAACACTAATCTAGTACTACTGTGAATAGACTTCACAATGCAGTTAAGGTGACAAAATACTTGACTTTACAGTGGGGTAAGCATGTTGGACTATCCAGGGGAGCTCAGTGGAATCTCATGATCCTTAAAAGTAGAAGAGGGGGACAGATGAGCCCACCAGAGAAGGTAGCACAGGGAAGTCAGAGAGATCTGAAGCATGAGGAGAACTCAGCCTGCTGTTGCTGGCTTGGAAAATGAAAGAAGGGGACCATGAGCCAAGGAATGGTAGCCTCTGGAAGCCGAGAATGGCTGTTGATGGACAGTGAGCAAGGAAATGGAAAGCTCAGTGCCACAGCTCAGAAAAGAACTGCCAACAACCCGCTTGGATCAGAAGCAGTTCATCCCCAGAGCTTCCAGGAGGGATCAAAGCCCTGCTGACACCTGTGAGCCCTGGAGCGGAGAACAAGTTGAGCCACACTGTGACTTGTTTTCCAGTGTCCACACTGTGAGATTAAGTGTGTATTGTTTTTAGGCACGAAGTCTGTGGTACGCGTTCCAACAGAAATGGAAACGAGGGCACTCCTGCCTTCCTCCAAAGTCTACATCATCCCAAGGATTAAAAAAAAAAATGCATAACAATGAATCTTGGAACACTGAAAAAAAAAAAACAAAATTTAAAAAATAAATAAAACAAATGAGTGCTGGAATTTAATTTAGTTATTCAAGAATAACACATATTTTATGTCTGCCCTATAGATGTTAGAAAACTCAATTCAGACAAGAATTAAGAATTATTAAGCCCTACTCTATAGTATTTCAATAAATAGATGTATAGATTATAAAGGCGTGCTTTCAACCAACAACTCTAATTTCAAGAGAACTTTAGTGCTTTTTGTTCATTAACAAACGGAAAAGACAACGGAAAGTTTGTTATGCCAACTCTATGTGGGAAAAATGGAGCCAATGAAAGAATTCAAGTGTAATGAAGGAACAAAAGACAACCTGTTACCCTTCTCTGTATATTTCTGTTTTTCAGTTCACTTTGCTTTATGCTAATCGGTATGGAGAAGCACAGCAGTAAGCAAAAATCACCAGATGGGCAGAAACTACTTTTTTTCTTACGTCCCAGTGAAAAAATGCCTGGTGACTCTGTCCCACATAACTGTCTACACACTCACAAACTGCGTGTTAAGGGCTGGAGACAGTGGCCACAGCTATGGATATGGGAGGCAACATGTCAGTCTGGTTTACTGAGGAAGTCAAAAGTTCCATGCAAAAATTAAAAAAAAAAAAAAAAAAAAGGAAAGAATAGGAAGGTCCGTCCTTAAATTCCAGCTATTTATCTAGCATTGTGGCATCGAAAAGACATGGATGGACTTTGGAAATGTAAAACGGTTTTGGTTTTGAATTTTAGCTCCATCTACACTGGCGGCGTAACTGTGAAAATTATTTATCCTGCTTAGGTTCTATTTCCTACGTATACGTATATAACAATAGCAACAGCAGTCGCACACAGTCACCGGGGATGGCTAACCCATACGCAGATAGGCAGAGCCTCCTGAGGGTAGGCAATGTCCACACCAAGCCGTCACACACTCCGTGTAAATTCCAGCGTCCTACCTTGTCACGGCCACGTCTTCCTGACTCGGAAGCCTGGGCTCCGACGGCTTGCTGCCCCAGGAGCCGGGCTCACAGCTTCCTGAAGAGCCTTTAACAGATACATCTACGGCTCCTTGAGGAGCACCAGGCACTCCGACACCTTCAACCCTGCTCGCAGTTGATTATTACAGGGCAGTCAGTGTGAAGGAAATGGACACCCAACCGGTGTCCGGTACGGTTCCAGATACAAGCTCCAGAACCCACTCTGTGGCTGAAAACTGAAAACGAAGTTGTTCAAGGGTGTCAGCGCGTCGCACGCTCGCCGCGGTGCCCAGAGAGGAGTGCTTTCCAGTCAGGTACTGACCCATACTGCCCTGCGGCACGTGCGCCCTCTGAGCCGCCCCCGCCTTACTGCTGCGCGCGCAGCTCAGCGCCTAGGGCTTCCCACCCCTCTGGGGCCACTAGGCCGGAAGCTCCCCTAGCGCGGCTTCCCATCTGTGGCTGCCTCTCTCGAGAGGCTTCTCGGGTGCGGGCTTCTGCACCGAAGTTTCTCACTGGTGAGTTTGACCTGGGAGCTTGGGCCATGGGAGGCCCGGTGGAGACAGGAGGTGAGTTGCTGCCTTTTCCCCCGGGGATGAAATCCTTCAATATGAGACCCTTGTTCAAAACATAGGGAGAAGCCTCCGAACAGGATTAATGTTCTTCCTAATGACATAAACATCCCCGTGGTGCATTTGGTACGCTGTGGAGCAGAGGTAGTTTCCTCCTGAACATTTCCATCAGGAGGGGGGGTGAAAAAAGCCGCCAGAGATTTCATCAAGAACAGTGTGGTTCTTTGCCACTGGTGGCACTGACCTAGAGAGCGTGCGGGCTCCTCTTCCTGTTACCCGCCTGAGGTTTGCTAGCACGTGCAAAGCTACTTCTCTCTTCCTTGGTAGAGATGGAGTGCGAGCCGCCGGCGCTGTTTGGAGAGCCGGGTGACACCACCACCTCCATGGGCCGGCCAGACAGGCTTCCAGTAGGACTTCCAGAATAGCTCTCCAGGTATTAACTATACCATGACGTAATTTAAACAGAAATAAAAGTGAATCTATTTTTCGTGTATCTGCAACTATATCTTCTGTTTCATCTACTCAAGTTTTGGATCGCCCCCCCCCCTCTTTTTTTTCCCTTCACTGTTTGTGAAAATTTGTTTCCAGACTTTAGGCAGGTCTTTCTTTACACTCATAGTTCTGAGAGGATCTGGGGAAAATAATCATATATGATGCTGTTAATAAGAGTCCAAGTCATTGGCTCTCTGTTTCTTTCATTGGAAAGTCAGAGAGAACAAAGAAAGAATGGTTAAGTCAAGCATTTTAAACATTACTATGTTTTCCTTCTAATTAGGAGATTTTTCCGGCGGTGGGCTTGTGTCATCTACCAATTTCCAGGAAATGAGTTTTGATATGTCAGCTATAATTCATGGAAGTCATTCTCTTGTTTTGTACAAGCTTTCAGCTCTTAACAAGTTTGCATACAATTTTTAAGGCAAGCAGAACTTTTTCCTAACAAAAATTATTTCATATCCCTTTAAAATGGGCTTAGACAGTTGCTTCTTTTTTAAAATAGAGATATATGATATGTAATGATTTCTCCACAATTGTCTCCGTGTTGACTCAAACCAGGTGTTGAGAAAAAATATGATTGTTGGTGATTCACATAAAGCATTGCTGTTAACAATGCACTAGGAAGTATCTGAATAACTCGAAGAACAAGATGCCACAGATTTCTCAGGCTGTGCACTCTACACCTTCATAATCTTTAAACTTTGTCTTATCTCCCACATTTCATGATCTTCCTCAGTGACTAGCTGAAAATTGGGGGATATCTCATCTTGAATGTGAAAAGTAATACTTTAGTAACACATTACCTCTCCCAAGTAACATAAGGCATTTTAATGGGTCATCAGTATCTTAAGCTAAAATAATAATCATTAAAAAAATTTCAGGAAAGATTATAGAGCCCTCAAATACGTTCAATAGGGAGGTGGCTATCTATTGAGCCTGTTCTGTTAATTGACCCCAGATTCTTGCTCTCAATCAAATGCAGAACATTTGGAAAAGGATAGAACTCCAAGGCTCAATTGATAACGTGGTGAGTTCTAGTATGGGATGGCCAGGATTTTCCAGCAGGTCCAAACAAAGGGTGCTGGTACAAAAAAAAAAGAAAAGAAAATCATAATGAAAATGTTAGCCTTCAAATGATTTCTTTTAGGTCTCATTTGTAATAGTGAAATAAAGTATAGTTATGCAAATATGTTTTAATTGAATGTATGAGTCAGTAACTATAACTTAAAATAATTTCAAAGAAAATACATATTTTCCCAATTAAAAGATATCCCTTCCTGTCCACCCAGCCCAATTTACGGGTGACATAATACAAAAGAACTTGAGGCCTGGCAGGAGTTAGTGGCTGGAAGTCAGATTTCTGGCAAGACGGTATGTCTGCACATTAAAATTCAGTAGCAGCATCAAACCTCCTGGTCTGGATGTCTTTTGTTTAGACTTTTTTTGTTTCTTTTGCCTCAATACGAAAAGAAAGAAAACTCTGCCTGAGCATAACTTAGCTAGCTTTTGGCAATAAAGTCTCTAACTCTGAAAAAAAATAGTGCTTTGGCTCTTATAACTCTGACCTAATGAAATGCAGAATGACATGGAAGTTAATAAGAAAAAGGTGGTAGAAGCAAAGAAAAATTGAATTTATCTCTTTTACCTTACCACCCTGCATAACTCTACCAGATACCAGATATAAGACTGAGAAGACATTTGAGAAGGGATAAGGGAAAGAGCTGGGAGTCAGGTCTACTCAAGAGAACTGGTTCAATTAATTGTTATAATATGTAATCATATTTACTTTTCCTGAGCCAGTGACTCTCAAAGTGGGATTTCAGCATTTGGACTCTTGGGAGTTTCTGTGGATTTTTCAAGGAATTCATGAGGTTAAAACTTTTCATAATAAAACTAAGATGTTATTTGTCTTTTGAACCATGTTGACTTCTGTATTTATTTTTTTAAGATATACTTATTTATTTCAGAGAGTGTATGTTTGAGTGGGGGAGGGTCAGAGGGAGAGAATCTTTAAGCAGACTCCCTGCTGAGCCTGCCCCCACCCCCACCCCAAAGCAGGCCTCAGTCCCATGACCCATTATATCATGACGTGAACCAAAACCAGGAGTGGAGGCTTAACTGACTGAGCCACCCAGTGCCCCGACTTTTGTATTTAAATGAAAAGAAATGTTAGCACCTTAACACAAGTTATGAAAAACTGTGTTGTTCTTGTACGCTGCCACACATGGTTAAAAGGGAATGTCAGTTTCACTTCAGAATGTCATTGGTAAAACTCTAAGTGTTGTTAATTGTATGGAATTTTGGCCCTGCCCTAAGTTTTTTTTTTTTTTTTTTTTAATTAATTTAATTTGAGGGACACCTGGGTGGCTCAGTCGGTTAAGCATCTGCATTCAGCTCAGGTCATGATCTCAGGGTCCTGGGATTGAGTCCCACTTTGGGCTCCTTGGTCTTCAGGGAGCCTGCTTCTCCCTCTGCCTGCTCTCTGCCTGCCACTCTGCCTGATTGTGCTCTCTCTCTCTGACATAAATAAATAAAATCTTTGGAAAAAAATTGAGTATAGTTGACACACAGTGTGACTTTAATTTCAGGTGTACATTTTAGTGTTTCAGCTTCTCTCTGCATGGTACTATATTCACCACAAGCGTAGCTACTGTGTTTCACCATACAGCACTATACATCTTTTTAAGTTTTGTATTGAGAAATGGGAAGTACATGGACTGCACAATCAGGAGGGGGAATGCCTATGCAGAAGCATTCATGAGATGCAATTGTGACTGAAAGAACAACTGACAAACTTGACAAACTTGAGAAAAAATTTCTCAGACTTGGGTTTTGACCAAAGCTTTCACAAAAACAAAGTGAGCCTGTCACTTTAAAGAAAACAACAAATGGTATTTGTTGCCATGATAGAAATTTCGAGTGAAAATCAAAATTTTTGAAAACTTGTAGCCACTGTGAGGCTGACATCTTTCCAATTTTAAAGAATTTATGTGAGATTTGTAATGAAAATAACAATTGTGAATGTTTTATACTGGGTAATAAAATGTATCAACATTACTAAAGTCAGCATAACCCTGAGTCAACATTGTCTAGTGACTGTATGAAGTAACAAAATCGTGTATAGATAAATAATCCATTCAAAGTGAAAGATAGACCAAAGACTCTTGCTGTAACAAAAATATTTCATCGATATGACTACTGATTACTCACTGCAATTAAACCTTTAGAAACTATCATTTGTCAAATTTTGGTGTACTGTCAATAAAAAATACCTATAATAATCTGGAATAACTACTAAAATAATGTATTTTCCAAATACGTCATACCTCTGTGAGGCTGGATTTTATTCATCCTAAATAACACATTACCACAGTTTGTCTGGAAACAGGTATGAGAATCCAGCTATTCTCTATGTAGCACAAGGAATGGGGGACATGGAAGAGTAGGGTGATCTTACTGAGTGAAGAAGGGAAACTGTGAGTCTGTGAGGGCAAAACCATAGGACTTCACAGAGGGGAGATACCAGGAAGAAAGAGCTTCATAAAGAACTCTGGGGATCTTTGCCCTTGAGCATTCAGCTGAGTACGTATGAATCACTACATGAAAATAAGGAAAATACCCAGTGCTGGGGAAAGACCCACCCAAAAGGAAAAGAGGAAATTAAGCTGGAGTGCGCATCAGGTGGGAATATTTCCTGTTCCCAGCAGCCAGAGTGGAACACCTCATAATTCATGGGGCATCGGGTAGAGTGCTCAGAAGTCCACGTGGAACACTTGCAAAATGGAGTATATTCTGTGCCATGAAATAAATCCCCAAAATTCAAAAAGATCCAAGTCATACAAACTATGTTCTTTCACCACAATGAAAATAATTTAAAGGTCAATGACAGAAAAATATCTGGAAAATCCCCAAATATTTGGAAAGCAAGTTGCATACTAAGTGGTCAATGGAAGAGGGGGGAATAAAGGAGGGGGGAGATAAAACTGTATCTTGAACTTAATGAAAACGCAATTTAACAAAATTAAGTCATCTGTTCAGACTGATAACAAAAAGAGAGAGTGGGAAAAAAAATTCCAACATCAGAAATCAGATGGGTGATATCATAATAGATTGTACAGATATTGAAAAATTATGAGACACATATGAACAACTTTAAGGCAAAAACATCAATAATGTAGATGAAATGGAGAATACCTTGAAAGGAAGAACCTAACAAGGTTTGCTCAAGAAAAATTGAGAAACTGAATTCCTCTGTATTTATTAATGTCGTTGAAAAGAAAACTCTATGCCTGGATGTCATTATTGGCAAATTCTACCAAGAATCCAAGGGATAAATAGTAGCAATTATAGACAAATTCTTCCAAAAAATGTAAGTTAGAGGATATTTTCCAACTCATCCTATGAAGTCAGAATCACTTTGGTGTTAAAAGCAAAGACATGGAAACAAATGAAAACTACATATAAATATTCTTCATAAGCATAAATGCAAAAATATCTAACAAAAATCTGACTACATAGAATTGAATACATACATACATACTTATATATACACACAAATATATATCTGTGTGTGTGTGTCTATGTATATATATATATATAAAATGATAGAGGATAACATAAAAATGAGATACATAGGGATAAATCTAACAAAAGATGTGCTGGACTAATACACTAAAAACTGTAAGGCACTACTGAGAAAAAGTAAAGACACAAATATGTTTATGTTTATGTTTAACATTAAATCAATGACTAGAGAAGAGTATAAATACATTATACATGCCAGAATTGGTTTATACTATTCTGTTGATTAATGCATTGACAACAATTTTGAGCATGGCCTTTAAAGACATGCTGGAGTTCTGGAGATCTGCAGAGGATTCACTTCATGTCTGCATCTCAGCACAATTCCCTGCAGCAGCAGAAAGGAGTCCGGTTAGGTGTTCTTTTCCTCCCAGCTGCACTGGCAGAAACCAAGCAGGTAGCTCCCTAGAACCAAGTCACATGGAAGGCAGGCCGAGTGACCACACTCTACCTAGAGACACTGCACTTTCCAGGGAAGCTTCTTCTGACCCTGAAGGTAGCACCATCAGGGAGCGGGCATGAACTCTGCCAGCACCTAGCAGCCTGGAGTGCTGGAAATTTATCTCCCTCTGGATCTCATGTGTCCTACCTAATAACAGGCCAAGAAAAACGCCTTTTGTCCCTGAAGATGGTGCCATCTGGATTAAGCAGGTACCCCACGGGGTCAGGTAGATGAAGCTGACTAGAATCACATGACAAGGATTCTTTAATCTAAATTGTCATTGGAATCACTGTCCACCAAAAAAAGTCACAATGTACACACTAAACTGAAACTGAAAGAATGCATGCTAAAATAGAAGAATTAAATAGAATCTGGGCTTTCTTAAAATAATATGTAAAAATGTCCAGGATTCAATAAAAAAAAAAAGGTCATTTGTCTTAATAAGAATGAAGGAAATGTTGGACTCTAAAAACAAAGTATTAATTTTTAAAAATCACAATACTATAATAAGATGTTAAAATTACCTGACAATTTGAAAGCAGCTATCATAAAAATGTCTTCAAAAGCAAATACAAAATACAAAATTAACAGCAAAGAAATAATAGTTTTAAAAGAGAAACAAATGGATGTTGTATAAGTGAAAAATACAATAACCAAAGTTAAAAACTCACACTCATCGGATGGGCTCAAAAGCAGACTGAAGATGAGAGAAGAAAGAGTTAGTGAGCTTGAGGACAGATCAATATAATTTATTCAGATCCCACAGAGAAAAATTAGACTGTAACAAAAGTAAAAATTTTCAGGTAGTTGTGGACAATAATAAAAGATCTATTGCAGGGACGCCTGGGTAGCTCAGTTGGTTAAGCAGCTGCCTTCAGCTCAGGTCATGATCCCAGCGTCCTGGGATCGAGTCCCGCATCAGGCTCCTTGCTCGGCAGGGAGCCTGCTTCTCCCTCTGCCTCTGCCTGCCATTCTATCTGCCTGTGCTCGCTCTCTCCCTCTCTCTCTCTGATAAATAAATAAAATCTTTAAAAAAAAAAAAAAAGATCTATTGCAGATTATATAGTTTGAAGCCCAGAAGGAGAAGAGAAAGAGTGTGAGATTAAAAAAAATATTCAATAAGTATGGCTGGAAACTTCCAAAATTCAAATTTACCAAAAGATACAAACCTATATATTCAAGAAGTTGAATAAAACAAAATAAGATACCCCCCCCCCAGAATAGGCCAACATGCTTCATAATTAAACAACTTCTGACAACTAGAGACCAAGAAAAGATCTTTTTTTTTTTTTTTAAGATTTTATTTATTTATTTGACATAGAGAGAGAACAAGTAGGCAGAGCAGCAGGTAGAGGGAGAGGGAGAGGCTGGCTTTTCACCAAACAGGCAGCCTGATATGGAGCTGGATCCCAGAACCCTGGGATCATGACCTGAGCAGAAGGCAGCTGCTTAATGACTGAGCCACCCAGGTGCCCTGAGACCAAGAAAACATAAAGAAGCCAGAGAGGAATGATGCCTTACCTATGGGGCAGAAGTTTGAGTAAGAGTTGATAATTCATCTGAAACCACAGAGGACCCAAAGAGATAGCAAAACATTTTCAAGTACTGGATGTCCTTTCAAATGCAAATTTTAGTTCCAGCAAAACAATGAAGGGATAAAGGCAAAATAAACACATCCACAAAGGAAAGTAAGAATTTTTCACTAGTAGACCAACCCTTAAGGAATGGCTAGAAGAAGTTCTCCATATAGAAAGAATATGACAACATAAGAAGGCTTAGAACCTCAGAAAGGAAAGAACAACAGCTGGGTAAAAACAGGGATAAGTAGAATATCATTACCCTGGGCACTTGGGTGACTCAGTGGGTTAAGCCGCTGCCTTCAGCTCAGGTCATGATCTCAAGGTCCTGGGATTGAGTCCCGCATCGGGCTCTCTGCTCAGCAGGGAGTCTGCTTCCTCCTCTCTCTCTCTCTCTGCCTGCCTCTCTGCCTACTTGTGATCTCTCTCTGTCAAATAAATAAATAAAAAATCTTTAAAAAAAAAAAAAGAATATCATTACTCTCATGATTTTCTTAAATTGTATTTGGTAGTTGAAGCAGAAATGATAATATTATCTGATGTTAGGCTTAATGTATGTAGAGGAAATACTTGAGACAATTGTATTTGGTTAGTGTTGAGTGCAAAAGGATGTAAATAGAAGGAAGACTTCAATAATTAGCTCAGCATTGTAAAACATCTACACCTGTTGGCTGTGCTAAGTTCTATATATTGTAAGATCCAGAGAAACCACTGAGAAATAATACAAAACAGAGCAATATTCTCAAACTCAGAATTCTTTATAATTTTCAAATGACCCACAGGAAGGCACAGGAAAGGAGAACCAGAGAAAATTTTCAAGTGACCCACAGGAAAAGAAAAACAAAGAAACAGAAAATACAAAGAAAAATGCCAGACTTAAGCCTTAACATAGTCATAATTACTTAATGTACGTTTTCTAAATATACCAGTTGAAAGACAGAGATTGACAGAGTGCATTTAAAACACCCATGAACCAATTATATGCTGTCTGCAATAAAATCACTTCAAACACACATAGATAGGTTGAAGGGAAAAGTAAGGGAAAAGATATATCATGCTACTTATAATCTGTCCCCCTTTAAAACAACAACAACAACAAAAAACCCCAAACCAAAACAGAAGTAGCTCTATTAATATCAGATGAAGAAGACTTCAGGGTAAGATAAAAAGGGGAACATTATAAAATGATAAAAGAATGATTCCTGTAGAAAACAACAGTACTAAATGGATATCCACCAAATAACAAAGCCTAATAAATACACAAGGCAAAAATTTATACAGTTGGAAGGAGAAAAAGACAAATCCACAGTTATAGTTGGGAACCTCAAAACTTCGAAAACTTCAGTAATTTCTGGAAACATTAGATAGAAGATCAGCAAGCATGCAGTACCAGATATTCAACCAATTGGATTTAATTGGCAATGTATAAAAGAACACTCCAGTCAACAACAATAGAAGAAACATTTTTTAAGTGCCCATGAAACATTCACCAAGATAGTCTATATCCTGGGATATTAAAAAAAAAAAAATTCACCAAATTTAAGAGTTGGAATTCTACAAAATTTGTTCTCTGACCAAAATGAAATCAATTGAAAAATCAGAAACATAAAATTTTCCAAACACCTGGAAATCAAACATACATCTCGAAATAATCCATATGTCAAAGAACACAACTCATAGGAAGTTTTAAAATGCATAGATGAATGAAAATGTAGTTTAGCAAAATATATAGGACACAGCTAAATCAATTCCAAGAGGAAAATTTATGGCATTAACTGCTTACATTAAAAAAAAAAAGAGGAAGAGTGGTGCCTGGGTGGCTCAGTCAGGTGAGCATCTGCCTTTGGGTCAGGTCATGATCCCAGGGTCCTGGGATAGAGTCCTGCATCTGGCTCCCTGCTCAGCAGAAAGTCTGCTTTTCCCTTCACCCTTCCCCCTGCTTGTGATCTCTCTCTATCAAATAAATAAAATCTTAAAAAAAAAAAATAAACCGAGGAAAGGTGTCAAACCAGTTATCTGAATTCCTACCTTAATGAGCTAGAAACAGAACAGCAAAGTAAAATCAAAGCAAGTAGAAGGAACAAAATTGTAATGATCAACAGAAAAATCAATGAAGCTGAAGATAAGAAAGCAATAGAAAAAAATCAATGAAAACAGAGAGTTGATTCCCAGAAACGAGTCAACAAAAATGATAAATCTCCATCAATAATGACAAATCACCAATCAATAATTTAAGGAAATGGACAAATTCCTCAAAAATCACCAACAAAACTCAACTAACATGAAATAGTTTATTTGAATCACACTACAGATACTGGTATGTAATTTAAACTAAATTATAATGTTTCTAAAGAGAAAACTGCCAAGGCCAGATAGGTTCACTGAAGAGTTCTACCAAACATATAAAAAATAATGAGCACCAACTTTATATAATCTCTTTCAGAAAACATAGGCAGAGGGAATACTTTGCTAAATAACCTTATGAGGTGTGTATCACTCTGACTCTAAAGCTTAACAGAACAATAACAAAAAAGAAATCTATAAACAAAATTTTTCATGAACTTAGACATAGAAATTTTACAGGTTTGGAATATACATCTGTAAATCACATATCTGATAGAGGACCTTTGTCCAGAATACGTAAAGAACTATCACAACTCAGTTGTAAGAACCCAGTTCAATAAAGAATGGGCAAACATTTGAAGAGTTGTTTCACCAAAGAAGATATATGGATGTTAAATACACACGTGATAAAATGCTCAATTTTATTAGTTATTAGATAGATGCAAATCAAAACCACAATGAAATATTCTATGTTATCTGTTAGAATGTCTGAAACTAAAAGACCTTAATATGTGTTGACAAGAACATGCAACAATCAGAACTCTCAAAACAGTGCAGATGGGAAGGAACAATGGCATGTCACTTTGGAAAAAAGTGTGGAAAGTTTCTTAAATAATTGCACATAACACCTACTATAGAACCAGCTATTTCACTTCTAGGTCTTAAGATTAATGAATTCAAATGTCCATGCAGGGGCTCATGCATGAATGCTCCCAGCATCTTTATTTGTAATAGCCAAAAACTGGAAACAATCCATCAAATGAATTGCTAAACAAATTATGGTGTATGCTTACAATGGGATACCTCCCATGAGAAAATGGAATGAACTATTGATACACACACGCTTGAATTTTAAAATAATCATACTGACTGAAGAGAGCTAGACAAAAAACACATATTCTTTGTTTCCATTTATGCAAAACTCTTGGAAATACAAACTAATGTATACTGATGAAGAATAGATCAATGTTTGCCTTGGACAAGGTACAGGGAATAGAATGATTGGAAGGGAAGAATTCTTTAAAAAAAAAAAAGAAGGAGAAAACTTTGGAAGGTGATAAAATTCCTCATTCTTTTATTGTAATGGTGGTTTTATGCAAGCATACATATGTCAAAACTTTCCAAATTATATACCCTGGATATCTGTCAATTACCCCTCAATAAAAACAGTTAAAAACAGAAAAAAGAAGAGTGTATACCACAATTTAAGATTTCAGATGTTGAGGAATCTCCAGTGAAAACAAGATCAAGACAGTGAACCAGGAAGTCAGTGTATGAAGTTGAGTGCAGGCAAATATGTAGTCATTGTAAAGTTAGTTATTGGATGGGTTGTTAGAGTGGATATTAAGTCTTCTAAGATGTAGGGAGAAGTTAGGGTAGAGCTTGTGGTTGTGGTTGGAGGGAGATTAGCAAGTGACAATGGCAAGAAAGTTTGGTTTATAACTGCTTTCCTTTCAGAAGCTCAAGGAGGGCTAGTGAGAAAGTACTAAAACTAATGAGGCAGGAAAATGTGAAAGGACAATCCATATTCACTGTATTGTGGGCGCATGTGGACGAGGCAAGTGGATAAAACTATATGTTGGCTAATTGAACATAGTAATTGAAGAGAGAAAAGAAAAAGAAAAGAGAAAGGGTGTTTCCTCAAAACACCGTAGTGTAAGGGAACTGGTTGATAATTGGCAGTTCCAGAATGAACACTGGAAAGGTGTGGAGGAGGCTGGCTTCATGACCATACAGAAGCTGGGAAAGTATGGTGGGGAGCTTTGATACAGATGAGGCTCTGTATAGAAGAGGGGTGGGGTGGGAAGAGAAGGTGGGGATGAGAAGTCCAAGAGGAAGTAGCTGACATCAGATATTCCAAATGTCAGCATGGGTTTCTTTGGAGACAGAAATGACTCAAGGTCCTAGGCATCTTCTGGCCTGATGTCAACGGAAGGATGAGGGCTGTTGTAAAGTATACAGAGGGTTCCTGTGGCCAGTTGTGGGCATGACTGCTTCCTGGTGTTTGGGCCACCCAAAGAGCAAAAACACTACCGAGTAAGGGTCTGAGGTCTATCAGTGTAACTGCCTCTTAAACTCCCATCCACACATAGGAAGTTCCTGCAAATGACAACTGCCATGATTTTGTGTTAATACCAAGATGGACTCTTTCTAAAACAAGATTATCTTTAATATAATCTCTATTAGAAGCGTTTGTGTCCAGGGAGTTATTATTAACCTAAATTGGGATGCAGAAGGAACTTAGGCAAAATTATAGTTTAAAAAATCCAAATATCCTTTTACCCACCAAAAATCTTCATTACACATACAATTACTTACAGAAGTATGTTTAAAAGCAATCTACATGTAGAAATGTTTACCATGTACATATTCAATGTGAGGGTTTGAAATCAATCATATTTACCTTAAAATTAAACCAGCAATCACACTTACCTCTGGCATTCCAGACCTAATGGGTACAGACATTTTAAATAACACTTAGGTCAGCAGTCTACTGAAATTTATAGACAAACATTTCAGATAAGCCAGGTACTGCCAAGGCTGGAGATGCCTACAGTTGGCTATGAAATCTTCATTAAACAATTGAGAACACCTGCAATGCATTTTCTTTAGCTCTATGCAGAGCTTTTGTGACTGCTGACAATGCTGCTATTGGGCTTTTTTATCCTTCTGCCCTTCTAGAATTACTGCAATTGAACTTCAGAGTTCCAGCACTAAAAGTCTGTTTCTTTATTTTCTTTAAGTATCTTATAATGTAATATTCTTTCTTCCCAAAACAGATGAGGTAAGCAGTGAATTTCTTCTATAATTATCTTTTTAAAGCAAACATTTTAGTAGTAAATGCTTCACAGAAAACAAATCTTCTGACCATCTTCCTAAATATCATAGGACTTTTGGTAAAGCCTACATTTGAGTCATAAGGATGATGGCCCCTCCCTGGACTTCTCTTCCTTCCAACAATATAGTCATCTTGAGCTGGGGTGCTTTGGCAGCCTGGGGTCTTGCAACAATGGTTCCAGAGAACCTCAGACCTAATGGTTAGTCTCCATACCACCCAGCAACCCACTAAGGGGATTTGTACATTGAACATTGAGATACTCTACACAAATTAATCCCCCCCCTTTTTTAAAAGATTTTATTTATTTATTTGAAAGTGAGAGAGTGAGAGAGAGCTAG
The DNA here is from genome assembly GCF_030435805.1 of Mustela lutreola. Lineage (NCBI taxonomy): Eukaryota > Metazoa > Chordata > Mammalia > Carnivora > Mustelidae > Mustela > Mustela lutreola. The sequence continues at coordinate 59,677,907 of NC_081300.1, read as the reverse complement.
AATGAGCTGGGGGAAGGGCAGAGAGAGAGAGAGAGAGAGAGAGGGAGAAGCAGACTCCCCCTGAGCAGGGAGCCCAAGTGAGGGACCCTATCCCAGGGCTCAATCCAGGGGATTAGGACCTGAGCAAAAGGCTGTTGCTCAACCAACTGAGCTACACAGGCATCCCTCCCTTTTCCCTCTTAATTCTGCTGGAAGTTTGGATCTTTCTTTATAATGGATGGCATTTCTTTTTTTCAAAGGCAAATCGGCCACCTTTATCCCCCACCTCCTACTTGATTTCTTGTATGTCTAGAGCAATTGTGAGGTTGTATATGTTTGTGTGTGTGTGTGTGTGTGTGTGTGTGTAACACACATTTACACCTATAGTCTACTTTATACGTTAATTTCCAGGGGAGAGATGGAACTACCAAAAACAAAAAGCAAGAACAAAAAACCAAAAACAAAAACTTTTTTCTTTTCATAAGAGGAATAATCCTTTGAAAGATGATATTCTGCTGTTTTAGCAGAGAGAGTACATATTCCTGGAAACATGTAGTGTAAGCTCAGAGAATAATCTCTAATATTTTCTTTTGAGGGAAGCTCAAAATCTGTAGGGGAAAATATCTTTATAACCAAGATACTTTTTCTCATTTTAAATACAAAAGTTTATATTCTTACTGAACTTTGATTAGGATTTCATCATTTAGGGTAAAAAGAACCATATCTATGATATTCCCTCATCCCTAACTTTATCTATGCATGCCCACTTACTTTAGTAATTTATTAAGTAGGAATGTACTTTTCCTTTTGCCATAGTCAAAACTCACCATTTTAACATCATTTTGTCAAAATGTGGTTTTCATAAAATTTTAAAAGCTTAGTAGAATCCAAGTCCCATGATGGTATTCTGATGTGATTTATAGTTATAGAGAATGAGAAAGAACTCTGGATGCATTCTTAAAAGATGATCTCATGAAGATTTGTGGTGCTTTAGGAACAAAGATTAAGCCCTTTTGGAGAATCTGCTAAAAGTATGCATGTAGTGGATGTACTTACTAAATCCTTAAAATTCTGACATTTAGCTACCAAAAATCATTTTTGGAATAAAAGTTGATAGGAATAAATATTGCTCTATTGTGACATTCTAAGCTTGAAAGCCTTTCACAAGCAAACCAGGATGAAAGACAGGAACTCGACAAGCCAAAATTCTCTGACATCATTGCTAAAACTGTGTGAGAGCAAAGGTAGTGATTTTTGCAAATTTAACATTTGGTATGATACACATTGCTTTTCTTCCACTAAACAATGTCCTTTCCAATTAGAAGCCAGACATATTCTAACTTTTTAAAAAGATTTTATTCATTTATTTGACAGAGAGAGAGAAACAGCTAGAGAGGGAATACAAGCAGGGGGAGTGGGTGAGGGAGAAGCAGGCTTCCTGCTGAGCAGGGAGCCTGGTACGGGGCTTGATCCCAGTATCCTGAGATCATGACCTGAGCCAAAGGCAGACACTTAAGGAACCAAGCCACCCAGGCATCCTGAAAGTGGACATCTTCTACCCACAGTATCTCTACTATAATTTGAAAACACAATACTAAGTAAATTCAGTGTTGTTAAATACTGTTTGCTGTTTAGTGAAAACAGAGCCACTCCATATGGTAAGCAGTAAAAACTTCAGTCTGTATGGGACAGGCTGTGATGCATCAGACAATGATTTTTGATGGGCTGATTCTCAGATGATCACTCTGGCCGATACCCATGATGCATGTACTAGATGTTGTAGGCTCTGACATTCAGTGAACTGCCTTGGATAATACCTGGCATTTGATAAGCAATTAAAAAATATTTGTTGACTATCAGTCGCTACTGATTGCAGACTCTTTGAGAGCTTAGCATTATCTTTTTTTAAAATTGTTGCTATGACCTCGTTAACATGAAATAATGTCTGTCACATAGTGAGTACTCAATAAATATTTGTTGGTTGATGAAGTATTTGGGGAACGTATGAACAGTTGGCCAACCAGAATCATGGGGTGGTTGAGAAGGTAGGATCATTAGGTAGGTGTCAGGGTTCAAATCACAGCTCAGCCACTTATGCAGGTGTAGGACCTGGGACAAAAGAGTATCAGTAAGTCTCAGTTTTTCATAATAAATGGGCATAATTTTTATATGTACCTCATGAGGTTTTTGGAGAATTGATCAAATATACAGGAAAGACACTGCGTAGTATCTGATGCATAATAAGCCCTCAGTAAAGATTAAACTGTGGCTGAGTAACATTCCATTGTAGATAGATACTGTATCTTCTTTATCCATTCATCAATTGATGAGCACTTAGATTATTTCCAGATCTTGGTATTTTGGCTCTTTTAAATAATGCTGCAGTGAACTTAGGGTACATACATATTTTTGAATCAATGTTTTCATTTTCTTTGGGTAATAAGTAGTAGAATTACTGGATCAGATGATAGTTTTATTTTTAATTTTTTGAGGAAACTCCATATCGTTTTCCACAATGGGTGAAAAAATTTACACTCCCACAATACACAAGGGTTCCCTTTTCTCCACATCCTGGCCAACATTTGTTATTTCTTATCTTTTTATTTCTAGGCATTCTGACAGGTGTGAGATGATATCTCACTGTGGTTTTGATTTGCGTTTCCCTGATGATTAGCAATGATGAGCACCTTTTCTTTTTTTTTTTTTATTTTTTTATTTTTTTTTTTTATTTTTTAAATTTTTTTTTTTTTAAGATTTTATTTATTTATTTGACACAGAGAGATCACAAGTAGGCAGAGAGGCAGGCAGAGAGAGAGAGGAGGAAGCAGGCTCCCTGCTGAACAGAGAGCCTGATGCGGGACTCGATCCCAGGACCCTGAGATCATGACCTGAGCTGAAGGCAGCGGCTTAACCCACTGAGCCACCCAGGCGCCCAATGAGCACCTTTTCTTGTACCTTGATGGCCATCAGTGTGCCTTCTTTGGAAAAATGTCTATTCAGGTCCTCTACCCTTTTTGTAATTGAATAATCTCCTTACTTCAAGATCAGCTAATTAGCAATCCTAATCGCCCCTTTGTCATGTAACCTAACATAGTCATAGGCTCTGGGTATTAGTATGCAGACATCACTGGGGAGCCTTCTTAGGCCTCTAATAAGGATTCAGGGGTCCAGTCTTCTGATTTGAATCTAACAATTTTCAACTATCGTATTATTTTCAAACTAAGGATTTGCTTATCAGAAATCAGTTGATTTTGGAAACAATTATATACAATTGTAGCCTGCAGGTAACAATAGAACATCCTGGACTAATAATGAAACCACAGTTCCAAATCAAACTGATACTAGAGAGAGAATAAAGGAAGATGTTTCTTGCCAGTTTTGGTTATTGGCAAAACAATTCCAGAGAAATTTGCAAGTAAAGCAGGCCTAATTCTTGTGTATCTTTCCCTGCAATGTGACTGCATTCTTGTAGGTTATCTGGGAAAGAAAACCATCTTAGAAGATGCCATCCTATGTACATGCTTCAAAGTTCAGGCCATTCCCTGTGTCCATGCCTCATCAGCTAGCAGACCAGCAATCAGCAGAGTACAGCTTAGGTATAGCCCAGAGTATCTGGTCCAAAGGCAAACAGTCATGATTGTAGGCGCTTCACAGAATCACAGAATGATAGACAAGCACGAAAAGAAAGTGAGTTGGAAGAAAGAGCAATTTGGCATACTTGAATGTGCTCATTTTGCATTTATAACTGTAAATGTTCCTCCCTTGATAAAGCTTACAATTCTTATGCTATTGAACTCGCAATTTTTTTTTCAGTGTTGCAAAATTCATTGTTTATGCACCATACCCAGGATTTCTTGTAAATCTGTCGATTTAACTAATTATAAGATTGTGTGATGGGCATTAAGGAGGGTACATGACTTGATGAGCACAGAGTGTGGTACATGACTGATGAATTATGGACTCTACATCTGAGACTGATTATGTAGTCTATGTTGGCTAATTGAATTTAAATTTAAAAAACGATTATATTAATACTGTCTATTAGGATATATTTTTTTCTGGCATAAAGATAGACTAAACATTATGGGGCACCTGGGTGGCTCAGTGGGTTAAAGCTTTTGCCTTTGGCTCAGGTCCTGGTCCCAGGGTCCTGGTCATCGAGGCCTGCATCAGGCTCTCTGCTCAGTGGGGAGCCTGCTTCCCTCTCTTTCTGCCTGTGTTTCTGACTACTTGTCATCTCTGGTCTGTCAGATGGATACATAAAATCTTTTTAAAAAGAAGATAGATTAAATGTTTTAATAGTACTTTTACAATATGGTATAAATGAGATGATCTTCATTAGAAAATAAAACAAACAGGCAGAACACAAAAGACCATTACCTAAAGGATTTTTTATAATTCACCTCCCTTGCTGTGTTTTCTGCTAAATCAACAAAGAAGTCTGAGATTACTGAAACATTTAGGCTGTCACATTATTGTTATATTTCCCTTCACCCTTACCCCAAAAGTGAATTAAAGGCTCCATAGGTTTGAATTCTTGTTGATTTGCTGACTTTGCAGAGGTCTATGTAAAGACATGGCATGGACGGCGAAAACATCCTTATCGAACAAAGGCAATATGTTTTTATGTATTGACTTTTATATGATTCAATTTGCAGTAAGTATGGGAGTAACCTTTATAAACTGCCCTATGAACTTAAAAGCAAGTTTGCATTTTGTGGTTAACTTTTCTTTGACTGTACAACTTCCAGACTGATGACCCAGCTTCTCAGGCTCCTGAAACCTTTTAGCGGAGTGATGGAAATGAATGATTTTTCCAAATGCTGAGAGTCATGCTCTAGAAATTGGGTAGAGACTTTTGGGAAGGCAAACCCTATTAATTTATAATTGTGATAATTAAGTTAGATAAAAGACAAATTGTACTTTGTTTCCATAGGCAGGGAATGAATGTTTACTTTAACTCTGTTGTTCTAAATAGTCATAATTTCCATAAGTAGGTGTTTTTCACTTGAAAAGCATGTATGAGTCATTCAGTATTTTGGCATTTTATTTTTCTTCTTGCCTCTTTGATGATGTGTAAAATTTTACACACTCAACAGATTAAGCATTATTCACATTGTGTGCAGAGTCAATATCTCCTCTCTGCTTAATCATGAATTGTGTTGAAAATGAGATGTCTGATTTTCTGCTTTTAGTTCTGTTGGTTATGTATCATCAGTTCACTCTGGCTTATCACACATCTACTTGTAAATTGTGGGAATTGCCTTGTTTATTATTTTAATAGTTGATGAAGTGGTCTTTTTTGCAATACCATTTTCAACCAAAATTAATCAAATACATTGCATCTTATCACTAACCAATTAACTGCCCGATTATGTGACACTTGTATAAGTATTACCTTAGGAAAACAGTAGTACATTTTTGCCTATATGCTTTCAAAAGAACTTCCAATTTGGTAGCTTTGAAATAGAAACATGTTCTGTCTATGATCCATTCAGAATATTTTGGGGAGGTTTTCAGTATAGTGATTGAATAATTTGCACTGCTGAAATGTTTCAGCTTTGGGTAGTTTTTAGCGAAAACCACATTGATGGTATACTGTCTTGTTACTGTCCATAGTTACTTTTTGTCATTTTAAAGCCAAAATCTCTGCAGTGAAAGTTTCAGGAGTTACTAAATCATTCTTAATGAATTAATTAATACTAATTCTTTCAAATACCTGCCACATGCTTAGTTCTGGGGTTGGTGTTAAATACTAGGTACAGAACCCCTCCCTATTAAGAATCAAGAACTCTCTTTAGCTCACTATGATATTGCTTAAGGTTATTATTAGTATTATCAAGAAGGTTATTATTAGTATTACTGCTTTTAATTAGAAAGGTTATTATTAGTATCAAGAAGGTTATTATTAGTATTACTGCTTTTAATTAGAAAGGTTAAAGTGAATTTAATAAGTTAATTAGTAAAAATTTGCATTTGTTTCATCAGTATTTTTTAGTTGAGACTGGAATATGGGAAGAAGCCAAATTAAATATTTGAGTCAAAGATGAGGACACTAGTCCCAAGTGTTTTTCTAAGTCTAGTTTATTTTGGGCTTTCACGATCTGAGCCTAAAAAGCTCTACCATGCATTGCATAATGTATTTTTTTTTAAGGTTTTATTTATTTGAGAGAAGAAAGAGAGAGAGAAGGAGCGGGGAGGGGAGAAAGGCAGAGAGAAAGGGAGAAGCAGACTCCCTACTGAGCAGGGAGCCCTATGCCAGGCTCGATCCCAGGACTCTGGGATCATGACCTGAGCTGAAAGCAGAGGCTTAACTGACTGAGCCACCCAGGCATCGCTGCATAATGTATTTTTAAACATCCTGACTCTTGCAAAAATTCTATAGCCATTCTTTAGGAGTTTGAGACATAGTTCTATGAATGGTTACCAAAAGAAGGGGAACATGAGTGTGCTGCTCTCTGTTAGTGTACCAATTTGAAGCAAAATGAGTATGAATACGTAAGAGCAGATAATTTCTAGAATTGCCTCTCAGCTTTAAAGTTCAGTGATTTCTTCTGAGCACCGTGAAGAATATTTTCATCATTTAATTTATTTTATCACAGTCCCGTTTTATTTGTCTTTTTCAAGATTCTAACACTCAAAGATTTTAGAAATATGAGTAATTAAAGGACTTGTAAGTGATATTCTTCCAAATAACCTTACTCATTTCTATTTTATACATTTGACCACTAGTAAGGCATGTGCTAGGAACTGAAACTCACAAATCATTGCCATTTCTATAAAGCTGTATCAAAAAATAGTGGAAAGCTAAATGCTTGCCCAGGTGCAAGAAGTTACATACCACAATATTGTCTTAAACAGTGATTGAACCAAAATTTGACTGAATAATTTTCAATAATGCTCAATGAGATTAAGTGATACAGAGGATGGAGCAATGGTGAGGATTTATGATGATGCATAATGGTGAAATCAAGAAGAAAAGTAAACTTTCCATAATGACCTGAGAAACAGTTTTAGTATCTTCTTAAAGTGTTTGCTGAGCTAACACTAACTCAGTCTCAGCCCACAGATCAGTCACAACCCCCTCCCCCCAGTTTAATGAGATAGAAAACAATGGCAAGGGGCTTCTGGGTGGCTCAGTGGGTTAAAGCCTCTGCCTTTGGCTCAGGTCATAATCCTCCTGGGATCCTGGGATCGAGCCCCCCATCAGGCTCTCTGCTCGGCAGGGATCCTGCTTCCCTTCCTCTCTCTCTGCCTGCCTCTCTGCCTGCTTGTGATCTCTATCAAATAAATAAATTAAATATTTAAAAAAAAAGAATGAAAAAAAAACAATGGCAAATAGGCCACATGGTATATTGTACAGCAAAATTTTGTTTCTGATGTCATGTGTATGCATATGTGGTCTGGAAGGAAAATGCATTTCTTAACACGTGGGTTGTGGTTGAAAGAGCTTGAAGCTGATGACTCTAGAACAGAGCTTCCTAACCATTTCAAATCGGTCCAAGCTCTTTTCCAAAGTACGCATGTCTGAACCTTTAGGTTTGTAGACAGTTTTGTTTAAACAAACTCCCAAGGTGGTTATTATCTCTTGAATATTAATTTAAGAGACCTAGGGGCACCTGGGTGGCCCAGTTGGTTAAGCATCTGCCTTGAGCTCAGTTCTTAATCCCGGAGTCCCAGGATCAAGCCCCCTACTCTGCACCCTGCTCAGCAGAGAGTCTGCTCCTCCTCTGCTCTTCTCACTGCTCATGCTCTCTCACTGGCTCACTCTCTCAAATAAATAAATAAAATCTTTCTTAAAAAAAAATTGAAGAGCCCTCACTTGCAGAATTATTTAGGAATAGGGTGGTTGTTGAGAAATGGGCAAAAGAAGTAAAAGTGCTCCTTGCACACCAGGTCCGTGGGGATCTCCTCTGCAGGGTCCAGAGCTCTGGTTAGTCTCCAGAGCCAGGATTAGTCCTTTTGCTGCTCCCTTTGATTGTGCTCAAGTGGCCTCCAAAAGTAGACTTTACTTTTGGAAACACCTTTGTCTCAATGTAGAAATTCATGAGTTAAGAAAAAAAGTTAAAAAAAAAATCAGGAGTTAGTGTAACAAGTCGGATTGAAGTCCAAAATTGAAATCAGCTACATCAATAGAAAGTTGAGATTTGGTAAACAGTAAACACAAAGTCCTCTGCTAGGTTCTGACTTCCAAGAACTGTAGTGTTCCTTATAGGATCCCTTTCTATGGAGGCCAAGAAAACTGACCTACTCAGGTTAGCACTTTTAACAGTCTCTCTTTCCTTTAATGATTGATTTTAACCCCTGGATTCAGCTGCCTCCATCTTTCGTAACTCCCCTACACATTCCTTAACTGATCAGTGTTGACCCGAGTGGGAAGGACAACTCTACGCCCCTACTCAGCAGGAAGAAGTTACAGAAGATGAGACCTTCCACCTTCAACAACCTTAAAGATTTAAGGGTCAAAATTGTTCAGGGGGAAATGTGGAGGCCGAGAAAATTAAGGCCATCCCCCCTCAAGTTTAGCTGATGTGGGAAACAGAGGGAGAAAAATATCATTAAAATTCCTCACCTATTGACAAGCCCTTGAAACAGATAGAGTGGCTCTCCCCTAGAGACTTAACTGCCCTTGTGCTTGCTTCGGCAGCACATATACTAAAATTGAGACTTAACTGCCCTCACCCTGAGATTTTGCTAAGGACAATCCTAGCCTGACCGACCCCCTACCCCGACAGGTCTGACCAGAATCCTGTAAGTCTACTTTAACAATTCCTTTAGGAAACTTTATCTCTAAACCTCCAAGATAGTGTCGATAATCATTCCCAAGTATATGACCCACTGATATACATCTAAAGGGTCTCACAGGAAGATTTTTATTATTGGTAATGAATAATCTTTTCCTCAGACAACAGGTAGCCCCTCAAGGTCCAGGAGACCTCGCTTCCAAAATTCCTTAGAGACTTGCATCATCCATAACCCCCTTTGTCCTCACCTACCGCCGAATCCACCCCTACTCTGCCTTTAAAAACTCTGACTATAATCTGGTTCGGGGTCCAAGTCCCTACTCCACTGTTTTTGGTATACTTGGGCCATCTATATCTATCATATAGATATGTATATATATCTACATATACATTTATGTAGATAGATATATAGATAGATATAAATATACATATTATATAGATATATATATCTATATATTTATATGTAGATATATATCTATTATCTATATATTATCTATAGATAATATATATCTACATATCATATACATGTTATATAGATATACACATGTATATCTATATATCATATATATTATATAGATACAGATATATATATCTATATATATGTATGAGAATCTTATTATGGAGCACTCCAAGCTCCAAGCTTTTGTAAATTCTCTTGTTCTTGACATACAATATGACAGTAGACCCTGTGGGTGATTTTTCTAATGCCAGAGGAAAATACATAACAATCAACAAATCCTCCTGAGCTTCCATTGTCATTAGTTATACCCATCGATTCACTCGTTTTGTTTTGTTTTGTTTTTCATTTGTTTTATTAATGCAAATGTACTCTAGTATGGGTAAGGGTCTGTGCTGATGGCCAGCAAAGGTTGAAACGAATACAGCCTTGACATCCTGGAGCTGGAAGTCTAGTGGGAAAAGGAGGCATTAGATAAATAATTACAAATAATTAATTATTTTCTGCAGTGAGGGGAAATCATATCCACTTCTCGTTTATGAATCAATCTTTCAACTAAATATTTATCAGGCTCCTGACAGGAGGAGAATGAAATGAAACAGGAGGAAAGATGTCTCTGCTTCTTAGCACCTCCCCAGCCTCTAGCTCAGTAATAACCCCCTAACCCCATGAAGCTGCCAGGGTGTCGGCTCTTCCTGGCTGGAGCCCACACAGGGTCACAGGAATGGAGTCCTCAGCAGAGGGAGCTCAGTACCCTGCCCTGAATTCACACCCAGGCTCTCAATTCCTAGGCTATGAACTGAGAAGAGGTAGGGGTGGTTTTTTTCCCCCAGTATGCTACATTGGAACCTGAAGTTATTTGCTACAGAAACATAGTGTTTGTTCGCTTCAGAAATGTGGTTTTAAATAGGGGCTGGGTATGGTGGTACTGTGATTTAGTTGTATAATGGGTTAAATTATCCTGAACGAATTGGCTTATCTGTTCTTACGATTATAACCCTCCTCTTCATGTTCTGGATTTAAAGCAAAATTAACTGAAATACAATTAAACCTTTGGAACACACATCATCTTACTAATTTGCATTCTTCTCTTAGATGCCTGAGATAGATTGTTCTCAAGAAGTATGTATGGTACTACTATTAGAATTTATTATATGTTAGTAAAATGAATGGATATATTGTTCTTTTAATATTTTATTTATTTATTTGGCAGAGAGAGAGAGAGAGAGAGAGAGAGAGAGAGATTGAGTACAAGCAGAGGCAAGGGAGAGGGAGAAGGGGCTCCCACTGAGCAGAAAGCCTTATGTGGACCTTGATCCCAGGACCCTGGGATCATGACCTGAGCCAAAGGCAGATGTTTGACTGAGCCACCCAGGCACCACTGGATATATTGTTCTGATGACACTTTCAGATTTATAAAAGTGCCATATTATGGCTCTTTTAAAGCAAAACTTATATTATGGATGAATTTGTAAGTATAGCAGCATCCTTATTAAATTACTTTGCTTTGATATGGATTCTTCAGTGAAATTGACAAAGCCTGTGTTCCTTGAAAATAAGTTTTTCTAGGGGCTCCTGGGTGGCTCAGTGGGTTAAAGCCTCTGCCTTCGGCTTGGGTTGTGATCCCTGGGTCCTGGGATGGGGCCCCGCATCAGGCTCTCTGCTTGGTGGGGAGTCTACTTCCCCACCACTGCCTGTCGCTTCTCTGTCTACTTGTGATCTCTGTCTGTCAAATAAATAAAATCTTTAAAAAAAATTAAATTTTTCTAATACTGAATAAGTCTGGATGAAAAATGAGCCAAAAATGATCTTTAAAACATTTGATCTCCTTTGTTTTCTGAATCAAATTTAGAAGACTCTAGAAGAAATGAGAGCATAAGGGTCTATGGCTACTAACTGCAACAAAGAAGGTCTGTGTACCTATCTATATGCTGCCTACAAGAGACTTGCTTTACATATAAGGACACTCACAGATTGAAAACAAAGAGATGGAGAGAGCTATTCCTTGCAAATGGAAACCAAAAAAAAAAGCTGGAGTAGCTATACTTAGACAAAAATGGATTTTAAATCAAAAACAATAGTAAAAGACAACAAAGGGCATTGCATAATACAAAAGGGGCCTGCTCAACAAGACAATATAACATATGTAAATGTTTATGCACCCAACATTGGAACACCTAAATATATAAAGCAAATATTAACAGACCTAAAGTGGGAAACTGATAGCAATACAAAATAGTAAGGGACTTGAATATCCCACTTGTATCAATGGGTAGATTATCCAGACAGAAAATTAATAAGGAAAAATCAGCCTTAAATGGTACATTAGACCAGATAGACTTAATAGACATATAGAGTACATTCCATCTGAAAACAGTGTAATATGCATTCTTCTCAATTGAAGATGGAGCAGTCTCCATGATAAAGTGTATGTTAGACCACAAAGCAGGTCTCAATAAATTTAAGATGACTGAAATCATATCAAACATCTCTGATCACAATAATATGAAAACAGAAATCGCTTACTAAAAAGACAACTGAAAAAATCACAAATATGTGAAGATTAAACAACATGCTACTGAACAACCAATGGAACAATTAAGAAATCAATGAAGAAATTAAAAATACAACACATTAAAATCTATGGGTTCCAGAAAAAGAAGTACTAAGAGGGAAGTTCTGAGATACAGGCCTACCTCAGGAAACAAGAAAAATCTCAAATAAACAATCTAACTTTAAATCTAAAGGAGCCAGAAGAACAAAAACAAATGAAACTTAATGTTAGTAGAGAGAAGGAAAGAACAAAGATTGGAATGGAAATAAATAGAGACTAAAACAACATTAGAAAAGATCATTGAAACTAAGAGCTGGGTCTTTGAAAAGATAAATGAAATTGACAAACCTTTAGCTAGATTTAACAAGGAAAAAAGAGGGCTCAAATAAATAAAATACAAAATGAAAGAGAAGTTG